>NC_057923.1:0-313261 GCF_018873765.1 Telopea speciosissima | reverse complement strand
TTAAAATAATACCACAAGCGTACTGGTCAATCGTAGCTACGGGTCGAACATGAGGAGATATATGCCACTCTATTTAACTAACTTAAAAGTAATGCAAAGTGAACCAGATTAAAGTGTTAAATTAAACTAATTAAATTAATGAAAATTAATGCATCCTAACTCATAAGCATCTAACAAAATTAAGGGATTAAATTGGCGTCCTAACACATGAGCATCTAACCTATCAAACTAAAGCGAATTGAAAGGAATAACAAAAACACAGCCACACTTCATAATCACATAAAAAGAAATAAGGGAATAAAAGTGCATCCACATACCACAACCATATAAAAAAAATAAAAGAAATAGAGGGAGAAGAAGAAGAAGATAGAGAGAGATAGAGGAAAGGGAGAATGAGATTAAGGGTTTAGAGAATGAGATACCTTGATGTGCTTGAATACTTGAATAAACTCACCATGGCTTCCTCTTCTAAATCTCCATGTCTTGTCGTCAACATAGGAACTTAGACTAGGAAGCTTTAAACTAAAACTATTACAACCATTAAACTAGACTTATGAAATCAAAACTAAGAACTTGAAATCAAAACTAAGAACTTAAGCCAAAAATAGGAAAAGAAGAGAAAATTTCACTAAGTGAATGAAATAAAAATTACACTAAAAAACTGAATTAAAATTGAACTAGAAACTAACTAAAAATTGAACTAAAAAACTAACTTGTTACAACCCAAAGGGCAAGGGGTATTTATAGGGGGAAGAGAGGAGAAGAGAGAAGAGGGAAGTGTAGGAGAAATATTCCCTAAGAAAAGAGAATATTCTCTTCTCCTTCCTCTTTTACAATGCCTTGAATCCTAAGAAAAAAGAAAAAAAAAAAAAATAGAAAGAAGAAGAAGAGAAGATTGTTTACATAGACCTTCTATTTCTAGAAAAGTAAACTTCCAATTCTAACAAGTGCTTCATTTTCTTTGTAGATATCTTCTCCAAGCAATAAAATCAAAGCATCTTTGACTTTTCAACTTTTCATAGGTGAGAGAATATCTTTCAAAATAAATCTATCCCAAGTAGAATTTCAGAAGTGCCCTTGAGAAGTTGGTGGAGAGAGAGAGTAAGGGTGATGACTAGGATTCCTTCAAGAATAAATAAAATACCCATTCAGTCCTTCAAAAAACGTGGAGCATGGGGTGCTTATATAGGCCTCACCATTGTGTTCCTTGAGAAAAATCACCCAAAATAGACCCAAATTTCGTCCAATTTGGAGTTGGGGAGCCCAAGATATCTCAAGTTGAAGTTGGACTGTCCAGAGCCCTCCAAATGGAATCTTTAGGGTACAGAAAATAAAACTTCTGGTTATTTCATTAAGGCCCCTGGAATCCGAACTTTTGCTTCACTTTTTCCCCAGCCGACTATCAATAACTACAAATAAACCCCTATAGACCATTTTCGTGCTTCGTTACGAAAACGGCCGTAACTTCTTCGTTTCAACTCGGAATCAAGTGCCGTTTGAACCGTTAAGAAGCTGACTCGATGGGCTACGCATCCATGCCATTAACACCTCTAAATAGCTTAAAAACATTTTCTTAGCATCATCTCCTCCATTTTCATAAGAATTCACCTAAAACCTGAAAAGCACAAGAAAGCACCGAGTAACTCTGTCCAATGTGGTAAAATGTATGTTTTATGCCCTAAGATTTCACACATAAATGTGCTCATCAGGTTCCCTGTTCACTATTTGGCAGATAGGATACTAAGGTATTTTTTGGGTGCTTCTGTCATGCCCCCAACCCGATGAGAGATATTTTACAATAAGGGGGGTGACTGGGACAACACGTGTCATCCCAATACCTACCAGGATCACAGATACAGTGTCCCGAGCCATAGTCCACCCTGTCATCAAATCATGATAACAACAAGGAAAGTACCCAATGGAATAAATCGTGCCAATTATAGAGTTAGAGAAAGAAAAATTAAATTAAATCATGTGAATTATAGAGCATCGGTTCTCTATTATCGCAAGGGAAGGAGAAAGATCTCGCCATAGTCCTCAGCGTCGAAGCCCGCTTCGCCAAGAAGAAGAGCAAAGGAGCCCCCACGGGTCCAACTTCCAAGGGGAGAGACGAACAAGGAGTGAGGCTAACCGAGCCGAACAAGGAGTGGGGCTAACTGAGCCAAACAGAACGGCCGACCTCAACAGGATGAGCGCACGAGTTGATCCTGAGCTGAGGGACAGAATGGCCGACTTCGACCGGATGAACAGGTGATCCTGCACCGAACGAAGGAGCTGAACAGCCGAGCACCAGAAACCAAAGTAGAAAGGAGGCTATGAGAATTGGCCAAGCAGGTTGAGGGACTAAAGAAACAGGCGACCCCGGATGCCTACTCACTGGTCGGGCGGCACCCTTATCCTCCCGAGATCATCACCGCACCATTATCAACCCGGTTCAAGTTGCCTCCCTTCGACCGGTATGACGGAACCACTGACCCGACAGATCACAACAATTACTTCAACGTGATGATGACCATGTACAGGAGAATCAAAATCGTCCCTTGCCAAGCATTCCCTTCATCCCTTAAAGGCGCGACAACCTCATGGTTCTCGTGGCTGCCACCGAACTCCATAACAAGCTTTGCTCAGCTCTGCCAAGCCTTTGTTACACATTTCCAGAGTAGCATGAAGCATAAGGAGACGACGGTCAATCTCCTTAGTGTGAACCAAAGGCCTGACGAGTGGATTCAAGCATTCGCCTCTCACTTCAACAAAGAATCCTTAGATACCAAGGATTTGGACGAGGCCACAGCCCATATGATAATGAGCAGCTGGCTCACAAACATGGACTTCATCAAGGACATGACCCAAAAGCCGACCAAGAACATGGCTGAACTCTTGGAGAGGTGCAATGAATTTTCAAACATGGTGGATGTGCTCCAAGCACGAAAGGTAAGTGAAGGTAAGACTGAGAAGAAACGGCCGATGAGTGATGATCGAAAAGATGACAAGCGACCCAAGACTAACTGTCGAGCTGAGAGGATAGACCAAGCTCGAAGTCCCGACTACACTCCCTTAAATACCTCATGCAAGGAGATTTTAATGCAAATACAGGGTGAAGGGTACATTCGTCGGCCAAGGTCGATGCAAGCTAGGTCATCCCAAAATCCCAACAAGTATTGCCAATTCCACAAAGACATCGGTAATGACATCGAAGATTGCTACCAACTGAAAAGGGAGATTGAAGAGCTGATCAAGGCGGGACACCTAAAGTGGTACATTAAAGGGAGCCGAGAAGAGCACAGAGGCCGACGGCCAAAAGATCGTGATCGAAAGAAGGCCGAGCTGAGGTTAGAGAGCCGAAGGGCCGAGCACGACAAGCCTAAAGCTCAGATAAAAAAAAAAGGACGAAGCAGCGGAGTCAAGCAATGACAAAGGAGCTCCCATATACACCATCCTCGGAGGGCCTGGACAAGAATCCTCCCAGAAGGCCAAAGCGAATGCGCGGCTCAATGGGGTCGCGGAGATGCGGAGCAAAAGGCTGAAGTCTGAGGCGATGATCTCCTTCACCGATGTCGACCTTGAAGGTATAAGTTTACCTCATGATAATGCTTTGGTGGTGCAGGTGGAAATCACGAGTAGACCCATTCACCGGGTATTGATCGATATGGGAGAGTTAGTAGATCTTATGTCACTTGATGCTTATCGATAGTTTAGCTTCGGCGATGATGCGCTTAAGCCCGAAGAAACCTCCCTCCATGGATTCGTAGGAGCCTCGGCCACGATCAAAGGGTCAATAAACCTACTAGTTATGTTTGGACAAGCCCCGTATCAAATGACAATCCAAGTTAAGTTCATGGTGGTGCGGTCGGTGGTAGCCTTTAATGCCATACTTGGTCGCCCGTCACTTACCGCCCTCCAAGCCATCATCTCGCCAATGCACTTGAAGATGAAGTTCCCTATGGAGAATGGGATCGAGGAAGTCCGCGGTGATCAAAAGAAGGCTTGGGAATGTTACGCAACATTCGTCAGGCAGAATAAAGGAAACGTCTGAGGAATGGCCATGTGCGTCGAGCACCTCCCTGAAGACCAGCGAGATGATGTCACCGAAAGGCGCAGAAGGCCCGTGGAAGACCTCATCCCATTCTCCCTTAGTGACGAAGATCCAACGAAGATGGTACAACTTGGATCACTATTGAGCGAAGAGCAAAGGAATCGGCTAGGAAAATTCTTGAAGATGAATGCCGACATCTTTGCCTAGTCGGCCGCCGACATGCCCGGTATACCAAGGCACATAGCCAAGCACCGACTCCATGTTGATCCAAGCTGAAAGCCGATCCAGCAGAAGAGAAGAAATTATGCCCTTGATCGCCAACCTGTGATCAAAGAAGAGGTGGAGAAGCTTCGACGGTTAGGGTTCATCCGAGAAGAGAAATTCCCGACTTGGTTGGAGAACGTCATCATGGTTCCCAAGCCGAACGGGAAGTGGAGAATGTGCGTCGATTATATCGACCTCAACATGGCATGCCCGAAAGATGAGTATCCGTTACCTCGGATTGACCTGTTGATAGATGCCACTGCTGGGCATGAGATGCTGAGCTTCATGGATGTGTACTCCGGTTACAATCAAATCCTAATGCATGAAGAAGATGAGTCCTACATGGCCTTTCGAATAGACCAATAAATTTTTTGCTACAAAGTCATGCTGTTCGGATTGAAGAATGCCAGAGCAACGTACCAACGGATGGTGAACCACATGTTTCATGAACAGATCGGTCAAAACATGGAAGTATATGTGGACAACATGCTAGTAAAGAGCTTGAAGGCTGAGCATTACTTGGCTAACCTTGTGGAAGCCTTCGGAGTGCTAAGGAAGAACTATATGAAACTGAACCCCGCCAAATGCGCTTTCGGCGTAGCCTCGGAAAAATTCCTTGGCTTCATGGTCACCATTCGAGGCATTGAAGCCAATCCAGATAAGATTAAAGCCATCTAAGAGATGAGCCCTCTAAAGATGATCCGAGAGGTATAAAGGCTGAAGGGAAGAGTAGCGGCGTTGGCACGATTCATGTCAAGATCGAGCGACAAATGCCTACCATTCTTCAAGACTGTGAGGAACATTTGAAGCCCAAAGGATTTTGTGTGGATGAATGAATACCAAAGAGCTTTTGAAGAATTGAAGACATACCTGGACAATCTGCCTGTCCTCCCCCAACACGAGCCAAAAGAAGAGCTCCTAGTTTACCTAGTCGCAACCCCGGTGGCGGTCAATGCAGTACTGATTAGGGAAGAGGCTGAGCACAAAAGCCCATAAACTACATTAGCCATGTTCTCGTCGACGCCGAGACGAGATACTCCAAGTTTGAGAAAGTAGCATTCGCCCTTGTCATAGCCGCAAGAAAGCTGAGGCCGTATTTTTAAGCTCATCCAATCGCGGTATTAAATGATCAACCCCTCAAAAAGATACTACACAAGCCGGATGTGTCAAGTTAGTTGATTGCGTGGGCGGTGGGGCTGAGTGAGTATGATATAACCTATCGCTCGAGGATAGTGATAAAGGGACAAACTTTGGCCAATTTCATTATGGAGTATACTATACCTGACCTCGGGGTGCGGGGTATCAAGTCAGTAGACGAGGCCAAAGGCGAACCCGAGGCCGAACAGTTATGGGTCATGAATGTTGACGGCTCGAGTAATTCCACCAGGTGTGGAGTGGGCTTAATATTAGTTAGCCCCGAGGGGTTTCGCATCCAATCCGCCCTGAGGCTTAAGTTCCCAGCCTCTAACAACGAGGCTAAATATAAAGCCCTCCTAGTCGGACTCCGAGTCAACAAGGCTATAGGGGTCAACAAATTGAAGGTGCGAAGCGACTCGCAACTCGTGGTTAACCAAATCAATGGAGAGTATGAAGCCAAAGACGAATGGATGATGGCATATCTGAGTCGAGCCCAAATACTGATCTCCGAGCTTGAGCACTTTGAGATGATCCGAGTACGAAGAGAAGAGAATGCTGTGGCCGACTCCCTCTCAAGGCTAGCCGAAGCCGAATTCACAATCTGAGACGATTAGTATACATAGAAATCCTTGAAAAGCCCTCCTTACAAGAAGAGAGCGTCGTGCATATCGAAGAAGACGGGCCGACTTGGATGAACCCGATTGTCAACTACCTAAAAAATGACCAACTCCTGGAGAACCGGGATGAGGTGAGAAAGGTCAAGATTCGAGCCACGAAATACACCCTAATTGACAGGGTCTTATATAAGAGAGCTATCTTAGCGCCCCTCCTTCGATGTCTCAGGCCGAAAGGTGCCAAGTACACCATGGCGAAAGTACACGAGGGCATATGCGGGAGCCATATGGGGGGCCGAGCACTGGCATATAAGATACTCTGACAAGGATTCTATTATCGAGAATGTAGGGGGATGCCATGAAATACGTGAAGACATGCGAAAAGTGCCAACTATTTGCATCGATCCCGAGCTGACCCACGACAAAGCTAACCCCAATGCTGAGCCCGATACCATTCTCTATGTGGGGGATGGATATTCTCGGAGATTTGTCTCGACTTCCAGAAATCGAAGGTACTTGGTCGTAGCCATCGACTACTTCACCAAGTGGGTCGAGGCTAAGCCCTTGGCCACCATCAATGAAGAGCATGGAAAAGTTTTTTCGAGGCAAGATCATCTATCGGTTCAGACTACCCAAAGTGCTCATCACGGATAGCAATGCTCAATTCAACAACCCTAACTTCTAGGAATTTTGCAAACACTTCTACATCGATTTTCGACTGGTCGTAGTGGCTCATCCGAAAGCAAATGGACAAGTTGAAGTGTCGAACCAAATACTATTAACGGGGATCAAAAGAAGGTTGGACGAAGCAAAGGGAAGATGGGTAGAGGAACTATTGAGCATGCTTTGGGTGTATCAGACCACCGTGACATACCCACAGGAGAAAGCCCGTTTCGGCTAGCATACAAAACCAAAGCGCTCACCCCCATAGAGGTCAAAGCCTCGTCATATAGAGTGCTAAACTTTGTCGAGAAAACTTATGAAGACGGATTAAGAGCGAATCTGGACTTCCTCAATAAAGTAAGGGAGAACGCTTTGCTTTGAAATGCGGATTACCAGCATAAGACAACAAAGTACTACGACTTAAGGGTGAAGGAAAGGTACTTTTGCCAAGGAGACCTTGTCCTCAGAAAAGTTAGCGCATCTCAACCGAGACAACAAGGAAAGTTAGTGCCAAATTGGGAGCGGCCATACATAGTCCCCAAGCAAATTCACCTAGGGACGTATCGCTTGCAGGCTCTGGGGGGCAAGAAGGTACCAAGGCCATGGAACTTGGAGAATTTAAAGAAATTTTTTCAATAAAATGATAAAGTATTCTGTTTAGCTCATCTCAATCTATGCATATTTATCTTCACCTATGTTCTTGGCTTCGGCCACTGCTTTTATGTTCGGTTCAACTCAGATTTTTACTTGAAGTTTTGAAATTCAATAAGACGAGATTCTTCCCCACTCCCGAGTTTATTTAAAGTCTACAACATACTGAGTCAGAAGACCAATCCTTATAGATTGGCCGATGCTAAAGACCGACCCTCATAGGTCGGCACCCAAGTCATAAGGCCAATCCTCATAGATTGGTCGACGCCGAAGACAGACCCTCATAGGTCGGCACCCAAGTCATAAGACCAATCCTCATAGATTGGCCAACGATAAAGACCGACCCTCATAGGTCGGCAATGAGGTCATAAGACCAGCCCTCATAGGCTGACTGACTCACAAAACCAACCTTCACGAGTTAGCTATCTTAACGCCAAGCACGACGGCCGAGAAGACTGGCGTCTGGGGTACAACAAAAAATTACACAAGGCATTGAGCTCGGCCAAGTGGATGGCTCGGGGCAATAATCCTACGCTAATGTCGAGCACAACGATCGAGCCGAGCTAGTAAGTAATGTTAGAAAATTTGCTAAGTCATCAAGCTCGGCTGAGAGCTCGACCTTGGCCCAGAATCTTAAGACGTGCCAGAGCACTCTGGCCAAGCTGACAGCTAAGGCTAAAAGAGGTAAAAACTGTTAAGGCAAGAAACTCAGTTGAGAATTCAGACTGAGTGCTCGGCCTAGGTGCTCGGACGTGAGAATAGCATTGTCAAAATAACAGAAGAAAATGGTCAAACTCAAATACTTAGACAAATTTGGAAGAAAATAGCCATTTCATTAATTGAAAGCCGAAAAGCTCGGCATGGTGTATACAAAAAGCCGACAGCTCGACACAATACAGAAAAAAAAAAAAAGAAGAAGAAAGAAAAATGGTTAAAACCCTGAGCATGGGGACATGTACATCACCAGCAGGAAAAAGAAAAAACAAAAGACTTCAGATTGTGGGGGCATTGGCCAAGTCCTTGACAACGTCTTCGGCGGGGTCCTTGGCAGCGTGCTCGGCAGGGTCCTTAGCAGGCAAACCCTTCGAGTCCTCGGCATGGGCAGACCGCTCAGCCAGCAGGGCGACCTCAATTGGGATAGTCTAAAGAACCTCAACCCCATCCTCCTCTCCCAAATCTTTGACCATCGTGGCCGCGCCTTCATCAAATCGAGAAAGGTTGAGGTTGGGTTAGCTCAACCCTCTTCATATCTAGCCGAGTATGAAGGCTTTTGTAAGCTATGGCACAGCTCATTGAACTCCTTCGACTGAAGGTACTCCTCCACCGCTTTGGCTCGAGCGCAAGCCAAATCGACATCCGCCTTCTTCTTCCCTTGCTTGAGCTCGGCCTTCAGAGCCCGAACCTCCTTCTCATTCTGGGCTCAGAGAGAGCCCATCTCATCTTGAAGGACCTTGAGGTCGGACTCGGCCTTTTCAGCCTTGGCCTCAGCCTCTCGGCGTGCCTTGATCGCCTTCCTGGCCTCCCTCCTGGCTATCTTGGACTGAGCATCGAGGAAAGTGTTGTCGTTGAGAGCCCTCTCGAGCCAAAGAGTGGCCTCGGCATCTTTGGAGAAACCCTGAGACAACGAGCCGAGGATGAGTAGGGCTGAACTGAAAAAGCAAAATTACTGAACAGATGAAGAAGAAGGGACTCACCATCGCAAAGTCTTGGAACAGAGTGGACAAGAGCTCAACATCACTTAAGTCCTCAAGCATGGCCTTGTCAATCGGGAGGCGACTAGTGTCAAGCCACTCCTTGGCATGAGCGGCCGAGGTTAGGGCCGAGTCACCCTGGAAGAGGCGCCATACCAGTCGAATCGGTAAGTTGCTGGCCGAGGCCCTCCCCAGAGCCAACCTGACCACGCTCGAGGTCGAAGACACCCTAGGGGGATTCCCGCCGGTGACATTGAAAGAAAGTTTTTAGCATTTGGGATCCCTCGGTGGGCTCAGCTTGCCCTTCTCCCTCTTATTCTTCTCCTTCTTGGAGGGGCTCATCTTATCCGTGGTCTTCTCGGCCTCGAGGCCGACCACTGCTTCCTTTGGGCTCGGCAAAATAAACACCTTACCCTTTCCTGCTCTGGAGGCCCCGGTCTTCGCCTTGGCATTCTCTTCTGCTTTCTTCTTCCTCTCCTCAGCTAGCTTGGCCTTCAACCGAGCCGAATCCATCTGGGGAATGTTGTCGGCCACTGCAAGGAAAGAAGGGAGGAGTCAGAGTATGACAATAAAAATTATAAGTAGGAGGCTTAGCTCGGACTTCCAACCCGGAGTCAGCCTCCACAGCTGGAGGAACTCCTCATTTTGGAGCTGCTGAACGTCGAAGGGTGCTTGCCGAACCATTTGATCATACGAGATCTGCTCGTTCTCATTCAAAGGTGACATCCTGTTGACATAGCTCAGCTTGATCACCTTCCACTCGGTTCGGAAGGGACAGTCAGGGATGGTGGCGAAGAAAAATCTTGGCTTTCAGTGCTTATTGAAAGTCGGCATGCCGACAAGGTACTTGTTGGGCACTTCTATGCTCGACGAGTGAAGTAGTACCACCCATTGTCTTGGTATCTCTTCAGGTACCAGAGTTGAGAAAAAAGGTTAACGGTGGCTGGCTAACCCATCCTGGCGAAGAAGATGTGGAAGCCGTACATGAGCAGCCATGCGTTCAGGGTCACCTGACCTGGGGATAGGTGGAAGTGGTCGAGGATCTGGTCCACCAAGATGAGCACGAGAAACCTAAAGCCATACTTGAAGGCGATCTCATAAAAAGCCACCTAGCAGACCTGATAAAGCAGGCCATCTATCGAGGATGCGGTGCTCGGAGCTTGTTGTCCTCTAGAATGGCATAAGTTTCCCTCAACCGCTGGAGAACGGCCTCGGTGACCTTACTCTTGACAGCACCAACACTTTCCTCGATGAGCTCTGGGACGTCTGTTGAGGAGTCAATTGAACCAAACTCATCATCAAAAGATCTCTCTTCATCTTCTATTGAGGACGATCCCAAGCGATCAGCTCGGTCTTCGGCAATGGGCTAAGCCTGATGGCCGGACTCTTGGGGTAGGGGCCCTCTGCACCGTCGCTCGGACGGGACTCCACCATGGGCTCGTCCAAAGCCAAGCCTGGTAAGTCAATTAGGGGGGGAAAGCGTGGAGAGCTCTCAACTCGAACTTACGAGAGCACTTCGCCCACGGAACCTCTACCAACTGACATGCTTGAAGGAAGAAGACTTACTGGTTGATGAAGGTTGGGATGACGAGTTAAGAATGGGAGAAAGCCGAGCACTTGAAGATCTGAAGACTCTAAGCAAGCCAAGCACTCCGAAGATTTGAACAGTGATAAATGAGAGAAGAGCCTTCGCCTATTTATAGCCACCAAGTCGCCGAGATCCAATTGTCGAGAAGAATTCTACGAAAGAGATCTAACGGACCAAAGGGGCAAACGGTTCAAATACTCGAGTGCCATAATGGCACCGAGTGACTTGGCACTAATAGCCTAACTGTCAGAGTCTGTACGAACGTCAAATCCCCACAGAAGGAGAGCTCAGACTCAGCCTTGGATCCCATGGCCAACACACCAAAAGACCGTTCATCAAGCTCGAGCCGAGCCTTGATGAGTGGGGGGCCCGTGATGAGTCATAAAATCGCCGTCCACTCAAAGGGTGACAATTGGATGGACCAAGGCCGAACTTGAGGGCCGAGTCGAACCAAGTAATGCGGCACTGAATCGGATATCGAAGGGAAGGGCGAACACCCTGATTATTAACATGGTCGAACATGATGTTCACCGAGCACAGACCTAAGCTCACTGTTTTCGGCCATACGGTCGTTATCTCTGAGGGTGAGAGCTAGGTTGAGCTGTCCAAGCCCATGATGCTTATGGTGCAGCTCACCCGTCACCTGTGCCAAGATCACCTGTCATCTGTGTCAAGCACGAAGCTGAGTGATGAGCACATTTATGTGTGAAATCTTAGGGCATAAAGCATACATTTTACCACATTGGACAGAGTTACTCGCTGCTTTCTTGTGCTTTTCAGGTTTTAGGTGATTTCTTGTGAAAATGGAGGAGATGATGCTAAGGAAATGTTTTTAAGCAGTTTAGAGGTGTTAATGGCTTGGATGCATAGCCCATTGAGCCAGCTTCGCAACGGTTTAAACGGCACATGATTCCGAGTTGAAACGAAGAAGTTACGACCGTTTCCGTAACGAAGCGCGAAAATGGTCTGTAGGGGTTTATTTGCAATTATTGACAGTCGGCCAGAGACAAAGTGAAGCGAAAGTTCGGATTCTAGGAGCCTTAACGCAATAACCAGAAGTTATATTTCCTGTACCCGAAAGATTCCATTTGGAGGGCTCTGGACAGTCCAATTTCAACTTGAGATATCTTGGGCTCCCCAACTCCAAATTGGACGAAATTTGGGTCTATTTTGGGTGATTTTTCGCAAGGAACACAATGGTGATGCCTATATAAGCACCCCATGCTCCACGTTTTCTGAAGGACAGAATGGGTATTTTATTTATTCTTGAAGGAATCCTAGTCATCACCCTTACTCTCTCTCTCCACCAACTTCTCAAGGGCACTTCTGGAATTCTACTTGGGATAGATTTATTTTGAAAGATATTCTCTCACCTATGGAAAGTTGAAAAGTCAAAGATGCTTTGATTTTATTGCTTGGAGAAGATATCTACAAAGAAAAGGAAGCACCTGTTAGAATTGGAAGTTTACTTTTCTAGAAATAGAAGGTCTATGTAAACAATCTTCTCTTATTCTTCTTTCTATTTTTTTTTTTTTCTTAGGATTCAAGGCATTGTAAAAGAGGAAGGAGAAGAGAATATTCTCTTTTCTTAGGGAATATTTCTCCTACACTTCCCTCTTCTCTCTTCTCCTCTCTTCCCCCTATAAATACCCCTTGCCCTTTGGGTTGTAGAGGTTAGTCTTTTAGTTCAGTTTTTAGTTAGTTTCTAGTTCAATTTTAATTCAGTTTTTAGTGTAATTTTTAGTTCATTCATTTAGTAAAATTTCTTTTCTTCTTCTCCTTCTAGTTTTTTATTTTTGGCTTTTCTAAGTTCTAGTTTGCTTTTATGATTTTTATTTAATAGTTATAATAGGTTTAGTTTATGCTTTAATTTCAATTTAAGTCTTCAATTGGGTTGTAATTTCTTAATTCTAGTTTAGGTTTTAAGCCTTCTAGTCTAAGTTCTTAAGTTGATGACAAGACTTGAAGATTTAGAAGAGGAGGCCATGGTATGTTTCTGCAAGTATTCAAGCTTTTCAATTACATTCATGCAAGCACATCCAGGTTTTACTATCTATGGATGCATTTTTATTCCCTTATTTTTTTTATATGGTTAGTATATGTGGCTGTATTTTTATTCCTTTCAATTCGCTTTAGTTTGATAGGTTAGATGCTCATGTGTTAGGACGCCGATTTAATCCCTTAATTTTGTTAGATGCTTATGAGTTAGGATGCATTGATTTTCGTTAGTTTAATTAGTTTAATTTAACACTTTAATTTGGTTCACTTTGCATTACTTTTAAGTTAGTTAAATAGAGTGGCATATATCTCCTCGTGTTCGACCCGTAGCTACGATTGACCCGTATGCTTGCGGTTTTATTTTAACCCAAACACTGAGCACCCAGGGGCACGGCCGCCCGAGGCTGAGGCCCCTCCATAAGCAGTAACAATGACTCGCCCCGGATCACGGGGCCACATCAGCACATCTAGAGAATCACAGGGTATGAATCGGGCTGCAATTTCAGGGTGAAATAGAATCCCACTTCGATAAGGACTCTTACCTTATTAGGAGCCCGGCTCCGAAAATCACTCTCCACTTCGTACCGCGTGGAAGAGCCCAACTGGTAGCGGACTCTTACCATACCAGGACTCTTACAGCCGCCTCATCTCATCCTATAAATACACAGGTATAGAGCTTAAATGATCATCGCACTTTTTACCAAGCTGTTACGTTGTTGCACCGGAGACCTAACTAAAGCATCGAAGAGTCCTTGGCCTGAGCCACACCGGCTCTGTAGTGCTTACTCGGTTTTTACAGGCTCATCCATGGGCGAATCGAGCAATGGAGGTATTCACACATAACACAACCAACCTCTTTTCTCATTTATTATACTAAGGGACCTCCAAGATGAAAATTCTGCAAGTTGAATCATCTCAAACGGAGGTCGGATGAGGTAGATATCATCGTTTGAAGTTCTGATGGTGCACGAGCGCCCACAAAATGCCCTTAATTTTGAGGTGCCAAACAAGAATCACTGTAACTTCACCATCAAATGTCATAAATGCACGATTCCAATTGAGTTTTGAAGAGGACTTGAAGAACTACAATTCTCATGTGCAGTACAAAATCCAGATCAGCTCATAGGCACTCCAGAAGTGCCGATGAATCTGATGTAATTATTATAATAACCCTGCATGGATTTTTGCAATTTTGGCACAGGTGAAGACCACAGCCCACCTCTTTTCTCATTTATTAAACTTAGGGCTCTCCAAGACAAAAATTATACAAGTTGAATCATCTCAAATAGAGGTCAGATGAGGGAAATACCAACATTTGAAGTTTTGATGGTGCACGAGCACCCACAAAATGCCCTTAATTTTGAGGTGCCAAACGAGAATCATAGTAACTTCACTGCCAAATGTCAGAAATGCATGATTCCAATTGTTTTTTGAAGAGGACTCGACAAACTACAATTTTCATGAGCAATACAAAACCCAGATCAGATCATAGGCACTCTGAAAGTGCCGATAAATCTGATACAATTACTAAAATAACCCTACATAGATTTTTGCAATTTTGGCACTGCTGAAAGCTACAATCCACAACTTTTCTAATTTTTTATACTTAGAGATGTCCAAGGTAAAATCTTGTAAGTTGAATCGTCTCAAACGGTGGTCGGATGAGGGACATATCATCATTTGAAGTTCTGATGGTGCACGAGCACCCACAAAATGCCCATAATTTTGAGGTGCCAAACGAGAATCGCTGTAATTTTGCCATCAAATGTTAGAAATGCACGATTCCAATTGCATTTTGAAGAGGACTCGATGAACTACAATTCTTATGTGCAGTATGAAGCCCATATCAGCTCATAGGAACTACGAACGTGATAACGATTTAGATACAAGTGCTAAAATAACCCTACATAGATTTTTGCAATTTTGACACAAGTGAATGCTACAACCCACCTATTTTCTCAATTATTATACTTAGAGATCTCCAAGACAAAAATTCTGTAAGATGAATTGTCTCAAATGGAGGTCGGATGAAGGAGATATCATCATTTGAAGTTTTGATGGTGCACGAGCACCCACAAAATGCCCTTAATTTTGAGGTGCCAAACGAGAATCACTGTAACTTCACCGTCAAACATAAAAAATTCACGATTCCAATTGTGTTTCGAAGAGGACTTGACAAACTACAATTCTCATGTGCAGTATGAAACCCAGATCTGCTCATAGGCACTCCGAAAGTGCCAACGAATCAGATGTAATTACTAAAATAACCCAACATGGTGTTTTGCAATTTGTGCACAGGTGAAGACTACAATTGACCTTTTTTTTACTTTATTATACTTAAGTCTCTCCATGATGAAAATTCTGCAAGTTGAATCGTCTCAAACGGAGGTCGGATGAGGGAGATATCGTCATTTGAAGTTCTGATGGTGCACGAGCATCGACAAAATGCCCTTAATTTTGGGGTGCCTAACGAGAATCATTGTATCTTCGGTGTCAAAGGTCAGAAATGCATGATTATAATTGCATTTTGAAGAGGACTCAATGAGCTAGAATTCTCATGTGCAGTACGAAATCCAGTTCAGCTCAGAGGCACTCAGAAAGTGTCGATGAATCTAATGCTATGACTAAAATAACCCTACATAGATTTTTACAATTTTGGCAGTGGTGAAGGCTACAACCCATAACTTTTCTCATTTATTATACTTAGAGCTGTCCAAGGTGAAAATTTTGCAAGTTGAATAGTCTCAAACGGTGGTCGGATGAGGGACATATCAACATTTGAAGTTCTGATGGTGGACGAGCACCCACAAAATGCCCATAATTTTGAAGTGCCAAACGAGAATCGCTGTAATTTTGCTATCAAATGTTAGAAATGCACGATTCCAATTGCATTTTGAAGAGGACTTGATGAACTACAATTCTCATGTGCAGTACAAAATACAGATCAGCTCATCGGCACTCCGAAAGTGCCGACGAATCTGATGAAATTACTATAATAATCCTGCATGGAATTTTGCGATTTCAGCACAGGTAAAGGCTACAGCCCACCTCTTTTATCATTTATTAAACTTAGAGCTCTGCAAGACGAATATTATACAAGTTGAATCGTCTCAAACGGAGGTCGGTTGAGCGAGATATCATAATTTGAAGTTCTGATGGTGCACGAGCACCCACAAAATGCCCTTAATTTTGAGGTGCTAGACGAGAATCGCTGTAACATCAATGTCAAATGTCAGAAATGCACGATTCAAATTATGTTTCAAAGAGAACTCGACGAACTACAATTTTCATGTGCAGTACGAAACCCAGATCAGATATAATTACAAAAATAACCCTACATGGTTTTTTACAATTTTGGCACAGGTGAAGGCTTCAACCCACCATTTTTCTCATTTATTATACTTAGAGGTGTCCAAGATAAAAATTCTACAAGTTGAATCATCTCAAACGGTGGTCGGATGAGGGACATATCATCATTTGAAGTTTTTTCACCCACAAAATGCCTTTAATTTTGTGGTGCCAAACGAGAATCGCTGTAACTTCCTCATCAAATGTAAAAAATGCACGATTCCAATTGAGACTCCAAGAGGACTCGATGAACTACATTTCTTTTTGTAGTACAAAACCCAGATCAGCCCATAGGCCCTCCGAAAGTCCCAACGAATCAGATGCAATTACTAAAATAACCCTACACAGATTTTTGCAATTTTGACATAGGTGACTGCTACAACCCAGCTATTTTCTCTTTTACTATGCTTAGATATCTCCAAGACAAAAATTCTTCAAGTTGAGTCATTTCAAACGTAGGTCGAATGAGGGAAATATCATCATTTGAAGTTCGGATGGTGCATGGGCGCCTACAAAATGCCCTTAATTTTGAGGTGCCAAACGAGAATCACTGTAACTTCACCGTCAAACATCAGAAATGCACGATTCTAATTGCGTTTCGAAGAGGACTTGACAAACTACAATTCTCATGTGCAGTATGAAACCCAGGTCCGCTCATAGGAACTCCGAAAGTGCCGATGAATCTGATGCAATTACTAAAATTACCTTGCATGGTTTTTTGCACTTTTGGCACAGGAGAAGGCTACAACTGACCTCTTTACTACTTTATTATACTGAGGTCTCTCCAAGACATAAATTTTGCAAGTTGAATTGTCTCAATCGGAGGTCAGATGAGGGAGATATCATCATTTGAAGTTCTGATGGTGCACGAGCACCCACGAAATGCCCTTAATTTTGGGGTGCCAAATGAGAATCACTGTATCTTCACTGTCAAAGGTCAGAATTGCATGATTCCAATTGCATTTTGAAGAGGACCTGATGAACCACAATTCTCATGTGCAGTATGAAACCAAGTTAAGCTCAATGCACTCCAAAAGTGTCGACAAATCTGATGTAAATACCAAAATTACCGTGCACGGATTTTTACGATTTTGGCACAAGTGAAATCTACAAAACACCTCTTTTCTCATTTACTATACTTAGATCTCTCCAAGAGGACAATTCTTCAAGTTTAATTGTCTCAAACAGAGGTCGGATGAGGGAGATATCATCATTGGAAGTTCTGATGGTGCACGAGCACCCACAAAATGTGCTTAAGTTTGAAGTGTCATACGAGAATTGCTGTAACTTCACCATCAAACATAAAAAATGCATGACTCTAGTTGCATTTCGAAGAGGATTCAATGAACTACAATTATCATGTGTAGTACAAAACCCAGATCAGCTCATAAGCACTCCGAAAGTGCCGACAAATCTATTATAATTACTAAAATAACCCTGCATGGATTTTTATGATTTCGGCAAAGGTGAAGGCTAAAACCCACCTAATTTCTCATTTATTATATATGAAGGTCTCCAAATAAAAAGTTCTTCAAGTTGAATCATCTCAAACGAAGTTCAGATGAACAAGATATCATCATTTGAAGTTCTTACGGTGCTTGAGCACCACAAAATGCTCTTAATTTTGAGGTGCCAAACGAGAATCACTGTAACTTCGTTGTCAAAAGTAAAAAATGCACAATTTCAATTGCGTTTCAAAGAGGACTCAGCAAACAACAATTCTCATGTGCAGTACAAAACCTAGATCAGCCATAGGTACACCGAAAGTGCCGATGAATCATATGCAATTACAAAAATAAACCTTCAAGGATTTTTGCAATTTTGGCACTGGTGAAGGCTACAACTGACTTCCTTTCTCATTTATTATATTTAGAGCTTTGTAAGATGAAAAATCCGCAAGTTCAATCGTCTCAAACGGAGGTCGGATGAGGGAGATATCATCATTTAAAATTTTGATGGTGCACGAGCACCCATAAAATGCCCTTAATTTTGAGGTGACAAACGAGAATCGCTGTAACTTTGCCGTCAAATGTCAAAAATGCACGATTCTAATTGCATTTCGAAGAGGACATGACGATCTATGATTCTCATGTGCAGTACCAAACCTAGATCAGCTCATAAGAACTCCGTAAGTGCCAACAAATTTGATGCAATTATAAAAATAACCCTACACAGAGATTTCTATTTGGGCACAGGTCAAGGCTACATCCCACCTCTTTTCTCATTTATTGTACATAGAGCTCTCTAAGACAAAAATTCTTCAAGTTGAATCGTCTGAAATGGAGGTTGGATGAGGGAGATATCATCATTTGATGTTCTGATGGTGCACGAGCACCAACAAAATGCCCTTAATTTTGAGGTGCCAAACAAGAATCGCTGTAACTTCGCCGTCAAATGTTAGAAATGCACGATTCCAATTGCATTTCGAAGAGGACTTGATAAACTACAATTCTTATATGCAGTATGAAACCCAGATCAGCTCATAGGCACTCCGAAAGTGCCAAGGAATTTGATACAATGACCAAAATAACCCTACACGAATTTTTATGATTTTTGCACAGGTGAAGGCTACAAACCACTTCTTTTCTCACTTAGTGTACCTAGAACTCTCTAAGATGAAAATTCTGCAAGTTGAATAATCTCAAAGGGAGGTCGGATGAGGGAGATATCATTATTTGAAGTTTTAATGGTGCACGAGCACCCACAAAATGCCCTTAATTTTGAGGTGCCAAACGAGAATCGCTGCAACATCGCCATCAAATGTTAGAAATGCAAGATTCCAATTTTGTTTTGAAGAGGACTCAACGAACTACAATTCTCATGTGCAGTATGAAACCCAGATTAGCTAATAGGCACTCCAAAAGTGCCAACGAATCTGATGCAATTACCAAAATAACCCTATGTGGAGTTTTGCGATTTTGGCACAAGTGAAGGCTACAACTATCACGCCCCTATCCCGATGTAAAATATTTTGCCATATAGGGGTATGACTGGGACAATCACACATCATCCCAACACCTACCAGGATCGCAGATACAGTGTCCTGAGCCACAGTCCACTCTGTCATCACTTCTTGATAACAGAAAGGACCGTTCAAAAGGAATAAACCGTTCCAAACACAGAGTTAGCGAAAGCAAAATTTAATTAAATCATGTGAAATTATAGAGCATCGGTTCTCTAATGATAACATATATTATAATTCTACATAAGTAACCATTCATTACTCTCCCTATAAATAAACACACAGTTTATACATGGATGTGGAATAAATACAAAAATTAAATAATAAACAATTGCCCCAAGGGCACAAATCCTTGGGTATACATCTACATCCAGGCCACGATCATCAACTTCACTTGATTCGCATCCAACGGTGCTCGTCAAGAGGCTATCTGCATATAAACTAAAAGGTGGTTGTATAACGGGGTTAGCTACACTAGCTAGTGAGGGAGCAAAGGGGAATGCGCACACATCACACAATCAATATCAAATAGAATGATGCATGCTAATGTTAGATTCATTTTCCACCTAACATACAAATTCTATCGGTCAAGTATATGCTACTGAAATAACTCGGGAAACACTGAGGGTCACTTATCCTATCGCCCCAGTGTGACCTCAATTATCACGAAGGGACCTACACCGGTAGAAGCCATCCTGACCACCCAGTGGCAGACCCCAATAGCCATCACTACCCCTGCCCTGGCCTCTCCCACCTCCATAGACCACAGGTGCTCAGACTATCCAACACATAAACCCCTGTTGGCAAGGGTCGTAGCATAAGGGAACAAGCATCCTAACCGCAGATATACTATATGCAGAGCCTATCGTCCCAAGAGGTATTCTGGGTGCATCAACATCCCATTCCATCTAGTACCCGAGTACCAGCATGGCACGGCACATACAGTTCAAGATGACATACAATAGTTTTCATAATTCAAATAAACTAAATAAATTGGGGTTTCGGTACTGGCACACCCGGCATCGTAACTCGATACAGTGGTGAGCATTATACTATCACATTCATAACAAATAAAAATTGAATAAAATGCAATGCACACCATGCTTATAAATATACCATAGTATGCTTAATATTAACAATTATATAATATTAAAACCCAACAAAGTCACCCAGAACCCACTCACCAGGCATAGGTGTCACCAGACGTGATTGGCATGAATCTCCCCGGGCATCGGGTGTCATCCAGTGTGATTCACATGATTCTCACCGGTGCACCAACCTAACATACAAAAAAAAGCATTAAAATAGGTATAGAGGGGTCCCATGCTAGATCCCCAAGGTTAAAACCAAGTCTCAACCAAGACAGCAAGAGCGGCCTCATGGGCGGTCTCAGCAGAGGTGAGTTCGTCCCTGACTCCGTTCAGGCCAAAAGGTGAAAACAAGGTGAGTAGACCCATGAGCGGAGCTTCTTACTTGAGTCCGGTGGTTGATCCGTTCGACACCTGAGACAATCATAAAAGGGAGCGGATCCACAGGCGGATGTGCTTCTTGGGTCCGCCCTTGCATCCGTTCGATCTCCTGAGATAGACCCGAGAGCAACAGGTCCTGGGCAGAGGCAAGCAGAGTGAATCCATGCCTTCGTCCGCTCAGGCCAAAACATAAGGTTTACACTGGGCAGACTGACAGGCGGTACCATGATAAATGGATCTGGTCGTTCGTCCGCCGACAGTCTCTTTCAAGATTTCAAGGAGTTTCAACACCAGCTTGGAGCTTGGAGCTCCTTGGCACCTCAGGAACAGGGGAGGGGTGTCTAAGCATTGCTAGGGTCCCTAGAACCTAGGCTTAACCTCATGGATCCAAGATCCTACAAGGTTGGGTCTCAATTTAGGGTCCAAGGGTTGGGTTTCAAATTCAAAACCAAGGTTCACCAACAATGGCTGCAATTGCAGCACCAAGGGGTTCAAACCATACCTAGGTCAGCTCTATTAGAGCTCCAACTAGGGATAGAGCTCTACCTTGAGTCCCAAGTGGAACTCTAGGTCACCCAAGCTCAAGGGTTCTACCAAAATCAAAGGGAAAAAGGGGGAGAACTAGGTTTGGGGAGCTTACCTTGGTGAGGTCCTCCCATAGAGGGGTGGAGTCCAAGGCTAGGTGAGCCCTCTTGGTCTCTTCCCTTCCTTTCCATCTCTTCTCCTTCACCTTCTTCTTCCTTCTTGGTCCGATCAGCAAGAGGAGGAGATGTGGGGCAGCCAGCCATTTTGGCATAGCTCCCATCTTCTTCCCTTCCCCTCTCATTCCTCTTCCACTCCTTCTACTTCCTTCTTTCTTCCTCCTTCTTTTCCTTCTCTTGTCTCTTCTCCTCCATGGTTTTGGGGAGGGGGAGGGATAAGAGAATAAAGAGGGTTCTTTTAGTTTTAAGGGGGTAGAAGGGACTTTAGGGAGTGTTTGGTTAGGGTCCATAGGATGTGTTTTAATCCCTAGGGCTTAAATGGGTCTTGGGTTAGGCATTAGGCCATGTTTGGCTCAAGCCATAGACCATTAGGTCCATATAGTGGGTTAGGATCTGTTTGGGGTTCACCCTAAGTCCATTGGACTCAATTGTCCATTATGGCCTGTTTAGTTCTAGGTTAAGTCATTAAAACCCATTATTCATCTAAGTTAGGCTTTGTGGGTCTCACTTTCAAGGCCCACCTAACCAACCAAGGGTAAGGGTAGGGGTCCACATGGTCTAAGGGTTCAACTAGGGTGTCTGGGACATAGGGATGTGGGTCCCATAGGAAAATAATCCAAAAAGACTGATGACAACACTGGCAGATTATCAATCGGATTCATCGGCAGTGGATCTGATCGTGACTCCGGTGCTGCTGGCATAGCCCAAACTTCAAAGAAAGTGGCGGGGCTTTGGCCCACACTTCCAGGTCTTCGATGGTATTTCCAGCTCAAGGTCATCAGGGTTAACTATGGCCATAAGGCATTACCCATTAGGTAAAGGTCTAAACTGCCCTGGGGATAAGGGGATATCTGGGGTGCAGGTGTTACAACAACTGTCACACCCCCATCCCAATAAAGGATAAAATACTATAAACGGGGTATGATAGGATGCTTACCAACATCCTAACCGCTACCAGGATCTCGATGCAGTGGCCGATGCAAAGCCTTACACTAATATTAAATAACATTAATATTAGAATGCGAAAAGTAAAGGAATATTCCATTCCCAAAAGGATCAGAAATGAGCGAAAGCGTTACAAATACAAAAGGTTTAAGTCTACGTGATAGATAGTTTAATATTTTAGATTTTGACCCAAAAGATTAACTAAAAACTGAAACAGTATAAATATTACCCAATATATATACAATACTGATGATAAACAAAATAAAAGATATAATTGTACTCTAATGGCACAGACCATGAGTACACGCTATCATCAAGGTCCAAGATCACGGACTCCAATAAAAAGGGTCACCATCATAGATCACCTGCATATAGCAAAAAAAAGGGGTTGCACAATGGGGTTAGCTACACCAGCTAGTGAGAGAGTAAAGGGGAGTGCACATATACCACACAAACAGTTTCAATATCAGAATGATGCATGCTAGTGTTAGATTCATTTTCCACCTAGCAAATAGTCTAAGTCATGGTATAGGCTACTGTGATAACTCAGGAGACACTGAGGATCACTTATCCTATCGCCCCAGTGAAACCTCAATTATCACATTGGGACCTACGCCGGTCGAAGCCATCATGATCACCTAGTGGCAGACCCTATATAGCCATTACTACCCCTGACCTGGCCTCTCCCACCTCCACAGACATCAGGTGCTCTGACTATCCAACACCTAAACCCCTGTTGGCAAGGGTCGTAGCATAAGGGAGCATAAATCCTAGCCACATATATACTACATGCAATCCTATCATCCCGAGAGGTATTTCGGGTGCATCAACATCCCATTTCATCTAGTACCCGGATACCAGCATGGCACGACGCATACTGACCAGGATGGCAAGCAATGAATATAATAACAATAATAATCTCGGGGTTCCGGCACCATAACCCAACATAATAAAGTAAAGCAAGCACGCTCGCATTTCATCAGTTCATATCCAACATAATTTATATGCAAGAATGCAACATGTTAAGAATGAATGCAAGCATACACAATCATATGATATACATAATTATCTATATATATATATATAACAAGCCCAAACATCACCCAAAACCCACTCACAGTTCGTTTGCTTGTCGTTTGGTGTGTTCGGTAAGGTTTGCTTATGAGCACATACTCCCGTATAGATTCCAAGGTCTGAAGATGCGTGAAAATAGTGTTAGAAGTGTATAGGTGGGTCCCATGAAGGGTCCCAAAAATTTAATTTAAGCTTGGGTCAATACAGTAGGGGCGGATGAAGGATCGGAGTCAGCCAGGTGAGTCCAGTCGTTCCCCCTCTACCATTCTTTTGAAATCTTTGAAGATTTCCACCTTCAGCCTTTCATCCATGGAACCACAAGGGTCCCAGGGTTAGGGAGGTGAGTCCAATCCTTCGTAAGGGATTTAAAATACATAGTCCGTTAAGAAGATAAGGGGATTCAAGGGATTTGGATCCAACTCCAAGGTTTTTTCCCAAGTATTATAGACAAGGTCAGTCTAATTCCCAGCCTTCTTCTTGAGATCCAACAACCTCAAGTGCTAGGGGAGGGTATCCTAAACCTTCTTAAGGGCATAATGTCTCATATCATTCATTGGTCTTGGGAGATCCCATAGATTGGTCTCCCCTTAGGACTTTTCATTTCTAGGTCGAGGTCACAAGTCCCTTAGGACAACAAGGGGGGTTTCGAAGGTATCAAGGGTAGACCTCGGTACCCCGATAAGTCAATTAATTAATGTATTTATGGGGCCACTTTAGGTAGTAATTAAACCCCAATAAGGTTTACTAATTCTTACACAAGCAGCCATAATGTGGGCGAGGTTACCGGATTACAATCATGTTCCTAAGTTGCTGTCAAAATATATTAGTTGGGTTTGGCCCCACTTTTGAAGGTCTTTTATTTGTATTGGGTCCATGGTTCCTTCATAGAAAATGTATCCCTTCAAGTCTATTTTATAAAGGAACTTGAATCATGCCGATACAATATGTATAGACAAAGTTATGGCCAAAATACTGAACAATGGTCATGCTGTAAAACTGTGGGCGGATCCACGAACGGATTCTATTGTGTGAGTCCGCCCGTGCATCCGTTCGCACCCTAAGATACACCCGAGACACACCTAAGATGGGAGGATCCACGGGCGGATGCACGATTCTGAGTCCGCCCCTGAGTCCACTAGCAGCAGGAATGGGTTTTTCAAGTCCGAATCTCATCCAAATTGATCCCCACTGCCTCTAATGGCTTCAAGGGCTTGTAGGGATGACTTCCAAGGCTCATTAGGGTCCA
The DNA here is from genome assembly GCF_018873765.1 of Telopea speciosissima. NCBI lineage: Eukaryota > Viridiplantae > Streptophyta > Magnoliopsida > Proteales > Proteaceae > Telopea > Telopea speciosissima. Next base: position 288,877 of record NC_057923.1, on the reverse strand, counting down.
AATGTCCTAATGACACAATGCATTAGGTCATCTATGGTCTACATCCAATCCCTAAACCCAAACTTGGGTTTTTGGGTGAAATCCATAGGCTTCCATGGCTTGGGTTGGATGGCACTTCAAAGAGAGGTGCAAGGGTATGCAAAGGCATCCCAAAATGGGCGACAATCATCTCCTCAACAAGAGCATTGGGTCCCAAGTGGAATCCAAGCCAAAACCCAACTTCAAAATCCAAAAACCTAAACTAAAATGAGAAACATAGAGAGGGAGAGTTGGCTTACCTTCAATGGAGGAAACAAGCATAAGGCTAGGTGAGCCTTCTTCAACCTCTTCCTTCTACTTCTCCTTCTTCTCCTCTTCTTCTTCCTTTCCTTTTCTTTTCTACTTCTCCTTCTTCCTTTCTTTCCTTTCCTTTTCTTCTTTCCTTCTCCGCACATCAAGAGGGGAGGGATGAGATGAGGTGTAGGAGGAGAGGGCAACAGCCTTCTCTCTTCTCCCTTCCCTTCTTGTTCCTTTCTCTCTTCTACAGTTTCAGCAATTTGGGAGAAATGAGAAAGCTTAAGAGCTTCCTCCCTATTTACCCTCTTAAGGCTAAAATAAACAAAATATAAACTCCCTAAACTACCCTTGTCTTTATTCCCTTTTTCCTTCAATAGCCCATGGTCCAACTATTGGGCTAAGGTTAAACCCATGGTCCTTGAACCAACCCAACATCTCAAACCCAAATACCCATTGGCTATAAAACCAAATGGGCCTTAGGGCCGATTTGCCTAGGTCCTTAAATCCCAAAACTCATTTAAAATCATACTTGGGCCTTGTGGGCCCACATACATGGTTCAAAAATACAAAAGAAGGTAAGGGTGGGGATCCATCTGGTCCAAGGGTCTAAGTATGGTGTCCGGGACACGGAGGTGTGGGTCCCGTAGGAAAATAAATCAAAAAGGAAAATGACAGCATGGCCAGATTAATGATCGGATTCACCAGCAGTGGATCCGATCGTTACTCCAATGCTGCTGTCAAGGCCCAAACTCCAAGGAAAGTTACGGGGCTTTGGCCCACACCTCCAAAACTTCGAGGGGATTCTTAATATAATATTTTGAGTCCAAGGTTATCAATGTTGACCATAGCCATAGGGCATTACCCTTCAGTAAGGCCTAAATTGCCCCGGGGTATTAGGGTATATTTCGGGTGCGGGTGTAACATCCCCCCAACCTTATTAAAAAATTCATCCTCAAAATTTGACGTGTCTGGGGTTCCGAATAAATGAGGATACTCCAACCGCCTTCCGTCTTCTCATCCCCCAGAAGCTCCTTGATCAAAATACTTACTCCACGGTACCTTCACAATGAGATAGTATGGTTGTGGAGACTGAGCTTATTGCACCCCAGGTTCTCTTTAGGTTCTCACCATAGGTCAAGATGGCAACAAGTTCAGGTTGTTCCCAAATCAAAACATTAGCTAAGTCTAGGATGTACCTCCTCAGTATCAAGGTATGGAATACATCATGAACTCTTGCCAATTAAAGGTAGTGCCAACCTTTACGCCTTTGGTTAGTGATCTTCTCAACTCTCATTCTTACTGAACCTCATTACCCATTTGGTTGGTGATACCTGAAGTAACACATAGTCTCCTACGGCAACTCTAGGTCCTCCCTTCCCGTAGGGGCATAACTCTTCTTTGTCAAGTCCACAACAAGCTAATGTGGCTTGTAAGTCAAGACAAGCGTCTGGTTGGGAGTGTACTCTCTCGACATCGATACATGGAACACATCATAATTACCTATCAAGGATGGTGACAGTACCAACCCGTACACTTTAGCTTCACTCCCACCATTTCTCTTCTCGAATACATCTATTGACTTTAGTATCACTGTATCAGCAGGTCAGGCTTCTTTGATCTTCTCCATCAATGACGATTGTACCACTAAGGTTGTAAATGACCTAGCGGTACCTTCTGTCAATAGTCCAAAATCCTCTCTTTAATAATATCCATCCTTACACCCTTACACCGGTGGCCTGAAATTCTCCGAGTTTGATTGATCTATGTTCAACATATCTAAGGCTTTGGGAGAATCAACTTCGAATAATCCTCGAGAATCAACAGATCTAACTATTTCTATATAACATGCCCAATGTCTATATTCCTAAGGTTTTGGGTTGTAAAGTATAAGTCTGTACTACCCTTTTCTTACAAGGCTTTTTCTCTGAAGACTCTCACTTCTGATTCTCCAAGACCTAGCTCAACTTTAGAATGAATTGGAATATTGATGGATCCCATGCTGTTAGCTCTAATTAATGGAGGGGACATTTGGTGACCCATTACTCCACTCATACCTATTGTTGAGTAAAGTTTTGTCAAATCCTTCAGTTCCTCTTTTCAAAGCCATTCAACCATGTAAGACTACAAGACCAACTCCCGACAGAGTATTCTACACCAAATTCCATCCCAAAAGCTGTTACCGACTTCTTTACCTCTTGTCTAGACTACCTCTTCTAACCATCCTTCGATTGTGGGAGAACAACTGTATTAACTCTCCACTACACGCCTTACAGTCTTTCACCGCCCCTCCGAAATTCACACATCTGGGATCCTACAGGACAAGGTCCATGGACTAGGTCCGTATACCAAGTCATTCCCAACATCTCCGGTAAGGTTATCTATAAGTCCTAGGAATGCCACTCCCAAGTGATATGGTTGTCATAGGCTCACTCTAGAGCACTCAGGACCACTTCCAGTACTTCCAGTATGGTCACTAATGAGTTCCAAGAATAGCACTCCCAAAGGGACGCATGGGGCCGATGCTCAAACTCGATCGACTCACCTAAGTGATGCTCAAGGTCAGGCAAGATTTAAGAATCAGCTCTCCTAAGGTACACTCAGGGCCAATACCGAAATCTCCATCTAACAATCTTAAGCAGTACTCGGGGTCAGGCAAGATTTAAGAATCAACTCTCATGAGGATGCTCAGGGTCGATACCGAGATCTCTATCTGATACTCCCGAGTGGTACTCGTGCTCAGGCAAGATCCAAGCCGCTCTCCCAAGGATCGCTCAGGGCTGAGACCGAAATCTCCATCTAACACTCTCGAGTGGTACTCAGGGTCGAACAAGGCTAAGGATAGCCACACCTAAGGGTATTCGGGGCCAATCTCAGCATAACAGATATCTCCCAAAGAAGTCTGGGCCACTCACTAAGGCCATGAGAAAATAAAAGAAAAGAAAAGAACAACCCCCTTTTTAATCGTTAGACTACACAATAAGTCCTTTGGTGAGTCTCTCATCGACTGTAGGCTACGCACTAAGGCATTCCTACAACAATGATTGGCAACTAAAATTGAGTCCAAGGTTCTAAATAAAACAGAGCATATGCATGTAATAGGTATGAACATATGGTACCTAACACAATGAACTTCATCTTAAAGTCATGTTAGCAATGTGAAGAAAACAATGCATGCCAGGCATTAGGAATAAGATACCTGTTACTGTGCTAGATGGTGACTCTGTCCACTCTAGAATCATGGTGAGATGTTGCCTTGGGATCCACTGTCCCACTGTGACTCCTCGGAATACAGGACATTCAGATATGGCACATACTCGGCCTTATGATATGGGCAATTCCTAATCATATGCCCCTGCTCGCTGCATCCATAGCAAGTAATATTCGGATCACATGCCTGAGGGGTATTAGTGGATCATGATGACCGATCATGTGGATTTGCATTCCGTCTCCTAGGCTGCACCGGAGTTGAACTAGGGTAGGCCCCTTTAAAGTTCTTGTTGGGTCCCATAGGTTCCTGTGGACTTGTAGGTCTCTTTCCTGATCTGGGCTGAGTTACATATTCCTCCGCTTGTCCATCCTTCTCAGACTTATTAGGTACAGGGTGCGTATCGGGTACTGGAGGAGTCCCTGGTACAGCTTGTGCCCGCTGCGCAGTGGGAAATTGTGCATTCAGACTAGCCATGAACTGTTGCTGCTGATGTTGCACTGCAGTAGTTACCTCACTCATGAATAGTTCTTGGTGTTGCTGAAGGTCTTTTAGCATATCCAAGAACGTGTCCTTAAAAAATTCCTCTTGTCATCGAAGGAAACTTCTCATCATATCATTCACTATAGCGGTGACATCATGAGCAGTGAGGAAGGATTATGCAACAGGTGCAGGGGGTGGGTTGCCCTACACACCAGTGGTAGCAGGTTCCGAGGGAGGTATAGGTGGTGGCACCTACGATGGAGGCACTGGCTGCCTTTTCCTTTCTATTGCTTGAAGCTGGGCACTCAGGTTTTGCATGAACAAGTGTTGTTCTTGTTGCATAGCCCGCTGATCCTGTAGCATAGCTTGTAGTGTGTTCCCCAGCATTGCGGTAACTTTCACATCATTTTGAGCTGGAGGCGTCCCTAACAGAACCGCACTTGAGGAGTTTGTGGCCTCATCATGGGGAGGGGAACAATACAGACCATTTCGAGTACCTGCTCATTTGCCACCCTCAACATAAATATGCCAACACATCAAAGTACAAAAGAAGAGTTTAAGGCATTGAGTTCCCACACACATATGCATGCATGACAAATCGTAAGTGATGGGAAAAATATAATATGAGTTAGAATTGGACTGGCCAAAGAAAGCTAGTCAAAAACTCCACAGTTGGCTAGGATGGTTGAGGTGCAAATTGTAAATAGATCATACAATCGCCTGATCAACCACCCAGAAAAATCTACATCCAAACACAGAGATTGACAGTGACAGTGATATGGAATCCTAAGCATAGGGTCTATAGTTCTTTTATGTTTTCTTACGTTTTATGCTCTTTACATTATTTTAGTTCAAGTAGTAGTAGTTTATTTCTTTTCCCATTCATGTAAGAGCTCAAGAAACTCAGATGAAATTATGATCGAATAGTTGTTTCTTCATTACTGTGCCTTATTATTTTGTTTATTATCGATATCATCGGCTTTCACTCCTAACTAGTCTTCTACCTAAGTTGTGCACTCATCAACTTATTGTCTTGCAAGGTTTTAAATTCTGAACCAAATTGTATAGAGTAAATCAAGGGTCTTCGCTAGATTGTGGCTAGTGCAGAGCATCACGGCTTTGATACCACTCTGTCACACCCCCATCCCAATAAAGGATAAAATACTATAAATGGGGTATGATAGGATGCTTACCAACATCCTAACCACTACCAGGATCTCGATGCAGTGGCCAACGCACAACCTTACACTAATATTAAATTACATTAATATCAGAAAGCAAAAAGTAAAGGAATATTCCATTCCCAAAAGGATAAAAAATGAGTGGAAGCGTTACAAATACAAAAGGTTCAAGTCTATGTGATAGATAGTTTAATATTTTACATTTTGACCCAAAAGATTAACTAAAAATCGAAACAGTATAAATATTACCAAGTATGTATACAAGACTGATAATAAACAAAATAAAAGATATAATTGTGCTCCAATGGCACAGACCATGAGTATACGTTATCATCAAGGTCCAAGATCACGGGCTCCAATAAAAAGGGTCACCATCATAGATCACCTGCATATAGCTAAAAAAAGAGGTTGCTCAATGGGGTTAGCTACACCAGCTAGTGAGAGAGCAAAGGGGAGTGCACAAATACCACACAAACAGTTTCAATATCAGAATGATACATTCCAGTGTTAGATTCATTTTCCACCTAGCAAACAGTCTAAGTCATGGTATATGCTACTGTGATAACTCGGGAGACACTGAGGGTCACTTATCCTATCGCCCTAGTGAAACCTCAATTATCACATTGGGACCTACGTCGGTAGAAGCCATCATGACCACCTAGTGGCAGACCCCATATAGCCGTTACTACCCCTGACCTGGCCTCTCCCACCTCCATAGACATCAGGTGCTCCGACTATCCAACACCTAAACCCCTGTTGGCAAGGGTCGTAGCATAAGGGAGCATAAACCCTAGCCACAGATATACTACATACAATCCTATCATCCCGATAGGTATTCTGGATGCATCAACGTCCCATTCCATCTAGTACCCGGATACCAGCACGGCACGACGCATACAGACCAGGATGGCAAGCAATGAATATAATAACAATAATAATCTTGGGGTTCTGGCACCGGCATTCCTGGCACCGTAACCCAACATAATAAAGTAAAGCAAACATGCTCGCATTTCATTAGTTCATATCAAACATAATTTATATGCAAGAATGCAATATGTTAAGAATGAATGCAAGCATACACAATCATATGATCTATATAATTATATATATATATATATAACAAGCCTAAACATCACCCAAAACCCACTCACAGTTCGTTTGCTTGTCGTTCGGTGTGTTCGATAAGGTTTGCTTATGAGCATGTACTCCCGTATAGATTCTAAGGTCTGAGGATGCGTGAAAATAGTGTTAGAAGTGTATAGGTGGGTCCCATGAAGGGTCCCAACAATTTAATTTAAGCTTGGGTCAAGACAGGAGGGGCGGATGAAGGAACGGAGTCAGCCGGGTGAGTCCAGTCGTTCCCCCTCCACCATTCTTATGAAATCTTTGAAGATTTCCACCTTCAGCCTTTCATCCATGGAACCACAAGGGTCCCAGGGTTAGGGAGGTGAGTCCAATCCTTTGTTAGGGATCTAAAATACATAGTCTATTAAGAAGATAAAGGTATTCAAGGGATTTGGATCTAACTCCAAGGTTTTTTCCCAAGTATTATAGACAAGGTCAGTCTGATTCCTAGCCTTCTTCTTGAGATCCAACAGCCTCAAGTGCTAGGGGAGGGTATCCTAAACCTTCCTAAGGGCATAATGTCTCATTTCATTCATTGGTCTTGGGAGATCCCATAGATTGGTCTCCCCTTAGGACTTTCCATTTCTAGGTTGAGGTCACAAGTCCCTTAGGACAACAAGGGGGGTTTCGAAGGTATCAAGGGTAGACCTCGGTACCCCGATAGGTCAATGAATTAATATATTTAGGGGGCCACTTTAGGTAGTAATTAACCCCCAATAAGGTTTACCAATTCTTACACAAGCAGCTACAATGTGGGCGAGGTTACCGGATTACAATCATGTTCCTAAGTTATTGTCAAAATATATCAACTGGGTTTGGGCCCACTTTTGAGGGTCTTTTATTTGGATTGGTTCTACTATTCCTTCACAGAAAATGTATCCCTTCAAGTATTTTTTACAAAGCAACTTGAATCACATGAATACGATATGCGTAGACAAAGTTATGGCTAAAATACTGAACAGTGGTCATGCATTAAAACTGCAGGCGGATCCACGAACGGATTCTATTGTGTGAGTCCGCCCGTGCATCCGTTTGCACCCTGAGACACACCTAAGATAGGTGAGTCCACCCCTGAATCCGCTCGCAGCAGGAATGGATTTTTTAAGTCTGAATCTCATCCAAATTGATCCCCAATGCCTCTAATGGCTTCAAGGGCTTGTAGGGATGACTTCCAAGGCTCATTAGAGTCCCAAATGTCCTAATGGCACAATGCATTTGGCCATCTATGGTCTACATCCAATCCCTCAACCCAAACTTGGGTTTTTAGGTGAAATCCATAGGCTTCCATGGCTTAGGTTGGATGGCATTTCAAAGAGAGGTGCAAGGGTATGCAAAGGCATCCCAATGGGGCTACAATCATATCCCCAACAAGAGCATTGGGTCCCAAGTGGAACCCAAGCCAAAACCCAACTTCAAAATCCAAAAACCTAAACTATAATTAGAAAAATAGAGAGGGAGAGTTGGCTTACCTTCAATGGAGGCAACAAGCATAAGGCTAGGTGAGCCATCTTCAACCCCTTCCTTCTACTTCTCCTTCTTATCCTCTTCTTCTTCCTTTCCTTTTCTTTTCTTCTTCTCCTTCTTCCTTTCTTTCCTTTCCTTTTCTTCTTACCTTCTCCGGACAGCAAGAGGGGAGGGACGAGATGAGGTGTAGGAGGAGAGGGTAGCAGCCTTCTCTCTTCTCCCTTCCCTTCTCTTCTTCTTCTTCCTTTCTCTCTTCTACGGTTTCAGTAATTTGGGAGAAATGAGAAAGCTTAAGAGCTTCGTCTCTATTTACCCTCTTACGGCTAAAATAAATAAAATATAAACTCCCTAAACTACCCTTGTCTTTATTCCCTTTTTCCTTCAATAGCCCATGGTCCAACTATTGGGCTAAGGTTAAACCCATGGTCTTTGAACCAACCCAACATCTCAAACCCAAAAAGAACCCATTGGCTATAAAACCAAATGGGCCTTAGGGCCTGTTTGCCTAGGTCCTTAAATCCCAAAACTCATTTAAAATCATACTTGGGCCTTGTGGGCTTGCATACAAGGTTCAAATATACAAAAGAAGGTAAGGGTGGGGATCCATCTAGTCCAAGGGTCTAAGTATGGTGTCCGGGACACAGAGATGTGGGTCCCACAGAAAAATAAATCAAAAAGGCAGATGACAACATAGGCGGATTAACGATCGAATTCACCAATAGTGGATCCAGTCGTGACTTCGGTGCTGCTGTCAAGGCCCAAACTCCAAGGAAAGTTACGGGGCTTTGGCCCACACCTCCAAAACTTTGTTGGGATTCTTAATATAATATTTTGAGTCCGAGGTTATCAGTGTTGACCATAGCCATAGGGCATCACCCTTTAGTAAGGTCTAAATTACCCTGGGGTATTAGGGTATATTTTGGGTGCGGGTGTAACAACAACCCTACTCTTTTCTCATTTATTATACTTATATATCTCCAAGATGAAATTTCTTCAAGTTGAATCGTATGAAACGGAGGTCGGATGAGGGATATATTATCATTTGAAGTTCTAATGGTGCACGCGCACCCATAAAATACACTTAATTTTGATGTGCCAAACGAGAGTCGCTGTAACTTCACCATCAGATGTAAAAAATGCACGATTCTAATTGCATTTCAAAGAGGACTCAATGAACTACAATTCTCATGTGCAGTACAAAACCCAGATCAGCTCATAGCCACTCCGAAAGTGCCAATGAATTTGATATAATTACTAAAATAATGCTACTCGGGTTTCTTCAATTTTGGCATGGGTGAAGGATACAACCCACCTATTTTCTCAATTATTGTACTTAAAGTACTCCAAATAAAAAATTCTACAAGTTGAATCGTCTCAACCGGAGGTGGGATGAGGGAGATATCTTCATTTGAAGTTCTGCTAATGCATGAGCACCCACAAAATGCCCTTAATTTTTAGGTGCCAAACGAGAATCGAAGCAACTTCGCCGTCAAATGTTAGAAATGCATGAATTCAATTGTATTTCGAATAGGACTCGACGAACTACAATTCTCATGTGCAGTACAAAACCCAGATCAGCTCATAGGCACTCAGAAAGAGCCGATAAATCTGATGCAATTACCAAAATTACCCTACATGGATTTTTACATTTTCGATACAGGTGAAGGATACAAATTGTTACACCCGCACCCGAAATATTCCTTAATACCCCTGGGTAATTTAAACCTTACTGAAGGGTAATGCTCTATGATTATGGTCAACACTAATAACCTTGGACTCAAAATATTATAATAAGAATCCCCTTGAAGTTTTGGAAGTGTGGGCCAAAGTCCCGTAACTTTCCTTGAAGTTTGGGCCCTGATAGCAGCACCGGAGTCACGATCGGATCCAATGCTGGTGAATCCAATCAATAATTTGCCCGTGCTGTTACCGGCCCTTTTGGTTTATTTTCCTGTGGGACCCACATTCTCGTGTCCTGGACACCCTAATTTGACCTTTGGACCATGTGGACCCTTGCTCTTATCATTAGTTGGGTAAGTGGACCATGGAAGTGGGGCCCACAAAGCCTAACTTAATTAAATAATGGATTTTAATACCCTAACTAAAACCAAACAGACCTTGAAGGACAATTATGTCCTATGGACTTGGGTCCAACCCCAAATAGACCCTAATTAACTAAATGGACCTAATGGTCTAAGACTTGGACCAAACATGACCTAAGACCTAATTAAAACCATTAAAAGACTAAGAGTTAAATGGATTTTGGGTTTTAAGGACCTAGGCAAACATGCCCTAAGGCTTATTTCAAGTCATAAGAGAAGGGCATGAGCTCCTTAGCTCTTTCATTTCTCCCATTTGCTGAAATCGGACACGAAGGAGAAAGGAAGAAGGAAAAGAAGAGGAAGAAGAAGAAGAAGAAGAAGAAGAAGAGAAGGGAAGGGAGAAGAGAGAAGGCTGCTGCCCTCTCCTCCTACACCTCATCTCCTTCCTCCCCTCTTGCTGTCCGGAGAAGGAAAAGAAGAAAAGAAAAGGAAAGAAAGGAAAAAGGAAAGGAAGAAGAAGGAAAGGAAGAAGAAGAAGAAGAAGGAGAAGAAGAAAAGAAGGAGAAAGGGGGCTCACCTAGCCCTAGGTTTTGGTTCTCCATTGGAGGTAAGTGACATCTCCCATCTCTCCCCCTTTATTTCTCTAATTTCTAGTTTAGGTTTTGTGATTATGGGATTTGGGATTAGCTTGGGTTCCACTTGGGACCCAATGCTTTTGTTTTGGGGCTTGTTCCCAGTCCCTTTGGGTGCCATTGTACACCCTTAATTCTCCCAATGGTGTGCTATACAACCTAAGCCATGAAAACCTAGGATTTTACCTAAAAAAAACCCAAGTTTGGGTTGAAGGATTGGATATAGACCATAGATGCTTTAATGCTTTGAGCCATTAGGATATTTGGGACCCTAATGAATCTTGGAAGTCATCCCTACAAGCCCTTGAAGCCATTGAGGGCATTGGGGATCAAGTTGGATGAGGTTCGGACTTGAAAAACCCCTTCTTGCTGCAAGCGGACTCAGGGGTGGACTCAAAATTGTGCATCCACCTGTGGATCCGCCCATCTTGGGTGTGTCCCAGGTGTGTCTCAGGGTTCGAACGGATGCACGGGCGGACTCACCCAACAGAATCCGTTTGTGGATCCATCCGCAGTTTTACAGCATGATCACTATTTAGTATTTTGATCATAACTTTGTCTACGCATATCGTATCGATATGATTCAAATTACGTTGTAAAATAGACTCAAACAAATACATTTTCTATGAAGGAATAGTGGGCCCAATATAAACATAAGACCCTCCAAAGTGGGCCCAAACCTTGCTAATATGTTTTGATAGCAACTTAGGAACATGGTTGCAATCTGGTGACCTCACCCACATTGTGGTTGTCTGTGTAGGACTTAATAAATCTTATTGGGGTTGAATTACCTCCTAAAGTAACCCCCTATATATATTAATTAATTGATCTATCGAGGTGCTAAGAGCTACCCTTGATGCCCTCAAAACCCTCAAAACCCCTTGCTGTCCTAAGGGACTTGTGACCCCAACCTAGAAATGGAAAATCCTAAGGAGAGACCAATCTATAGGATCTCCCAAGACCAATGAATGATATGAGATATATTGTCCTTAGGAAGGTTTAGGACATCCTCCCCTAGCTCTTGAAGTTATTGGATCTCAAGAAGATGGCTGGGAATCAGACTGACTTGTGGATTTCATGTTAGAGTTACTTGTCGGTAACACTTGGGGGTTCTCTTGGAAACCCAACAAACCCTATTGAATGCTCTCTTTAAAACTTATATTCCCTTCCCTTAATGCCTTCATGGTTTTGACAACCTGAATGCTGTTCAAGCATTTAAAACCTAGTTAGGTTTGGGAAAAACCTTGGAGATTGATCCAAACTCTTGTCTCCCCTAAATTCCTTAAAGGACTATGTGTTTGGACCTCCAACGAAGGAATGGACTCACCTCCCCAACCCTAAGACCTAAAAAGTTCCATGGATGAAGGGTTGGAGGTGAGGATCTTCACAGACTTCAAAAGAATGGCGACGGGAGAACGACCGAACTCACCTGGCTGACTCTGTTTCTTCATCCACCATTGCTGTCTTAACCCAGACTTTCGATAAACTATTAGGATCCTTCATGGGACCCACCTATACACTTCCAACACTATTCTTACGCATCCTCAGACCTTGGAATCTGTACTGGAGTATGTGCATCAAATCAAACCTTACCAAACACACCGAACGACGAGCAAACGAACTGTGAGTGGGTTTTGGGTGATGTTTGGGCTTGTTATATATATATATATATATATATTACTATATAGATCATATAATTGTGTTTATGCTGCATTCATTCTTAACATGTTGCATTCTTGCATATAAATTATGTTGGATATGAACTGATGATTGTGGATATGATGCTTTACATTGTTATATTGGGTTACGGTGCTGGGACCCCAAGATTATTATTGTCATTATATTCATTGCTTATCATCTTGGTCTGTATGCGCCATGCTTTGCTGATACCCGGGTACTAGATGGAATGGGACGTTGATGCACTTGGAATACCTCTCGGGACGATAAGATTGCATGTAGTATATCTACGGCTAAGTTTTATGTTCCCTTATGCTACGACCCTTGCCAACAGGGGTTTATGTGGTGGATAGTCTGAGCACCTGATGGCTGTGGAGGTGGGAGAGGCCAGGTCAGGGGTAGTGATGGCTATCGGGGTCTGCCACTAGGTGGTCAGGATGGCTTCTACCGGCGTAGGTCCCCTCGTGATAATTGAGGTTTCGCTGGGGCGATAGGATAAGTTACCCTCAGTGTCTCCCGAGTTATTACAGTAGGATACACTTGACCGATAGAATTTATGTGGTGTATGTGCACTCCCCTTTGCTCTCTTACTAGCTGGTGTAGCTAACCCCGTTGCGCAACCCCTTTTTAGCTATATGCAAGTAATGTATATTGGTGATACTTTTAATGTGGACTGATCGGAGCCATGAGTTTGGGCCTTGATCATGGCGTGAATTCGTGGACTGTGCCATTGGGGCACAATTATATCTTTTCATTTTGTCTATTATGAGCATTGTATATATTTAGTAGTATTCCTACTGTTCCAGTTTCTAGTTAATCATTTTGGGTTGAAATGTAGAACATTAAACTATCTATCACGTAGATTTGAACCTATTGTATTTATAACGCTTCTGCTCATTTCTGATCCTTTTAGGGATGGAATATTCCTTTACTTTCCGCATTCTAATATTATTATGATTTAATATTAGTGTAAGACTGTGCGTTGGCCACTGCATCGAGATCCTGGTAGTGGTTAGGATGTTGGTAAGCATCCTATCATACCCCATTTATAGTATTTTATCCTTTAATGCGATGGGGGTGTGATAGAAACCATCTCTTTTCTTATATATTACACTTAGAGCTCTCCAAGGCGAAAATTCTGCAAGTTGAATCGTCTGAAACGAAGGTCGGATGAGGGAGATATCATCATTTGAAGTTCTGATGTGCATGAGCACCCACAAAATGCCCTTAATTTTGAGGTGACAAACGAGAATGGCTGTAACTTCATCGTCAATTGTAAAAAATGCACGATTCCAATTGCATTTTGAAGAGGACTCGATGAATTACAATTCTCATGTGCAGTACAAAATCCAGATCAGCTCATAGGGACTCCGAAAGTGCCGACGAATCTGATATAATTACTAAAATAACCTTCCACGGATTTTTGCAATTTCGGGACAGGTGAAGGCTACAACCCACCTCTTTTCTTATTTATTATACTGAGATCTCTCCAAGACGACAATTCTTCAAGTTTAGTCATCTCAAACGGAGGTCGGATTAGGGAGATATCATCATTGGAAGTTCTGATGGTGCACGAGCACCCACAAAATGCCCATAATTTTAAAGTGCCAAACGAGAATTGCTGTAACTTCTCCGTCAAAAGTAAAAAATGCATGATTCCAATTGCGTTTTGAAGAGGATTTGATGAACTACAATTCTCATGTGTAGTACGTAACCCTGATTAGCTCATAGGCACTCCGAAAGTGCTGACAAATCTAATACAATTACTAAAATAACCCTACACAGATTTTTGTGATTTTGGCAAAGATGAAGGGTACAACCCACCTCATTTCTCATTTATTATACTTAAAGGTCTCCAAGAAAAAAATTCATCAAGTTGAATCGTCTCAAACGGAGGTCGGATGAAGGAGATACCATCATTCGAAGTTCTGATGGTGCACAAGCACCCACAAATGCCCTTAATTTTGAGGAGCCAAACGAGAATCGCCGTAACTTCGTCATCAAACATCAGAAATGCATGATTTCAAATGCGTTTCGAAGAGGACTCAATGAACTACAATTCTCATGTGTTGTACAAAACCCACATCAGCTCATAGGCACTCCGAAAGTGTCCATGAATTAGATGTAATTACCAAAATAACCATGCAAGGATTTTTACGATTTTGGCATAGGTGAAGGCTACAACTTGACCTCTTTTCTCATTTATTATACTTAGAGCTCTCTAAGACGAAACATCTGCAAGTCCAATCGTCTCAAACGGAGGTCGAATGAGGGAGATATCATCATTTGAAGTTCTGATGGTGCATGAGCCTCCACAAAATGCCCTTAATTTTGAGGTGCCAAACGAGAATCGGTGTAACTTCGCCGTCAAACGTCAGAAATGCATGATTCCAATTGCGTTTCGAAGAGGACTTGAGGAACTATGATTCTCATATGAAGCCCAGATCAGCTCATAGGCACTCCGTAAGTACCGACAGATTTGATGCAATTACCAAAATAACCCTACGTGGAGTTTTCAATTTCGGCATAGGTGAAGACTACATCCCACCTCATTTCTCATTTATTATACTTAGAGCTCTCCAAGACAAAAAAATTTCAAGTTGAATCGTTTGAAATGGAGGTTGGATGTGGGAGATATCATCATTTGAAGTTCTGATGGTGCACGTGCACCACCAAAATGCCCTTAATTTTGAGGTACCAAACGAGAATCGCTATAACTTCGCCATCAAATGTTAGAAATACACGATTCTAATTACATTTCAAAGAGGACTCGACGAACTACAATTCTCATGTGTAATACGAAACCCAGATCAGCTCATAGGCACTCCGCAAGTACCGACGAATTTGATACAATTACTAAAATAACCTTGCACGGATTTTTGGGATTTAGGGACAGGTGAAGGCTACAACCCTCCTCTTTTCTCATTTAATACTTAGATCTCTCCAAGATGACAATTCTTCAAGTTTAATCGTCTCAAGCGAAGGTCAGATGAGGGAGATGTCATCATTGGAAGTTCTGATGGTGTACAAGCACCCACAAAATGCTTTTAATTTTGAAGTGCCAAATGAGAATTACTGTAATTTTGAAGAGGATTCAATGAAGTACAATTCTCATATGTAGTATGAAACCCAGATCAGCTCATAGGTACTCCAGAAGTGCCGGCGAATCTGATACATTAACTAAAATAATCCTGCACGGATTTTTGTGATTTTGGTAAAGGTGAAGGCTATAACCCACCCAATTTCTCATTTATTATACTTAAAGGTCTCAAAGAAAAAAACTCATCAAGTTGAATCGTCTCAAACGGAGGTCGGATGAAGGAGATATCATCATTTGAAGTTCTGATGGTACCCGACCACTCATAAAATGCCCTTAATTTTGAGGTGCCAAACGAGAATTGCTATAACTTCATCGTCAAACATCAGAAATGCACGATTTCAATTGCATTTCGAAGAGTACTCAACGAACTACAATTCTCATGGTAGTACAAAACCTAGATCAGCTCATAGGCACTTCAAAAGTATCGACGAATTAAATGCAATTACCAAAATAATCCTGCACGGATTTTTATGATTTTGGCACAAGTGAAGGCTACAACTGACCTCTTTTCTCATTTATTATACTTAGAGCTCTCTAAGACAAAAACTCTTCAAGTTCAATCGTCTCAAACGGAGGTTGGATGAGGGAGATATCATCATTTGAAGTTCTGATGGTGCACGAGCACCCATAAAGAGCCCTTAATTTTGAGGTGCCAAACAAGAATTGTTGTAGCTTCGCCGTCTAACGTCAGAAATGCACAATTCCAATTGCATTTTGAAGAGGACTCGATGAACAATGATTCTCATACAAAACCCAGATCAACTCATAGGCACTCCATAAGTACCGACAAATTTGATGCAATTACTAAAATAACCCTGGGTGGAGTTTTTGATTTTGGCACAGGTGAAGGCTACATCCAACCTCATTTCTCATTTATTATACTTAGAGCTCTCCAAGATGAAAATTCTTCAAGTTGAACCGTCTGAAATGGAGGTTGGATGAGGGAGATATCATCATTTGAAGTTCTGATGGTGCATAAGCACCAACAAAATGCCCTTAATTTTGAGGCGCCAAATGAGAATCACTGTAACTTCGCCGTCAAATGTCAGAAATGCACGATTCCAATTGCGTTTCAAAGAGGACTCAACGAACTACAATTCTTATGTGTAGTATAAAACCCAGATCAGCTCATAAGCAATCCGAAAGTACCGAGAAATCTTATGCAATTACTAAAATAATCCTGCTCAGATTTTTGTGATTTTGGCACAAGTGAAGGCTAAAAACCACTTCTATTCTCATTTATTATACTTAGAACTCTCTAAGATGAAAATTCTACAAGTTGATTCGTCTCAAATGGAGGTCAGATGAGGGAGATATCATCATTTGAAGTTCTGATGGTGCACGAGCACCCATAAAATGCCCTTAATTTTGAGGTGCCAAACGAGAATCATTGTAACTTCGCCATAAATGTCAGATATGCAAGATTTGAATTGCATTTCGAAGAGGACTCGAAAGTGCCGATGAATCTGATACAATTACTAAAATAACCCAGCATGGATTTTTATGATTTTGGCACAGGTGAAGGCTACAACCCAACTCTTTTTTCTTTATTATACTTAGATCTCTCCATGACAAAAATTTTTCAAGTTGAATCGTCTGAAACGGAGGCCGAATTAGGGAGATATCATCAATTGAAGTTCTGATGGTGCACGAGCACCCACAAAATGACCTTAATTTTAAGGTGCCAAACGAGAATCGCTGTAACTTTACCATCAAACAATAAAAAATGCATGATTCCAATTGCGTTTTGAATAGGACTTGATGAACTATAATTCTCATGTGCAGTACGAAACCCAGATTAGCTCATAGGCACTCCAAAAGTGTCGACGAATCTGATGCAATTATCGAAATATGCCTGCAAAGATTTTTATGATTTTTGAACCGGTGATGGCTACAAACAACCTCTTTTCTCATTTATTATACTTAGAGTTCTCCAAGACAAAAATTTTGCAAGTTGAATCATCTCGAACGAAGGTCGGATGCGAGAGATATCGTCATTTGAAGTTCTGATGGTGCACGAGCACCCACAAAATGCCCTTAATTTTTAGGTGCCAAACGAGAATCGTTGTAACTTCTCCAAATGTTAGAAATGCACAATTCCAATTGCATTTCAAAGAGGACTTGTTGAGCTACAAATCTCATGTGTAGTACGAAACCCAGATCATCGCATAGGCACTCCGAAAGTGCCGAAGAATTTGACGTAATTACTAAAATAACCCTATGCAGTTTTTTGCAACTTTGGCACAGGTGAAGGCTACAACCCACATCTTTTTATCATTTATTATACTTAAAGCTCTCCAAGACGAAATTTCTACAAGTTGAGTCGTCTCAAACGGAGGTCGGATGAGGGAGATATCATCATTTGAAGTTCTGACGGTGCACTAGCACCCATAAATGCCCTTAATTTTGAGGTGCCAAACGAGATTCACTGTAACTTCTTGGTCAAATGTAAAAATTACACGATTCTAATTTCATTTCAAAGAGGACTCGACGAACTACAATTCTCATGCACAGTATGAAACCCAGATCAGCTCATAAGCACTCCGAAAATGCAGATGAATTTGATACAATTACTAAAATAACCCTGCACGGATTATTGTGATTTTGGCAAAGGTGAAGACTATAACCCACCACTTTTCTTATTTATTATGCTTAAAGCTCTCCAAGACAAAAATTTTGAAGTTGAATCGTCTCAAACGGAGGTCGGATGAAGGAGATATCATCATTTAAAGTTCTGATGGTGCACAAGCACCCACAGAATGCCTTTAATTTTGAGGTGCCAAACGAGAACAGCTGTAACTTTGCCGTCAAACTTTAGAAAAGCACGATTTGAACTGCGTTTCAAAGAGGACTCGAGAAACTACAATTCTAATATGCAGTACAAAACCCAGATCAGCTCATAGGCACTCCAAAAGTTCCGACAAATCAGATGCAATTACCAAAATAACCCTACATGGATTTTTATGATTTTGGCACAGGTGAAGGCTACAACCCACATCTTTTCTCATTTATTATACTTATTGGTCTCTAAGAAAAAATTCTGCATGTTGAATCGTCTTAAAGGGAGGTCGGATGAGGGAGATATCATCATTTGAAGTTCTGATGGTGCACGAGCACCCACAAAATGCCCTTAATTTTGAGGTGCCAAACAAGAATCGCTGTAACTTCACCGTCCAATGTAAAAAATGCATGATTCCAATTGCATTTAGAAGAGGACTTAATGAATTACAATTCTCATGTGCAGTACAAAACCCTGATCAGCTCATAGGCACTCCGAAAGTACCGACGAATTTGATGCAATTACTAAAAATACCCTACACAAATTTTTGCAATTTTAGCACAAGTGAAGGCTACAAGCCACCCATTTTCTCTTTTATTACACTTAGAGCTCTCCAAGACAAAATTTATTGAGTTGAATCGTCTGAAACAAATATCGGATGAGGGAGATATCATCATTTGAAGTTCTGATGATGCACGAGCACCCACAAAATGCCCTTAATTTTGAGGTACCAAACGAGAATCATTGTAACTTAGCCGTTAAATGTAAAAAATGCACGATTCTAGTTGCATTTAGAAGAGGACTTGACGAACTATAACTCTCATGTGTAGTACAAAATGCTGATCAGCTCATAGGCACTCCAAAAGTGGCAACGAATCTGATGCAATTACCAAAATACTCCTACATGGATTTTTACGATTTCGGCACAGATGAAGGCTACAAGTGTCAAACCCTACTCCTGACTGACTGGGATTTTGATTGAAGGACAGGAACCCCTGACATGGCACCCAAGAACACTATGGAGTATCACTCCAGTGATTGAAATTGATGAAGAAACCATGATGATGACCTCCTATATGACTGTCAGTAGATGGATCACTGATCTCTGCAATTGCACAGCACACAGCATAATGTATTGCGTGGAGTCCAGGTATTCTCTCTCCTCTCCATAATTGTGGGTCCTACCCCTGGAAATATGTGTAAAAGACCTAAATGACATGTGGGTACAAGGCCCTGACCCTGGGTCAAACCCTTGTGCAAGCCCACAGAGAATCAGCCTTACTGAAATCTCTGGGCGATGCAGACATCACCTAGAATGGGAAATTGCTGTTTTTCTATAATTTGATTTGTGGGGACCACCCATATTGAACATGGACACTCTCCATAGGTTGAGGGAAGTCTGAGGGACCACCTCATACCCTTGGATCACTGTGGACCCCACCTGAGTGCCCAGAATGGCTGAGAATGTAGTAAAAAATGCATTTAAAAAGGGGCCTTAGTAGCCAAATAGACCCTAGTCAAGGGCTGGGCTATAAATAGCAGTGCCTCAGCTCATTTTAGAGCCTTGGCTATTGCTCAAATCATGGGGGAAGGGAGAAGAAAGAAAAGAGAGAAAAGAGAGAAAAGAGAGGAAGAAGAAGAAGAAAAGAGAAGGACGAAGAGAGAGGAGGTCCTACCTTGGATCAGACCTGCCCCAGCATCCATCTCCAACGTAGTTCAGGTATAGAATCAGGACCTACACCCTGCTGTGGTGCTGTTCTCCATTTTCCTCTTTGAATCTCTGTGATTTTGTTGGATTTCTTACCATTGGCAGCCCAGAACAGCTAGGGGCTGCCATGGACCATCCCAGATCTGCCATGCAGGCATGAAGCATGGAAGATCTAAGGTTTTTATGATGGTTTTGTTTCTATTTTACAAGCTTGGAACTGAAACCTGGGCTGTGCTAGGTTGCACTGCCCTGTTACACCAAGAACTGGACAGTCTGGGATCCAGATTATATGCCCTGGCTGCATGTGACCTAGCCCTAGGTGGTAACAGCCTTGGATTACTATTTTACACCTAAATCCAGCCTTGCATGCAGCCAAAACCAAGATTTGCAACTGAAGAAATCTTGGGTTACTATTTACTGGGCTGTCTGGGCAGCTCCTGGCAGCCAAGTGGTGGGCCCAAGTGAAAATCCACATGGACCAGTGTGAAGTGTACCGCTGGGGGTCCAAGATGACCTATCATGCATGGGGAAAGGATCCATGCACTGGTTGTGGTTCAAAACCTTGGAATCTCAGCCTGATTCTGGTTTTGCAATCTCTTGGCGATGTAGACATCACCCAGAGACATCGCCCAGTGAATGAAACTTCACTGAAATGCTGATCTAACTTGGGGGATTTTACCCATGGGCCATGATTCAGTGTGGGAAGGTGGAAAATGACCAAAATGCCCCTCCCCACATCTGTCCACATCTATGAATGCTTTAGGTACCCAAGTGGGCCCCACAGGACTTGGAAACCCTGCCTATGATGGCCCTGCAGCACTGTCAAGTTGGGGGCAGTACTGTAAGACTAATATACCCTAGGGACATGTACCAATGAGATAAATGACCAATCTGCCCTTAGGCCACCAACTCTGGATGATGCACAGGGACATAGGCCTAAGGCCCAGTACAAGGCCCAGAGAATTCCAAGTGATGACCAATTGTACACCAAGTCAACCCAGTGAGCTTAGATCAACCCTAGGACATCCAAAAATAGTTTGGAATATTAAATGAGAAATTTCTGATTTAAACCTAGGATTTGATCCCGCGCTCGAGGCCTATAGCCAGACTGCAGCCAGAACTGATTTTGCAGCTGAGTTCTTAGAACCAGACCTAGGTGAGTGAAATATTATCGTGTATGTACGTGTAACAGTATTATTATGCTGGCAATTAAGTTCTTTAATTATGATGCTGTGTTATTTAATTCAATGCAATTACTCAAAGCTGTTATACATCGTATGTCTGTTGATCAACTCTGTGATTATATCATGATGACTGTGAATGTTAGACTAGATGTCGTAGTCGGCTTGGAAACGAGGTCGGTGGTAGCCCATAGTATGGGATACGATTGACACCGCCCGACTCGTACGATGCCATATAGACATGGGGCTAGAGTTTCATCACCCGTGCTACGAACCCTTGCTAACAGGGGTTAAGGTGTTGGATGACTGTGAGGACTACCGTAAAACCTTAGGAGTTTACGCCGGGAAGCCTCAGCACTGCTGGGATGCCCTAGGGCAAATTTGTTGGGAAGCCTCGGGCTACAAGCTTGGGAAGCACCAATAGGTGAATCTTGGTTATATGCCACTCTAACTTAGCTGTATTGTTAGATGGCTAATTAAATAATCTAGACTTGCATATCATGTAGGAACATGTGGGTTATGGTTGCATATGCATGTATGATGATATGTTTTGCTCACGGGCTCAGTGGGGCTCACACTCTGTTATATATATTTTTCTCTTAGATGATTGTGCAGATCGATGCCACTGTGGCATAGAGGCTCGTTACAAGGAGGAGAGCCCTCGTGATTATGATGCTATTGGCATGGACTCTGACGGAGGTCGTGCTGATGATGCGTGCATTCTCAATGGTCATTGATGAAGACCAGTAAGGGGCGCACTTAATGATTTTTGTCTTGGGGACTCCTTTTTTGCTTTTGACAGCAGTTTATCCCCGTTTCTATTTTTTGTTTAGTTTGTAGTCTTTTCTTTCTTTTTGGGGTTGAGTTATCTCACCCTGTATATATATATGTATGTATTTCCTTTTGGCTTTTGTTCTTGTCAGCTTTACTTTTCAGTTTGTGGGTTGTACTGGGGGAATGTATCAGAACTTACATATGTATATATATCACAAACATTCCCATCCCGCTACGCTTTCTTTCTTTGTTACAATTGTAGATTATCTGTAGCACTCTGATCTTACTCAAAGTAATGTTACGAATGTGGGACCGTGAATGTATTAACTGCTTCTAGATCCATGGGATTTGGCGGATTGCCGTTATGCCATTCGGGTCACCTACCTAATCCTCCCATGGGGTGGTTTGGGGTGTGACAGAGTTTGGTATCAGAGCGTGAGGCTCTTCTTACATTCACGGGATGCAGAATATGAATAATAAGTTACCAACATTAAAACATGTAATAAAGTAAAAGCTACAAGGGAGATAGATGTAATTAAATGAAAAGATGCATAATTACACTAATAAAAGATAACTGTGGCCAAGCCACTACATAAAGTTTGACATTTTACTACTTTCAAATTTACATAAGCTAACAAAAAAAAACTACATACACCACGAACAAAAAAAAAAGATACATAAGCGAAAAAAAAAAGTAAGATGATGTGAGTTTGAACCACGTAAAGTCAAGTCAGGAGCTGGCTGGAACACTACTCCGGTGGAGGCTAAGACTGACGAGAGTCAATGTGGTAGAATCTGTCCCGAAAGCCTAGACGCTGCTTTACAAATCCCACCCTACTCTCGAGAGAAGAGAAGCCCTGATCCATCCTGGTCTCCAAATCGGTGAGCTGAGTGCTGAGGCCCTGGAACTGTGACATCACCTGTGACCACTCAGATGGCTTTGGCACATGCGAGCTAGTGGCACCTGGCGCCTCATATGCGGGCAAATCATTGAATTGTGCACCTAACTCCTCAAAGTCACCCTGCTCATCTCCCTGAATGTCTCCTTGGTCTCCATGCTCCTCACCCTACATCTCTCCTAGCTCCTCATCACCCTGCATCTCCATCTTCTCACCCTCCTCAGGATCATCACCTGGTTCCCCCGGTACCTTCATCTTAAAGATTGAGGTATTGTTAATGGGCTTAGACCTGTCTCTCTCCATGTACTCGCCATCTAGAGGAACCTCAAAGTGCTGGAAAACCAAAGTAAGGAACTTCCCATATGGAAGGTTCCCATCAGAAGGGTTCTAGGCATGATACAGCATGGCCTAGAGTAATAAGTATGGGAGGTTTATAACTGGACCCCCCTTGCCCGCTCCTAGTAGGTAGTAGGTAATGTAGGCTCTTAGCATGGAAATGCTACCCCTGTTACCACCTTTAGGGTAGATGTTGTAGGACACACACCTACTAATAATGCGAGCACTAGGCTTGTAGGAAGCCTCAGATCTAGGTGTGCTCTCAGAACCAGTCAGTGCTTTGAAGACCTTCCTCCTGGTCTCCAAAGAAAACATGTTAGAAATGTCAACCCAGGGCTTGTAATAACATCTCACCCAAGTGTTGGGAAGCCCCAGGATCCCTGCTAATGTGGCGGTGGTCGGCCTGATATCCACCCCCTTCACTCTGCTCTCTAATCCAAACTCTTGTGCCCCAGATGGCACCAAGTTGTAGTAAAAATACCGAACCAAGTTGGGATAACAAGGTTCTGTGGGTGTCAACATAGAGGCCCAACCCAAAGTGTTGAACCTAGTGAACAAATTGTACTGGTGGAAGTCATCCACCTGTACCACCCGACCATTAACAATCTTTAGGGACCTAAACTTGTCCCAATCCCTCCAGTGCTCATACCTAGAGAAAAGAAACCGGTCAAACTCTGGCTCCTTCGATGAAGAATCATCCCCTAGGAGAAGAAGGTGGCACTGTAGAAGAAGAAGAATGTTCACTCTCGGACCGTAGCCTCTTGCGTGCTACGGATTTCCTTGCCATTCGGTGGCTAGTAGACATTAGGCTACAAAAAGGGAAGAAAAGAAGAAGTTAGGGCATGAGGAATTGATAAAAACCTAACCAAAACAAGAAAAATAAAGAAAAGACCTAAATTGGGGAAAAAGGTTAAAGAATCTTACCCAAAGTGACGTAGGATCGTGGAAGAACCTGAGGAAATGCAAGGACTTGGTGTGGAAAAGGTCCCACTAAGCTCCAAAGGTCTGCCCTAGGTGTTTAGGAAGTTTTAGAAAAGAAATAGAATGAAATGGGGCCCTCTCGGACTGTTATATCTGAGCCCCAATTCTCTAAGCGATAGCACTGGGCGATGCATCTAACGCCCAAAGACATTGCCTAGAGATTAAATTTCTGCTGTTTTTGTGTGACAGCTCATGGAAACTTTGATTTTGCCTAAATAACTTCAATAAACATAAAAATATGAATTTTTATAAATATTCATAACATGTAAATTTATTTTTTTTAAATTAATTAACTAAATAAATTTAATTATTGCCCAATAACCTAATTAGGAAGGTATAGCCATTACTTGGGAATTTTAAAATAAAGACAAAACACATAGGAATTTGGAAATTTTCTTTTGTATGTAAATACCTAATAATAGATAGATGTGACTATGCCTAAATGAAATAGTGTGAACATAAATATCTATTATGTGCCTAATACTGTGCGTGTATGAACTGAGTGGTGTGATGTTATGCAAAATTCGAACATAGATATGTAAGTATGTTGTAATATGTATTTATGACGTGTAGTGAGCGTAGAACTTACCATACCCACAACCTAGGTCAGCCAAAAATAGGATCTAATAGGTTGTCTAGTTAGGTTGAAAACCCTTGATGCTAAGATGCCTCGAGCCAACCCATTTATATTTTATTGACTATAGAAACATAGATTTCTGTAGGCATGTACTTTATTCTTTTAATTAAGTATTACCTAATACTTAGAAACTTTTCATGACAGGACTATACTACCTTAGCCAAGCCTGGAGATCCCAGCAACATAATCTACATTAGGCAACTAAGAGAGAGACTAAGTTGGATATGTCTAGTACTACCCCGAGCCGAGAACTGGTTGGACTTTTATCTAGCCCTTGCTGCCATTAGTGGACCAGGGGAATGAGATTTCTATCCGTCCTTAGCCGAGGAGGTTAGAGCCGATATAGAGTACATGCTCGTGATGGAATTTGAGACCGGAAGGAAACTGGAGTGGCTTGCCTGGTAGGCTCAGGTAATATTAAAAAGACTTTTAATTAAAAAATTTTAAATCTATCATATAGTGTCATGCATAGCTTGTCATTACATAAAATATCTAAAGGATAAGAATAAAAAAAAAAAAAAAAGAGAGATTTCAAAAAAATATATACATGTAATAGTAAACATAAATATAATAATACACCGTGCTAGAATGACAACATAAATCACTGGAACTGTGGGACAGGTGTGTACATGTCTTAACTAGGAATTAATCTGATGACCCCAAAAGAAAATGTTGGATTATTGAGTCTGTTGCTCTTTTCAGAAGAAGGCAACCATGGTCAACACAAGAAGTTCTCAGGGTGGACGCAAAGGAAAGCGCCCACAGGTTATACCAGAGGTTGAACTGCCAAATGGGACTGAGGCCTAAAATTCCGAGGCATCGGCTGCTTCATCGGAAGCACCAGCAGTGGGTCGAGCCACTATTGTAGAACCTCAACAGGGCATGGCAGCCGATGAAGTAAATGTTCTCATGACCACAATGATGCAAACCATGCAGCAGCAACAAGAATTGCTAGGCCAGATGTCTACACAATTTGCAACCATGATGCATGAGCGTGCAACACCACCTCCACCACCCAACCGGCCCGTACTTTTCCCACCACCTGTGCCTCAACACTTAGCGAAAAACTCTACCGCCAAGGTGATGGAGAGATTCAAGAAACTCCAATCACCCGCGTTTTCCAAATTGACTTTCAAGGCAATGCAGCCGGAGCGGTGGATTAGCGCCCTAGAGAAGGCATTTGAAGTGCTCGAGTGCACGGATGCACAGAAGCTGATATGTGCGGGTTATCAGCTACAGAATGAGGCTGAAGCTTGGTGGAAGGCTACTAAGCTAAATCTGGAAGCCACTCATCCAAATCCCACGTGGAACCAATTTAAAGAAGTCTTCTTCAAGAACTACTTCCCGGAGAGCATTAGGGACAGGAAAGAAGCTGAGTTCACTGCACTGGTATAAGGGACCAAGTCAGTGTTGGATTACCAGCAGCGGTTTGAAGACCTGTTCCATTTCGCTCCAGAGCACCTGAGAGGGGAAGTTAGTAAGGCAAAGAAGTTTGAGAAGGGACTCAAAACTGAGATTAGATCAGTACTGTTAGTTATGGACATCTGGGACTATGCTCAGATGGTCGACAAGGCGAAGACGATGGAAGACAGATTTAAAGAGAAAGAGAAATAGAAAGCTGTGACGTCGCTCGGGTTGGACAAAAGGCTAAGTAATTTTCAGACATTTGGTTGGCCAAACAAAGCTTACCGTGGAACCGGTTCGTATTCCAACCCGACCCCGTACCGTAGGCTGAACGTGGGTCAGAACCCTTTCCGCCCCACTTTCAATCTATCTACTCAACCCTGCTACTAGTCAGACGACAACGATAGCTACAACAGCTCAACCAGCCACAAGTCAAGTGAGCCAAGCCTCTACACCAACTGTTCCACCCTATAAGTGTTATGTGTGCAATAAGGAAGGGCACATGGCCAAGGAATGCCGATTGCGTGGGTACAGCAAAAACTCGCCCAACTAGCCCTACGCTAGACCTTTTCAGCCACGGGATAATCGGGCACTAGGAAAGGTGTTCGCAATGACAAATGAAGAAGCTGAGGCAAACCCCAATTTATTGACAGGTAATTTTGCTGAACACTGCTAACTTATAGGGAATAACTAGTTTACTTTATGTGACCTAAATTATGTACAAACCCTAGGTACCCTGAGTGTCTCAACCATACCTGCACGAGTATTATTCGACTCAGGTGCATCCTGCTCTTTTGTTTCTACCACCTTTACGAGTAGGATGAGAGATCAACCGAGAGACATCAGGCATGAACTAGTAGTCAGCACACCGACGAGTAGTGTCGTAAGATTGAAAGAGGTTTATGACCCTTGCTAGATAAAGATCTGTGGGAAGAATTTGACCGCACGACTAATAAAGTTTGATATGAAGGACTTTGACATGATATTAGGTATGGATTGGCTATCCGCCTATGGTGCAAACGTCATGTGTGAGGATAAGAAGAAAGTATTCAAGTTGGAAGATGGGTCAGTTTTCACCTATCAAAGTGAACCGAAAAGGAAACCTAGAAGGATAACCTTATCTGCCCTCCAGGTGTAAAAGTTGCTAGATGAAGGATGCCAAGGCTTTTTGGCCACTGTAATAGATACGGAGGCAAAGATAAAACCCTTGGAGGAACTTGACATCGTCAGGGAATTTCCTGATGTTTTTCCAAAAGATCTGACCCAGCTACCACCGGATCGTGAGACAGAGTTTGCAATTGATCCAACCCCTGATGCAACACCGGTATCCAAGGCACCATATCGAATGGCACCAATCGAACTGAAGGAGTTGCATGTCCAACTTTAAGACCTTCTAAAGAAAGGTTTTATACGACCCAGTGTATCTCCCTGGGGAGCACCCGAGCTATTTTGTGAAGAAAAAGGATGGCAGCATGCGGTTGTGTATCGACTACCACGAGCTAAATAAGCTGACCATTAAGAATCGATACCCGTTGCAGCGCATCAATGACCTATTTGACCAGCTACAAGGAGCAAGAGTTTTCTCCAAGATTGATCTTAGGTCTGGATACCATCAATCGAAGATCAAGAGTGGCGACATTCACAAAATGGCATTTCGAACTCGATATGGACATTATGAATTCTTGGTTTTGTCGTTCGGGTTAACCAATGCCTCGACAACGTTCATGGACATGATGAACAGAGTATTCCATGACGTGTTGGATAAGTTCATCATTGTGTTTTTTAATGATATTTTAATGTACTCTAAGAGTGAGGAAGAGCACGCTCGGCACCTTACATTTACGTTACAGCGATTGCTGGAACACAGTTTTATGCCAAGTTCAGCAAGTGTGAATTTTGGCTACACCAAATTGGATTCTTAGGACACATCATCACCAAGGACGACATTAAAGTAGACCCAGGCAAAGTGAAAGTGGTTCTCTAGTGGGAGACTCCGAAGAGTGCCACTGAGATCTGAAGTTTCCTAGGTTTGGCTGGTTATTATCGTCGATTTATCAAAAATTTCTCGCGTATCTTGGCACCCATGACAAAACTTACAAAGAAGGGTGCCAAGTTTGAGTGGAATGAAGCATGCAAGAAAAGCTTTCAGGAATTGAGAAACCGGTTAGTAATGGCTCCAGTTTTGACCATTCCGGATGGTACTGGAGGAATGATAGTACATACTAATGCATCCAGAACAGGATTGGGTGGCGTCCTAATGCAGAAAGGTAAAGTGGTCGCCTATGCCTCAAGGTAATTGAAGGAACACGAAAAGAACTACCCCACTTATGACTTAGAATTGGCAGCGGTGGTCTTTGCGTTAAAGATATGGTGGCATTATCTATTTAGTGAAATGAGTGAAATCTTCAGCGATCACAAAAGTCTGAAGTATTTCTTCACCCAAAAGGATCTGAATATGAGACAGAGGTGGTGGCTAGAACTGGTAAAGGATTATGACTGTGAAATCCAGTACCACCCCGGCAAGGCCAACGTTGTAACGGATGCGTTAAGCAGAAAATCTCAGACTGCATCCCTCACTTCCTTGGTCGTAAGCAAATAGTTGTATGAAGAAGCTCGGAAGCTTGATCTAGAACTCGTGATCGAAGGAACGGCTATACAACTAGTAACTATGGATTTACAGCCGTCGATACGAGAGGAGGTAATTGCGAAGCAACCATTAGACCCTGAGTTGGCCAAGATTATTTGGGAAGTACAACAAGGAGTCCATAAGGACCCAGATTTTTAATTGGACCGTGATGGTGCATTGAAGTTTCGAGACAAATTGTGCGTGCCTGATGATTTTGACATCCAAGACCGAATCCTTAAAGAGGCACACAATTCACCCTATTCAATTCATCCTGGAAGCACGAAGATGTACAAGGACTTGAAGAAATACTACTGGTGGATTGGGATGAAAAAGACCATAGCAATATACGTGTCTAAGTGCCTCACCTGTCAGCAAATTAAAGTAGAGAGACACCGACCGTATGGATTGTTACAGCCACTCCCTATACCTGAATGGAAGTGGGAAAGAATTACTATGGACTTCGTGACAAATCTACCTAACACCAGGAAGGGGATGAATGCCATATGGGTAATTGTAGATGGACTGACTGTCACACCCCCATCCCTGAACCACGGGGAATGCAACTAGAGCGTACCAATACGCTCTCTAACCACCATAATCACTGATGCAGTACCCAAGACTAACTCATTCACAACGACAAATAATAGGTAAAAGGAAAGGATTAATATTAATAACATCAGAGTTAGCAGAAGCTAGGTGATAGCATATAAAATATTGTCTATTCAAATTTACCCCTTCATATCAATGGGTTCTAATCGGGATCTATGTATTATCACTTATAATAAATACACTTATCAAGAAAGGAATAAAAGAATACACCTTTGAATCAGAAAATAGTTTATCAAAGTGTAACAAAAGATGGCCACCAGCCAAGAATCACTGTTCCCTCGTGGAACACATCTCACAGTAGCACTCCGGTCCATGATCCTCATACTCCGAAGTCCACCACTCTTCATGACCTTCATCAGGAGTCTTGAACTCCGTGCCGTCATGCTCGAATGTACCTGCATCAACTAAAAAATATGTTTTCTCGAGGAGTGAGCTCCAACTGAGCCCAATGAGTGGCTAAGCCACACAAGCATACACAATAATAATAATGAATGGGGTTGACTGCAAACCATACATGATGGACGGATACCAAGGTGTCCCATACCACCAAGGTAGACCGTACATCACATACAATTTACAATCATGCTACATGAATGAATGATGATGTATAGTTTTATTGTTATCCACCTAACACACAACTAAGTCAGGTATAGTACTATAGCAACACCTTAGGTAGCATCCCCGACATCGGTACCATAAACGGATGGTATACCGGCGATGACAAACCCGAGTCGCGCTGGAAGCCTGCTGTACCGGTCTCTACCAAGAGATATACGCAAACCCCCGAGTCAAATCCCGTCCTGGCGTTCGGCCCAAAATACGGTTGGCGCCCGAACTTCCCGGGTGGGTATACCCGAATAACGGTCGGAACCCACGGATTTGACCGACACCTAACCCCCTGTCGGTAAGGGTCATAGTACTGGGTAAACATTTATCCTAGCCAGTATTCACCTATTGTATGAGTGAGGTACGCATGTGCATAGGCCAGAGGCCGAGTCCATAGATACCGAAATACGGTCGGCCGGCTATCCTCTCGCCCCTCTAGCCCATACGTACGTATACAAGTACGAGATGTGAATACCGAAGGCAGTCGATCGGTCACCATCCCGTTTCCACCTAATGCAATGGACAACTCTAATGCAATTTCAAGTACGGCAATCTCAAGCCCAGCACCCACCGGCACTTGGATCCCGCTTCCGAAGCCCTAGATCTACATGCCATGAGTGAGTCCATATTATGGAATCCTCAGGTCCAGCACCAACCGGCACCCGAGTCCCATAACTAAATCCAACACCATTCGCACCATAGTGCAGTAAAATAAATAATATCGCAAGACAAGAATGTAAAGTCCTATCAACATCTAAACATTTATATCGTCCTATATCTTACTAATAATTATATATTATAGCACACATGCATGAATGACATTCGCAAGACACGACACACAAACATTCCATAAATTAAGACGTTTGCTTAACTCACTCACCTTGATTCTCAGTCAATCGTCAGTACGGAGCTCTTCAAATCGGCGTTCGATGCCAAGTACACTGTCCCACGTACTAATACGCCCCCGAGCCGGGTCAGTCAACCTAAAGAGAGTGTACAACGTGGGGAGAGATTAGTGCCTCAGGGCTAGAAGAGTTGGGCCCCATAAGTTATCAAACAAGGCTAAAATAGGGGACCGGCACATACAGCAAGGCTATATCATGTGCCTGTCCATGTGCCTGTCCATGTGCCTGTCCCTCTCGGACTTTCCCACCACCGGCAGATCTAGGTTCTCAGGGACTGGCACTTGCATGTGCCTGTCCATGTGCCTGTCCCTCTCGGACCTCACACCGGTAGATCTTTCTCAGGGACTGGCACTTGCATGTGCCTGTCCATGTGCCTGTCCCTCTCGGACTTCCCACCGGCAGATCTAGTTTCTCAGGGACTGGCACTTGCATGTGCCTGTCCATGTGCCAGTCTTACTGTTCATGCCATTCCGAGAATGGTTTTGCAGCCCCAAAGTCTTGGGCTAAAATGGGGTATTCTTAGGGGTTTTTAGGGGTCTCTTTGGCCATGAGAACAACCCCAACCAAGGTGCCATAGCACACACCCAACATGGGTTTGTAAACCCCATGATCGATTAGGTTTTCCTCCATTAAATACATATGGAAAGGAAACTCATGGGTTTGGGTATTGGGGTTTTGAAAGGGTCTTTAATCAATGTTATTTAACAACCCACAAACCACACCTCTATGGTCTTCCATGAGGGTTGGTGAAACCCATAAATGGAGGTGAATCCCCAACTTAGGGTTCATAAATGGAGAAAGGGTGAAAGGGGGTTCAAGGTAGGATTAGGTGTCTTTATAACTAAGCTTCAAAGATTAGCCATTAATGGCCTTTCCATTAGGGTAGATGAAGCACTCATGGCTCATAAGTCCAAACCCTAGGTCTATAAATTAGGAGGTGAGAGAGAGAGAGAGAGAGAGAGAGAGAGAATGCTCACCAATGTAGGAGAGCAAGCTTGGGTTCCACCTCTCTTCCTTCTTCTTCTTCTTCTTTCGTTCCTTCTTCCTTCTTCTTCTTCTTCTTTTTCTTCTTCTTTTTCTTCTTCTTCTTTCTTTCCTTCTCTCCTTTCCTCTCCACGATTTAGGTTTTATATTGTGAGGTGAATAGTGGATTGACCCCTATTTACCTCACTTTAGTCTTAAGTCATGTTTGGTTGTCTTAGGTCTTTAGGTCAATTTTAAGTTATTGGGCCCATTATACTACTAGGCCCATAATATGATTAGAATGAACATCAGGTCCTAAGCCCATTCTAGTATTTATACTCATGAGTTATTAGGATATTAACTTACTCCCAATCATCTGTAAGTGGGAACGGGTACACCGGGCGAGGGCCGGGCGGATCCTCGAAATAAGGAAATGCTAGGAATGCACCCTCGAAGACAAACTTTCCCCTACCTCTGTCGATGTACCTATCCTCGATGACTTCTCCAGAGTCACGGTCAACAATCTTGTGGGATGGCTTGAGTATCATGGTCAACAGTTCACAAGCGTACTCCGCTCCCGGTTCTACATAAAAGGTTCAAACCAGACCGGTGGTCAGACCGAGTTTTAAGCTGGATTTTGGGCACGGATTTAACATCCTCCCCACCTTATAAGAATTTCGTCCTCGAAATTGAGACGTACCTAGGTATCTGCATAGGTGAGGATACTTCGACTGCACTTCACCTTCTCATTAACGAGATGCCCCTTTAATCAATGAGATTGCCCCACCGAACTTTATCAAAAGTTACAGTTCGATTGTGAGGATTGCTGTCCTTATAATCAAAGTTCTCTTCAGGTAGCTCTTTATGTGTCAGTCCATGACAAGCTGATGTGGCTTTTTAGTCTTGACAATATCAATGTAGGGGTGTACTTTCTCACGTCATTACGTAAAATACATTAACACCTTTGCCCTCTTTGTCGAAGCAAATTACTCCCTTAGTTGGCGATACTTGCAAGAAAACATAATCGGCATAGCTCTTCCATTTAGATTAAGCTGCCATGATTCGGTCCCTTATCAAATCTACTTTTCCACAAGTGGCTTGTATCAATTCAGACCCTAATATTCTTTGCTAATCAGCTTCCTCCCAATATAGTGGTGTTCGGAAATTTCTATTGTACTGTGCTTTGAACGGTGTCATACCTATAGTAGTTTGGTAGCCGTTGTTGTAAACAAACACTACGAGTGAGATGTGCTCATCCCGACTACCCTTCATATCAATGACACAAGCCCTGAGCACGTCCTCTAGGGTCCGAATAGTCCTCTCTGACTTACCATTAGTTTGTGGATGGAGAACCGTGCTAAAATTCAGCAGTGTACCCATAGCCTTCTGAAAACCGCCACAGGACTTCAATGCAAACTCAGGATCACGATTAGAAATGATATCCACTGGATCTCCATGTAAGTGAGTCACATTATCCATGTATAGCTTATTCAACTTGTCCATTGGATAGATCTCCTTTATTAGGATAAATGTGCTAACTTGCTAAGCCGGTCAACAATGACCCAAACAGCCTCAATACATTTAGCTATACCGGGCAATTTAGTGACAAAATCCATAATGATGTATTTCCACTCTCGTTCGGGAATAGGAAGTGATTACAATAGTTCATATGGTCATTGCCTCTCCATGCCACCTTAACTCGCTCACCATTGGGTACACATAACCTATCCCTGAACCGAAGGATGTTATTTCCGTATAAGGTAAAATCTGATTCCTCCTGCATCTCTTCCTGAATGTCATCTATCAATTTCTGTAACTCCGCATCGGTATGTTGGACTTCCTTAATCTTCTCCGCCAATGAGGGTTGTACTGTCAGAGCGGCAAATAACATAGTAGCATCATCAATCAACACTTCCAGCCCCATTCTTCTGGCTTCCTCTATAAGCCTCTCATTGACTGTTAGAGCTGGCAAGGAAGGGTTTGTGATTTCCTACTAAGTGCATCTGCCACCACACTGGCTTTGCTTAAATGGTATTGGATAGTGCCAGATAGAGGGGTTAAAACTATGCTCAACTTCCGCTCCGGGACTGCTTAGTTATTTAGCTTAAACTAAGTTGTATTGATTTGTCCTCTAATAGTATCCACCTTACATAATGGTATAAATCAATTCCGGTTTAGTTAATATAAAGTCTAGTGTATATAAGGACCCAGTGAAAATCAAACTTTGAGCTTATACTTCTAGAAATAGAGAGATGCAACTATTTTCATATACTTCGTCCAATATCTGTACTCCTAAAATTTTGGGTTGAATGACACAAGACTGTACCACTTTGCTTACCTGGCTTTTTCTATGAGGACTTTCACTTTCGATCCTCCAATACCTAACTCAGCTTTAGAATGAATTGGAATATTGATGGAATCCCTACTGTTCACTCCCAATAACGGAGGGGACATTCAGGGACCCATTACTCCACTCATATCTATTGTTGAGCAAAGTTTTATCGAATCATTCAGTTCCAATTCCTTTTTGTTCTTGACTGCACTTGGCTACACTAACACCCGATATAGTACTGTTCATCAACTTAAATTGCTAGATCTATCATTCTCTTCCAACTACATGATATAATCCATACCTCCTAGCATCCGTCCTAAATTATCCTTTCTAGATATCCATCGGTTCGTGGGTGTATAGACATATCGAGATTTAACTACGTGCCTATATATATATATTTTTTCACCGTCCCTTCAGAATCTAGACACAATTCTGGGGTTTCCTACTGGACAAGGTCCCTGAACGTACCAGGCCCATACACCAAGCCAATCCCAGCATTCCCGGTAGATTTACCAACAAGTCCTAAAAATGGCTCTCCTGAGAGACATGTAGGGCCATAGGCTTACCCAAGGGTACTTAGGACCAATACTCAAAATTTCTAGGTGGTTCCCAAAGAAAGCCCGGGCCAGTCACTGAGGCCACGAGAAAAATGAAAGATAATTTCCACCTAATCATTAGCCTACGTAACAAGTCCTGCGAAGAGTCTCTCACCGACAGCTAGCTTACGCAAGTTGGAATTACAACTAACAACTGTGGGTGACTAAATTGAGTCGTCAACTCTAAAATCAATAATACATGCACAGGTGATAGGTATAGACATAAGGTACCTGATGCAATGAAATTTACCTTATTGTCATGCTAACAATGTAAGAAAAATAATGAATGCTAAGCGTTAGTGAGTTAGGTAAGGTACTTGCCACTGCGCCTGATGATGACTCTGCCTCATCTG
This sequence comes from Telopea speciosissima, assembly GCF_018873765.1. Classification (NCBI taxonomy): domain Eukaryota; kingdom Viridiplantae; phylum Streptophyta; class Magnoliopsida; order Proteales; family Proteaceae; genus Telopea; species Telopea speciosissima. The sequence continues at coordinate 254,003 of NC_057923.1, read as the reverse complement.
CAGGCATGTTAAATACACTCCCCTGGGATTGCATGGGACCGATGGCCTGCAGGTTTGACACATACACGGGCTTACTGTACGAGCAAGTCTTGGACATATGCCCCCGCTTGTTGCAGTTGTAGCAACGAATGCCTAGGTGATGGGTTTGAGGTGTTTGTGAAAAGGCTCAGGTGAGCTTTTCTTTTGTATAAATTAGCTATTTGCTAATCCATCTCAATGTGTAAGCTTCTTCCCGTTCCTACACTTGCTTATGGTATGATTCTCTATTCAAAATGTTATTCGTAATGTGCCTAACCACAACATTTTTTTTTTTTGGTAGACCAAGAGCCCCAGTTCTTGATTGGTATTGGTGTATCTTGAAGTCGTTGGGCTTATGCAACAACAATCCTATGATGTATAAATTTTCCTAATATATACAATAGCTCTTTATGGTTAGGCTAATCCCAATTATCATTATAGTTTACATCATTGTTCATGACTTTACCCTCATAAACTTAAGTGTATATCCTTTTTTTTATTTTTTTATTTTTATTTTTATTTTTTACTCCTAGGGTTTAGTATGTAGTTTCTCATCATTTCTTCATTTCTAAACTGGTTTATGTTCTATCAGTAAAATTTATATATTCTCCCTTGTTCTATCAATTCTTGTTTGTGGATAAGGTTTTTAATATTTAACCCTAATTTAGAGTAAATCGGGTCGTGTGAACACTGAGTTAGTCCAGGAGGTAGAGCATCGCGCTCTGATACCAAGCTGTCACACCCCCATCCCTGAACCACGGGGAATGCAACTAGAGCGTACCAATACGCTCTCTAACCACCATAATCACTGATGCAGTACCCAAGACTAACTCATTCACAACGACAAATAATAGGTAAAAGGAAAGGATTAATATTAATAACATCAGAGTTAGCAGAAGCTAGGTGATAGCATATAAAATATTGTCTATTCAAATTTACCCCTTCATATCAATGGGTTCTAATCAGGATCTATGTATTATCACTGTATAATAAATACACTTATCAAGAAAGGAATAAAAGAATACACCTTTGAATCAGAAAATAGTTTATCAAAGTGTAACAAAAGATGGCCACCAGCCAAGAATCACTGTTCCCTCGTGGAACACATCTCACAGTAGCACTCCGGTCCATGATCCTCATACTCCGAAGTCCACCACTCTTCATGACCTTCATCAGGAGTCTTGAACTCCGTGCCGTCATGCTCGAATGTACCTGCATCAACTAAAAAATATGTTTTCTCGAGGAGTGAGCTCCAACTGAGCCCAATGAGTGGCTAAGCCACACAAGCATACACAATAATAATAATGAATGGGGTTGACTGCAAACCATACATGATGGACGGATACCAAGGTGTCCCATACCACCAAGGTAGACCGTACATCACATACAATTTACAATCATGCTACATGAATGAATGATGATGTATAGTTTTATTGTTATCCACCTAACACACAACTAAGTCAGGTATAGTACTATAGCAACACCTTAGGTAGCATCCCCGACATCGGTACCATAAACGGATGGTATACCAGGCGATGACAAACCCGAGTCGCGATGGAAGCCTGCTGTACCGGTCTCCACCAAGAGATATACGCAAACCCCCGAGTCAAATCCCGTCCTGGCGTTCGGCCCAAAATACGGTTGGCGCCCGAACTTCCCGGGTGGGTATACCCGAATAACGGTCGGAACCCACGGATTTGACCGACACCTAACCCCCTGTCGGTAAGGGTCATAGTACTTGGGTAAACATTTATCCTAGCCAGTATTCACCTATTGTATGAGTGAGGTACGCATGTGCATAGGCCGAGGCCGAGTCCATAGATACCAAATACGGTCGGCCGGCTATCCTCTCGCCCCTCTAGCCCATACGTACGTATACAAGTACGAGATGTGAATACCGAAGGCGATCGATCGGTCACCATCCCGTTTCCACCTAATGCAATGGACAACTCTAATGCAATTTCAAGTACGGCAATCTCAAGCCCAGCACCCACCGGCACTTGGATCCCGCTCCGAAGCCCTAGATCTACATGCCATGAGTGAGTCCATATTATGGAATCCTCGGTCCAGCACCAACCGGCACCAGTCCCATAACTAAATCCAACACCATTCGCACCATAGTGCAGAAAAATAAATAATATCGCAAGACAAGAATGTAAAGTCCTATCAACATCTAAACATTTATATCGTCCTATATCTTACTAATAATTATATATTATAGCACACATGCATGAATGACATTCGCAAGACACGACACACAAACATTCCATAAATTAAGACGTTTGCTTAACTCACTCACCTTGATTCTCAGTCAATCGTCAGTACGGAGCTCTTCAAATCGGCGTTCGATGCCAAGTACACTTGTCCCACGTACTAATACGCCCCGAGCCGGGTCAGTCAACCTAAAGAGAGTGTACAACGTGGGGAGAGATTAGTGCCTCAGGGCTAGAAGAGTTGGGCCCCATAAGTTATCAAACAAGGCTAAAATAGGGGACCGGCACATACAAGAAGGCTATATCATGTGCCTGTCCATGTGCTGTCCATGTGCCTGTCCCTCTCGGACTTTCCCACCACCGGCAGATCTAGGTTCTCAGGGACTGGCACTTGCATGTGCCTGTCCATGTGCCTGTCCCTCTCGGACCTCACACCGGTAGATCTTTCTCAGGGACTGGCACTTGCATGTGCCTGTCCATGTGCCTGTCCCTCTCGGACTTCCCACCGGCAGATCTAGTTTCTCAGGGACTGGCACTTGCATGTGCCTGTCCATGTGCCGGCTTCGTGTTCATGCCATTCCGAGAATGGTTTTGCAGCCCCAAAGTCTTGGGCTAAAATGGGGTATTCTTAGGGGTTTTTAGGGGTCTCTTTGGCCATGAGAACAACCCCAACCAAGGTGCCATAGCACACACCCAACATGGGTTTGTAAACCCCATGATCGATTAGGTTTTCCTCCATTAAATACATATGGAAAGGAAACTCATGGGTTTGGGTATTGGGGTTTTGAAAGGGTCTTTAATCAATGTTATTTAACAACCCACAAACCACACCTCTATGGTCTTCCATGAGGGTTGGTGAAACCCATAAATGGAGGTGAATCCCCAACTTAGGGTTCATAAATGGAGAAAGGGTGAAAGGGGGTTCAAGGTAGGATTAGGTGTCTTTATAACTAAGCTTCAAAGATTAGCCATTAATGGCCTTTCCATTAGGGTAGATGAAGCACTCATGGCTCATAAGTCCAAACCCTAGGTCTATAAATTAGGAGGTGAGAGAGAGAGAGAGAGAGAGAGAGAGAGAGAGAATGCTCACCAATGTAGGAGAGCAAGCTTGGGTTCCACCTCTCTTCCTTCTTCTTCTTCTTCTTTCGTTCCTTCTTCCTTCTTCTTCTTCTTCTTTTTCTTCTTCTTTTTCTTCTTCTTCTTTCTTTCCTTCTCTCCTTTCCTCTCCACGATTTAGGTTTTATATTGTGAGGTGAATAGTGGATTGACCCCTATTTACCTCACTTTAGTCTTAAGTCATGTTTGGTTGTCTTAGGTCTTTAGGTCAATTTTAAGTTATTGGGCCCATTATACTACTAGGCCCATAATATGATTAGAATGAACATCAGGTCCTAAGCCCATTCTAGTATTTATACTCATGAGTTATTAGGATATTAACTTACTCCCAATCATCTGTAAGTGGGAACGGGTACACCGGGCGAGGGCCGGGCGGATCCTCGAAATAAGGAAATGCTAGGAATGCACCCTCGAAGACAAACTTTCCCCTACCTCTGTCGATGTACCTATCCTCGATGACTTCTCCAGAGTCACGGTCAACAATCTTGTGGGATGGCTTGAGTATCATGGTCAACAGTTCACAAGCGTACTCCGCTCCCGGTTCTACATAAAAGGTTCAAACCAGACCGGTGGTCAGACCGAGTTTTAAGCTGGATTTTGGGCACGGATTTAACACTGACGAAGGCAGCTCACTTCATACCGATCAAAATAAGTTATTCAATGGAGAAGCTTGCCCAGCTATATATTGAAAATATAGTCCGCTTAGACGGAGTGCCTGTCAACATAGTGTCTGATAGAGATCCTCGATTTACCTTAAGGTTTTGGAGAAGTTTACAAAAGGCATTGGGATCTCAGCTAAATCTTAGCACAACCTTTCATCCGCAGACAGATGGACTGTTACCCCCTATCCCGATGTATTATATATTGCCACATAGGGGTATGACTGGGATAATTACACATCATCCCAACACCTACCAGGATCGCGGATACAGTGTCCCGAGTCACAGTCCACCCTATCATCACTTCTTGATAATAGAAAGGAACGTATAAAAGAAATAAACTGTTCCAGATATAGAGTTAGTGGAAGCGAGATTAAATTAAATCATGTGAAATTATAGAGCATCAGTTCTCTAATGATAACACATATTACAATTCTAACAAAAGTAACCACTCATTACTCTCCCTATAGATAAACATAGAGTTTTTTTTACATAAATGAGGAGATGAAAATAGAAAATAATAAAATAACAAATGACTGCCCCTAGGGCATCAATCTTGGGTGTACGTCTACATCTAAGCCACAACCACTAGTCCCACTTGATTAGCATCCAACGGTGCTCATCCAAGTAGAACCTCCTACATATTCAACTAAAAAGGGTTGCGCAATGGGGTTAGCTACACTAGCTAGTGAAGGAGCACAGGAGAATGCACATACACCACACAATCAATATCAATCAGAATGATGCATGCCAATGTTAGATTCATTTTCTGCCTAACACACAATTCTATCGGTCAAGTATATGCTACTGTGATAGCTCGGGAGACATTGAGGGTCACTTATCCTATCGCCCCAATGAATCCTCAACTATCACCTGGGGACCTATGTCGGTAGAAGCCATCATGACCACCTAGTGGAAAACCCCGATAGACATCACTACCCCTGCCCTGGCCTCTCCCACCTCCATAGACCGCAGGTGCTCAGACTATCCAACACGTAAACCCCTGTTGGCAAGAGTCGTAGCATAAGGGAACAAGCATCCTAGCCACAGATATACTATATGCAAGTCCTATCGTCCCGAGAGGTATTTCGGGTGCATCAACATCCCATTCCATCTAGTACCCGGGTACCAGCATGGCACAGCATATATAGATCAGGATGCAATACAACAGTTTTCATAATTTAAATAATTTAAATAAATTAAATAAATTGGATTTTTGGTACCGGCACACCCAACACCGTAGCCCGATACAATGGTGAGCATGCTATCACATTCATAACAAATCACATTTGAATAATAATGCAATGTGCACAATGCTTATAAATATACATAGCATGCTTAATATTAACAATTATATAATCAAGCCCAACAAAGTCACCCAGAATCCACTCACCTAACACAGGCATTGCCATGTGTGGTTGACATGAATCTCACCGGAGCTCACCGCCAACCATCGAGTTGGGTAGCCTAGGAATACAAAAACAATCATTAAAGTATGTATAGAAGGGTCCCATGCTAGGCCTCTAAGGTTAAAATCAAATTTCAACCAAGACAGCACGAGCGGACTCACGGGTGGAGGAAAATAGGGTGACTCTACCCCTGACTCCGTTCAAGCCAAAAGCTAACAACAGAGTGAGCGGACCCATGAGCGGAACATCATATTTGAGTCTGGTGGTTGATCCGTTCGACACCTGGGGCACACTTAAAAGGGAGCGGATCCATGGGCGGATGTGCATCTTGGGTCCGCCCCTGCATCCGTTCACACCCTGAGACAGGACTCGAGAGCAACAGGTCCCAGGCGGAGGCAAATAGAGTGAATCTGTGCCTTCGTCTGCTCAGGCCAATACACATCATTTATACTGGGCAGACTGACGGGCGGTACCATGATAGGTGGATCCGATTGTTCATCCGTTGGCCGTCTCTTTCGAGATTGCAGAGATCTTCAGCTCCAGCCTGAAGCTTAGAGCTCCATAGCACCTCAGGGATAAGGGGGAGGTGTCTAAGCCTTCCTAGGGTCACTAGGTCCTAGGTTCACCTCATGGATCCAAGATCCTATAAGGTTTGGTCTCCAATTGGTCTAAGGGTTGGGTTTTGGGTTAAAAGTCAAGGGATCCATGGCCATGGCTACAATTGCAGCACTTAAAGGCCTAGGTCAACATCCATTAGAGCTCCCTACTAGGGCCGAGCTTCACCTTAAGTCCCATTGGAACCCTAGGTTAGCCCTAGCTCTAGGAACCAACAAAATAAAAGGGAAATGAGGGAGAGCTTGGTTGAGGGAACTTACCTTGGTGAGCTTCCTTCTTCCAGCCACTCTCTCCATCTCTTCTCCTCCTCTTTCTCTTCTCCCTTGGATCGGGCCAGCTGGGAAGGAGGTGTGGGGATGCCAGCCACCTTTGCATGGTTTCCATCCTCTTCCCTTCCCCTCCTATTCCTCTTCTACTTCTCCTTCTTCTTCCTTCCTCTTCCTCCTTCTCTTTTCTCTTGTCTCTTCTCCTCCACGGTTTATAGGGGAGGGGGAGAGATAAGTGAATGAGAGGGGGTTCTTTTAGCTTTAAGGGGGTTAGATGGGCCTTAGGGTGTGTTTGGTTTAGGGGCCTTAGAATGTAGCTGGCCCATAGGTCTTTAAATGGTTTTTAGTTTAGGTCTTAGGGCTTGTTTGGTCTTGACCCCAACCATTAGGTCCATTAGGTCATATTTGGAGTGCACCCTAAGTCCATAGGACTCAATTGTCCACTAGGGTCTGTTTGGCCTGGGTTAGGTTATTAAAACCTATTATTCACCCAGTTAAGCCTTATAGGCCCCACTTTAGGGTCCATACAACCAATCCATGGTGAGGGTAGGGGTCCATATGGTCCAATGGCTTGATTAGGGTGTCCGGGACACGAGGGTATGGGTCCCATAGGAAAATAACCCAAAAAAGCTGATGACAGCACGAGCTGATTATCGATTGGATTCACCCGCTGTGGATCCAGTCGTGACTCCGGTGCTGCTATCATGGCCCAAAATTCAAGGAAAATGATGGGGCTTTGGCCCACTCTTCCAAGTCTTCAAGGGGAATCTTTCTATGGTATTTCTAGCTCAAGGCCATCAGGGTTGACTATGGTCATAAGGGAATACCTATTGGATAATGTCTAAACTACCCCGGGTATAAGGGGATATCCGGGGTACGGGTGTAACACGGACAATCAGAAAGAACTATCCAGACTCTGGAGGACATGCTCAGAGCCCGGGTCTTAGAAATGAGTGACAATTGGGATACCCACATACCTCTGGTGGAATTTGCATACAATAATAGTCATCACTCCACCATTGGCATGGCACCATTTGAAGCACTTTATGGCCGAAAGTGTCGAACCCCGTTATATTGGGACGAGGTCGGAGAACAAAAATATCTCGGGCTAGAGATGATACAAGCAACATGTGATCAGGTGGATATTATAAGAGAGAAAATCAAGGTGGCCCAGTCAAGATAGAAAAGTTTTGCGGATAATCGAAGGAAAGACATAGAATTTGAAGTCGGGGAAAAGGTGTTCCTTCGAGTGTCTCCAATAAAGGGATTGCTACGCTTCAACAAGAAGGGCAAGCTGATCCCAAGATTCATTGGTCCTTATGAAATTCTCAACAAAGTAGGACCTGTAGCATACTGACTGGCATTACCGCCATCTTTGCAAGGCGGCCATGAAGTTTTCCATGTGTCAATGCTAAGGAAATACATCAACAACCCGACACATGTACTCTCACCTGCACCTGAATAGTGAGACGTGGATATGACCTACGAAGAACAACCTTCGGAGATATTGGACAAAAAGGAGCATAACCTCAGTAACTGTATGGTCGCCTTTGTAAAGGTTTGATGGGGAAACAATCCCATAGAGGAAGCTTCTTGGGAACGTGAGGAAGAAATGAAAGAGAAATATCCCCAACTCTTTGAATTACAAGGTAAGCCAATTTCGAGGATGAAATTTCTGTAAGGTGGGGAGAAATGTGAAACCTTGCTCCTGACTAACTGGGATTTTGATTGAAGGATAGGAACCCCTGACATGGCACCCAAGCACACTGTGGAGTATCACTCTAGTGATTGAAATTGATGAAGAAACCATGAGGATGACCTCCTATATGCCTGTCAGTAGATGGATCACTGACCCCTGCAATTGCACAGTACACAGCATAATGTATTGCTTGGACTCCAGATATTCTCTCTCCTCTCTATAATTATGGGTGCCACCCCTAGAAATGTGTGTAAAAGACCCTAAATGATATGTGGGTATAAGGCCCTGACCTTGGGTCAAACCCCTGCGTAAGCCCACAGAGAATCAGCCTTGCTGAAATCTCTGGGCGATGCAGACATCACCCAGAGTGGGAAATTGTTGTTTTTCTATGATTTGATCTGTGGGGACCACCCATATTGGACATGGGCACCCTCCATAGGTTGAGGGAAGTCTGAGGGACCACCTCATACCCTTGGATCACTGTGGACCCCACCTGAGTGCCCAGAATGGCTGAGAATGCAGTCAAAAATGCATTTTAAAAAGGGGCCTTAGCAGCCAAACAGACCCTAGTCAAGGGTTGGGCTATAAATAGTAGTGCCTCAGCTCATTTTTGAGCCTTGGCTACTGTTCAAATTATGGGGGAAGGGAGAAGAAAAAAAAGAGAGAAAAGAGGAAGAAGAAGAAGAAAAGAGAAGGAGGAAGAGAGAGGAGGTCCTACCTTGGCTCAGACCTGCCCCAGCATCCATCTGCAATGCAGTTCAGGTATAGAATCTGGACCTACACCCTACTGTGATGCTGTTCTCCATTTTCCTCTTTGAATCTCTGTGATTTTGTTGGATTTCTAGCTATTGGCAGCCCAGAACAGTTGGGGGTTGCCATGGACCATCCAAGATCTGCCATGCAAGCATGAAGCATGGAAGATCTGAGGTTTTTATGATGGTTTTGTTTTGTTTTACAAGCCTGGAACTGAAACCTGGGCTGTGCTAGGTTGAACTGCCCTGTTACACCAAGAACAGGACAGTTTGGGGTCCAGATTGTATGCCCTGCCTGCATGAGATGTAGCCCTAGGTGGTAACAGCCTTGGATTACTATTTTACACCTAAATCCAGCCTAGCATGCAGCCAAAACCTAGATTTGCAATTGAAGAAATCCTGGGTTACTATTCACTGGGCTGTCTGGGCAGCTCCTAGCAGCCAAGTGGTGGGCCCAAGTGAAAATCCACATGGACAAGTGCAAAGTGTGCCCCTGGGGGTCCAAGATGACCTAACACGCATGGGGAGAGGATCCATGCACTGCCCTTGGTTCAAAACCTTGGAATCTCAGCCTGATTCCGGTTATGCAATCTCTGGGCGATGCACTGGGCGATGCAGACATCACCCAGAGACATCGCCCAGTGAATGAAACTTCACTGAAATGCTGATCTGAATTGGTGGATTTTACCCATGGGCCATGATTCAGTGTGGGAAGGTGGAAAATGACCAAAATGCCCCTCCCCACATCTGTCCACATGTATGAATGCTTTGGGTACCCAAGTGGGCCCCACAGGACTTGGAAACCCTACCTATGATGGTCTTACAACATTGTCAAGTTGGGGACAGTATTGTAAGACTAATATACCCTAGGGACATGTATTAATGAGATAAATGACCAATTTGCCCCTAGGCCACCAACTCTAGATGATGCACCAGAACATAGGCCTAAGGCCCAGTACAAGGCCCAGAGAATTCCAAATGATGACCAATTGTGCACCGAATCAACCCAGCGAGCTTAGATCAACCCTAGGACATCCAAAAATGGTTTGGAATATTAAATGACAAATTTTTTATTTAAATCTAGGATTTGATCCCGCGCTCAAGCCCTATAGCCAGACTGCAGCCGGAACTGATTTTGCAGCTGAGTTCTTAGAACCAAACCCAAGTGAGTGAAATATTATCGAGTATGTACGTGTAACAGTATTATTATGCTGGCAATTAAATTCTTTAATTATAATGCTGTGTTATTTAATTCAATCCAATTACTCAAAACTGTTATACATCGTATGTCTGTTGATCAACTCTGTGAATATATCATGATGACTGTGAATGTTAGACTAGATGCCGTAGTCGGCTTGGAAATGAGGTCGGTGGTAGCCCATAGTATGGGATACGATTGACACCGTCCGACTCGTACGATGTCATATAGACATGGGGCTAGAGTTTCATCACCCGTGCTACGAACCCTTGCCAACAGGGGTTAAGGTGTTGGATGACTATGAGGACTACCGTAAAACCTCGGGCGTTTACGCCGGGAAGCCTCAGCACAGCTGGGATGCCCCAGGGCAAATATGCTGGGAAACCTCAGGCTACAAGCTTGGGAAGCACCAATAGGTGAATCTTGGCTATATGCCACATATAAAGTTTATCCTCGAATTACATATCGGGAAGCATCGGAAGGTGAGATTATATTGAGTCGGTTACCTCACTAGTTCAATCCAGAGGCCGGTCGGGCTGTCCTAGGTAGGGAGATGTTGGAGCCGACTGGTTCTCTCTGACAACTCAATGGATGAATTACGGGAAGGGGTAACCAAGCCCACACTAGGGATACATGTATTGGGGATTGTAGTAGCACTAACCTGACTTAGTTGTATTATTAGGTGGCTAATTAAATAATCTGGACTTGCATATCATATAGGAACATGTGGATTATGGTTGCATATGTATGCATGATGATATGTTTTGCTCACGGGCTCAGTGGGGCTCACACTCTGTTATATATGTTTTTCTCTTAGATGATTGTACAGATCGATGCCATTGTCGCATGGAGGCTCGTTACGAGGAGGAGAGCCCTCGTGATTATGATGCTATTGGTATGGACTCTGACGGAGGTCGTGCCGATGATGCGGGCATTCTTGGTGGTCAATGATGAAGACCAGTGAGGGGCGCACTTGATGTTTTTTGTCTTGGGGACTCCTTTTTGCTTTTGATAGGAGTTTATCCCCATTTCTGTTTCTGGTTTAGTTTGTAGTCTTTTCTTTCTTATTGGGGTTGAGTTATCTCACCCTGTATATATATATGTATGTATTTTTTTTTTGCTTTTTTTCTTGTCAGCTTTACTTTTCAGTTTGTGGGTTGTATTAGGGGAATGTATCAGAACTTACATATGTATATATATCACAAACATTCCCGTATCGCTATGCTTTCTTTCTTTGTTACAATTGTCGATTATCTGTAGCACTCTGATCTTACTCAAAGTAATGTTACGAATGTGTGACCGTGAATGTATTAACTGCTTCTAGATCCGTGGAATTTGGCGGATTATCGTTACGCAATTTGGGTCACCTACCTAATCCTCCTAGGGGTGATTTGGGGTGTAACAACAAGCCACCTCTTTTATCATTTATTATACTTAGAGCTCTCCGAAACAAAAAAATTTCAAGTTGAATCGTCTTAAACGGAGCTTGGATGAGGGAGATATCATCATTTGAAGTTCTGATGGTGCACGAGCACCCACAAAATGCCCTTAATTTTGTGGTGCCAGACGAGAATCGCTGTAACTTCGCCGTTCAACATCAGAAATGTACGATTCAAATTGCATTTCAAAGAGGACTTGATGAAATACAATTCTCAGGTGCAGTATAAAACCCAGATCAGCTCATAGGCACTCCAAAAGTGCCGACGAATCTGATATAATTACTAAAATAAACCAACACAGATTTTTGCAATTTTGGAACAGGTGAAGGCTACAACCCTCCTATTTTCTCATTTATGATACTTAGAGCTCTCCAAGAAGAAAATTTTGCAAGTTGAATCGTCTCAAACGGAGGTCAGATGAGGGAGATATCATCATTTGAAGTTTTGATGCTGCACGAGCACCCACAAAATGACTTTAATTTTGAGGTGTCAAACGAGAATCGCTGTAACTTCATCGTCAAATGTTAGAAATGCACAATTCCATTGTGTTTAGAAGAGGACTCAATGAACTACAATTCTCATGTGCAGTACAAAACCCAGATCAGCTCATAGGCACTCTGAAAGTGCCGACGAATCTCATGCCATTACCAAAATAACCTTACACGGATTTTTGCAATTTCAACATAGGTCAAGGCTACAAGCCACCTCTTTTCTCATTTATTATACTTAGAGCTCTCTAAGATGAAAATTCTTCAAGTTGAATCATCTCAAACGAAGCTTGGATGAGGGAGATATCATCATTTGAAGTTCTGATGGTGCCTGAGCACCCACAAAATGCCCTTAATTTTGAGGTGCCAAACGAGAATCACTGTAACTTCTCCGTTAAATGTCAAAAATGCACGAATCCAATTTTATTTCAAAGAGGACTCGACGAAATACAATTCTCATGTGCAGTACAAAACCTAGATCAGCTCATAGGCACTCCAAAATTGTTGATGAATCTGATGCAATTACTAAAATAACCCTGCATGGACTTTTGAAATTTTGGAATAGGTGAAGGCAACAACCAACCTCTTTTCTTATTTATTATAATTAGAGCTCTCCAAGATGAAAATTTTGCAAGTTGAATTGTCTCAAACGGAGGTCGGATGAGGGAGATATCATCATTTGAAGTTCTGATGGTGCACGAGCACCCACAAAATGCCCTTAATTTTGATGTGCCAAACGAGAATCGCTGTAACTTCGCCGTCAAAATTAAAAAATGCATGATTCCAATTGCGTTTCGAAGAGGACTCAACAAACTACAATTCTCATGTGCAGTATGAAACCCAGATCAGCTCATAGGCACTCTGAAAGTGCCAACGAATCAAATGCAATTACTAAAATAACCCTATGTGGATTTTTGCAATTTTGGCACAGCTGAAGGCTACAACCCACCTATTTTCTCATTTATTATACTTAGGTCTCTCCAAGACAAAAAATTTGCAAGTTGAATCGTCTCAAACGGAGGTTGGATGAGGAAGATATCATCATTTGAAAATTTGATGGGGGCATGAGCACCCACAAAATGCCCTTAAATTTAAGGTGCCAAACGAGAATCGTTGTTACTTCGCTGTCAAATGTCTGAAATGCACAATTCCAATTGCATTTTGAAGAGGACTCAATGAACTACAATTCTCATGTACAGTACGAAACCCAGATCAGCTCATAAGCACTCCAAAAATGCCGATGAATCTAATACAATTACTAAAATAACCTTACACGGATTTTTGCAATTTCGGGACAGGTGAAGGCTTCAACCCACCTTTTTTCTCATTTATTATAGTTAGATATCTCCAAGACGACAATTCTTCAAGTTTAATCATCTCAAACGGAGGTCGGATGGGGGAGATATCATCATTGGAAGTTCTGATGGTGCACGAGCACCCACAAAATGCCCTTAACTTTGAAGTGCCAAACGAGAATCGCTGTAACTTTGCCGTCAAATGTCAGAAATGCACGATTCCAATTGCGTTTCAAAGAGGATTCGATGAATTACAATTCTCATGTGTAGTACAATAGATCAGCTCATTGGCCCTCCGAAAGTGCCGATGAATCTGATGCATTTACCAAAAATACCCTACATGGATTTTTGCAATATCAGCATAGGTGAAGGCTACAAGCCACCTCTTTTCTCATTTATTATACTTAGAGCTCTCCAAGACAAAAGTTCTGCAAGTTGAATCGTCTGAAACGGAGGTCGGATGAGGGAGATGTCATCATTTGAAGTTCTGATGGTGCACGAGCACCCACAAAATGCTCTTAATTTTGAGGTGCCAAATGAGAGTGGCTGTTACTTCTCCGTTAAATGTCAAAAATGCACGATTCCAATTGCATTTCAAAGAGGACTCGATAAACTACAATTCTCATGTGCAGTATGAAACCTAGATCAGCTCATAGGCACTCCGAAAGTGTCGACGAATCTGATACAATTACTAAAATTACCTTGCACAGATTTTTATCATTTCGGGACAGGTGAAGGCTACAACCCACCTCTTTTCTCATTTATTATAGTTAGATCTCTCCAAGATGACAATTCTTCAAGTTTAATCATCTTAAACGGAGGTCGGATGAGGGAGATATCATCATTGGAAGTTCTGATGGTGCACGAGCACCCACCAAATGCCCTTAATTTTAAAGTGCCAAACGAGAATTCCTATAACTTCACCGTCAAACGTCCAAAATGCACGATTTCAATTGTGTTTCGAAGAGTATTTGATGAACTACAATTCTCAAATTGTAGTGCAAAACCTAGATCAGCTCATAGGCACTCCAAAAGTGCCAACGAATCTGATGCATTTACCAAAAATACCCTACATGGATTTTTGCAATTTCAGCACAGGTGAAGGCTACAAGCCACCTCTTTTCTCGTTTATTATACTTAGAGCTTTCCAAAGCAAAAATTCTTCAAGTTGAATCGTCTCAAACGGAGCTTGGATGAGGGAGATATCATCATTTGAAGTTCTGAGGGTGCACGAGCACCCACAAAATACCCTTAATTTTGAGCTACCAAACGAGAATCGTTGTAACTTCGCTGTTAAATGTCAGAAATGCACGATTCTAATCGCGTTTCAAAGAGGACTCGACAAACTACAATTCTCATGTGCGGTACAAAACTCAGATCAGCTCAAAGGTACTTCGAAAGTGCCGACAAATCTTATATAATTACCAAAATAACCCTACATGGATTTTTACTATTTCTGCATAGGTGAAGGCTACAACCCACCACTTTTCACATTTATTTTACTTAGGGATCTCCAAGACAAAAATGTTGCAAGTTTAATCGTCTCAAACGGAGGTCGGATGAGGGAGATATCATCATTTGAAGTTCTGATGGTGCACGAGCACCCACAAAATGCCCTTAATTTTGAGGTGCCAAACAAGAATCTTTGTAACTTCGCAGTCAAACGTAAAAAATTCATGATTCCAATTGCGTTTCAAAGAGGACTTGATGAACTACAATTCCAATGCTTCGTACGAAACCCAGATTAGCTCATAGGCACTCCGAAAGTGCCGACGAATCTCGTACAGTTACCAAAATAACTTACACGGTTTTTTGCAATTTTGGCATAGGTGAAGTCTACAAGCCACCTCCTTTCTCATATATTATACTTAGAGCTCTTCAAGGCAAAAATTCATCAAGTTGATTCGTTTCAAACGGAATTTGGATGAGGGAGATATCATCATTTGAAGTTCTGATGGTGCACGAGCACCCACAAAATGCCCTTAATTTTGAGGTGCCAAACGAGAATCGCTGTAACTTCACCATCAAACATAAAAAATGCATTATTCTAATTTCATTTCGAAGAGTACTCGATGAACTACAACTTTCATGTTCAATACGAAACCCAGACTAGCTCATAGGCACTCCAAAAATGCCGACGAATCTGATGTAATTACTAAAATAACCATGCATGGGGTTTTGGAATTTTGAAATAGGTGAAGGCAACAACCTACCTCTTTTCTCATTTATTATACTTAGAGCTCTCCAAGAAAAAAATTTTTCAAGTTGAATCATCTCAAACGGAGGTCAGATGAGGGAGATATCATCATTTGAAGTTCTGATGGTATACGAGCACCCACAAAATGCCCTTAATTTTAATGTGCCAAACGAGAATCACTGTAACTTCGCCGTCAAAAGTAAAAAATGCACGATTCCAATTGCGTTTCGAAGAGGACTCAACAAACTACAATTCTCATGTGCAGTATGAAACCCAGATCAACTCATAGGCACTCTGAAAGTGCCAACGAATCAAATGCAATTACTAAAATAACCCTACATGGATTTTTGTAATTTTGGCACAGTTCAAGGCTACAACCCACCTATTTTCTCATTTATTGTACTTAGATCTCTCCAAGACAAAATTTTGCAAGTTGAATTGTCTCAAACGAAGGTTGGATGAGGAAGATATCATCATTTGAATTTCTGAAGGTGCATGAGCACCCACAAAATGCCCTTAATTTTGTGGTACGAAACGAGAATTGCTGTAACTTTGCCGTCAAACATCAGAAATACACCATTCCAATTACATTTCGAAGAGGACTCAGAAAACTACAACTCTCATGTGCAGTACGAAACCCAGATCAGCTTATAGGCACTCCAAAAGTGTCGATGAATCTGATGCAATTACCAAAATAACCCTACGCATATTTGTTTTTATTTCGGCATAGGTGAAGGCTACAAGCCACCTCTTTTCTCATTTATTATACTTGGAGCTCTCCAAGATAATAAATCTTCAAGTTGAATCGTCTCTCCATTACACACACACACACACAGAGGGAGACGATTGGATTAGGGGAAAAATTTATAAAAGAGTGAAGAAGGGGAATTTTACCTTCAGCTGTATTCAATCAAGTTTCACCGTACTACCTGTGAGATTAGAGAAAGTTTCTCTTTGCAAATTTTTCTTTAGGGTTTCTGCAAAAGAAAAATACATCAACATTGGTTAGAAGAAGAAGAAAAAGAAGCTGAAATTTGTGAAATCGAAATAGAATATGCAAAACAAAGGTAAACCGCAAGAAAAAGAAGGTGAAGAAGAGGAAGAAGCAGAGGAAGGAGAAGAAGATGAAGAAGAAGTAAAGTACGGATGACACACCTGAGTTAGCCGAGACCGAAAGTGAAGGCCGGTGCTTGTAAAGGAAACCTTGGGCTTGGTGGTAGGGGAGGGATTCTTAGAGATAAGGAGGGAGCCATACTGATGTCTTTTCTCTAATTTTTATGGGTATTGCACTAACTTTGTAGTTGAACTGAGAGTTCTTCGTGATGGGCAAAGAATGTGTTTGGACACCTGGGACTTTCAGATTTTGTGGTTAACTCTGACTCAACAATGATGGTTCAAATGATTAACCAAAAGGTGGTAGGGGTGGTATTTGTAATATCCTGCATTTATTCAATGATCCAGGTATGTAAATTTTGAGGTCAAAATTTTTGTTAGGGGGTAGAATTGTAAAACCCTGATTTTGGACTAGGGGTAATTTTGTTTTTTTACCTAATACAGGATTAAGGCAAGTTGATATGTAGGACCTAGGACTAGCTGGAGGTGTACGCATGCATGCATGGTAAGTAGTGTACCCTAGTGTAACACTCTTAATTGGATTTACTCTTTGCCTAAGTTTAGAATTAGGGTTTTGTTTAAAATCAATATAGATAATTTGATTTGGAAACTAATGCATAACTAGTAATGTAGTCTAGTGGTTTGAATTTAACTTAATTAGTGAGAGATTAGAAGTTCAAGACCCCATTTGCACATTAAATATATTTTATTTAAGATTTAATAATTTTGAATCCTAGTCATCGATGGGCCCCACTTGTTAACTACCAAATAGAGGATTTTCACTCTCCATGTTTGAGAAGCCAAGGAGGGAACTTGAAAGAAAAATAAATAATAAAAAAAAAAAAGAAAGAAACCCCAAGGGGTTAGCGTAGCTGGCTTGGAGGGGACATGAGATTCCGCCTTAGGAAGCGAGGTCTCGTGATCAAACCTTCGCCGCAGCATAATTTCTTGGGGCCACCCGCCTGAGGCTCACTAGGGCCCAAAAGCTCCCGGTTCGTGTGTGGCGCGGGGATCATGTATGAGCCCAGGGGGGATTTAGTAGGCCTAAAGTCAGATACCCTTCCTGTCTCCAAAAAAAAAAAAAAAAAGAGAGAGAAAGTAAGTAAGAAAGAGAGATTGAATTAAAGTAGGAATAGAGAGATTTAATTAAGTTAGGAATTTAGGTAAAATTAAACTACCAAATCTAAATTTTTTATTTTAAAACCTTAAGTCAAGATTCCTTTTAAAATATTTTCATTGGAGGGAAAATAAATAGGTCTAATAAGAGAATAAATCGGATTCTTTCCGCCTCCTTCTCTCTTGTTAGGAATAAATTCTCATAACCAAATCTCAAACCCCATTCCCTTTATCAAAAACGTGAGAGAGGGAGAGAGAGAGAGAGAGAAATTTGTGGACTATAAAGAGGAAGACAAGAAGAAGAAGAAGGAAGGAGAAGACAGGGACTCAGACTATGCAGAACTAGTCACTTGAAGGCCAATTTTGATCCTTTTCAGAGCCGAATTGAAAAAATCCTATTTCACGATAAAACATAGCCTCATCTCTTATCTTCGCAACCCAACTTGAATCACCCCAATCTAGAATTCACTATGTAAGAACCCAAAATTGCATAATATGTTAGACATAGTTAGAAATTACTTCTGGTCTTGAAACTTTTACTGGAGCTACCTGGATATGTGGAGAGTATGCCCATAAAATTTTGTTAAACTTAGAATTTGAATTGATAAGTCAAATAATTAGTGAAACCCAAGACATACTAGAACCTATGAGATTTCGGAGTCTGAGAAAGATGGTGTTAGCAGAGGCACTTAGAAGTGGAATTTTAATCTGAAACTTTTACAATAGTTTCCTTAATGAGTCTACTTTCTACCATAAAAAAAATGGAATCGATTGATTTCGGAGAGAGTACTTTACACATTTTTTATCAGGGCTTGGTTAAAATTTTCCACAAACAGAACACTGATCTTGGAGGGACTAGAAACCTAAGTTAGAAAAACTTTCTTAAGATGATTTTTAGATATGTTTTAAAATTTTAAGTTAGGTTTCTTAAAAATTTTGTTTCATCAGATCTAAAATTTCAGAAGTATTATTTTTTGATTTTCTTCTATAGGTGGATAGAATTGGAGAAAACATAATTTTTAATGAGTTGCAATTTTGGGTGTGAGTTGTTGATCTTTTTTACTTTGCCATAATGGCTCCATGAAGAGCAAAACAGAGTGGTGACAATGCACTACCAAATGCTGGAAATTCTCCACCACCGCCAACAGAGGATGAACATTGATTTTTGAAACCACATGAGAATTATTGGGGATGAGTTTTAGTGAACCTTGAACATAGAGACCATTACACATAGGTTCCAACTGAGACAACTAGGATGAAACTCTCTAGCATGTTTTGTGAACTTGGGCTGTGGAGTGGGAATGATATAGTTTCTTTACCATTTGAGGAGATGTTTGTGGAAGACAATGTATATATGTCTTGTCAAGTATAGATAGAAGGTAGAGTTATGCTGACAGATTTGATCCTTTTAGAATTGACAGATTTTGATGTCATACTTGGCACGAATTGATTATCCTTCTACTATGCCAGTGTTTATTATTTTTTAGGAAACAATGATGTTTGGTACAGAGGACAAGTTAAACCCTAAACGGATCCTCCAAGATTACGGTACACATAATTTCAAGGGACGAAATTTTTTAAGGAGGGGAGAATGTGATACCCTGAAATTTTATTTTGGAAACTTACTAGTGGTAAGGTAAAAATGGTTTGAATAATATTGTGAGTTGCATGTATGCAAAATTAGATGATTCATGACTCTGGTTGGTTCACACAAAAGAACTTGATTGGTTTGAGCTTGTGTGGTTCTATATGGATAAATGCTGAATGGTTGTGGACCAAGTCAATTCTGGGTCAATTTATTGGTTAGTCCAACTCAAGTGTGAGCAATTCAGTTGTAGCCAAGTTATTTTGGACCTTTGATATAGACCATGATTGAATAAATAAAGATATAGAGAATCTGTCCAGGAAGCTTAAAGATTTATTTGGCCAGGTTCACATATTACTTCAGTGGTTCAAGAATAATAGGATTGATTTTGCATTTCGGGAGAGCAATAGAGCTACTGATTATCTTGCGAAGTTGGCTTGCGAGATGGCTACAAATAGTATGTTCCACGCCGAGTCTATGCTTCCTAGGGAACTTAGTCGAATTCTTTAGGAAGACAAATTGGGTTTCCCAATTCTTAGGAATTAGTTTCTCTTTTCTTGTCCTTTGCCTAATGTAAGGGCGTGAGTCTTGAGTGCTTGAGAGTTATTGTTCTCCTTGCGTTGGGGTAAGGCGGCTATGTCCCCCATTGTATTTTTTATTCTTTTATTTCCAATTAATAAAGTCTAGGGGCTGGATCCGAGTCCTAGATAATATTTGGGGATAAAAAAAAAGAAAAAAAAGGCAATCAAACATTAGAA
Source organism: Telopea speciosissima (assembly GCF_018873765.1). Lineage (NCBI taxonomy): Eukaryota > Viridiplantae > Streptophyta > Magnoliopsida > Proteales > Proteaceae > Telopea > Telopea speciosissima. The sequence continues at coordinate 234,067 of NC_057923.1, read as the reverse complement.
AGATAAGAAATTTGACAAATGCAACCGTAGCGTAACATACTTCCTGGCGGAGTGATGAGGGGATACCAAAGTGAGAATGTTGATGCTAGAGTAAGGCCCTGGAAGTGGAGCCATGAAAGCTTTTGGGAGGGCTAGAGAGAGAGAGAGATCAGAGAAGCCAACAAAACCCTCGGATGGTCAAAAATCTGTGAGGAAGATAGAGACTTGCAGTGATGAAGAGACTTGCAGTGATGAAGATCGCATAGGGACGAGAGTAGAGGTAAGGTGCTTCTAATGGATTCTCGGCCAGTCGCAAGAGCCAACAGGCCCTCAAGTTTCAGTCATGAGTGCAAGAGTAGAGGTAGATTTCATCGGGTTTTTGAGGACCACAATTTCTTGAATTTGGTCTTCAAAGCTATCCCCTGACGGGTTTTGAGACCCGGTTCCTTCTTGAGCACAGAAACGAGAACCACTTTTGCCAAACATTTTATTCCCTTTTTCTGGTCCCAAATGGAATAAAGAACGGGAAAATTGTTCTTGGGAGCGTTACCAAATGCAGTCTTAGAGTACTTAAAATTATGTGCCCCACGTCCCCAGGGGTAGAGGCACAATAGGGAGTACCCTCGTCGTTTGATTTCACTTAGAACACGATGCATGATTTAGTTAGCACAACAAAAAGGGTTAACCAAATATGTTGTCAAACAAAGAATGCATGTGGGAGAAAATTCTTATGTTCAACGGTAGCATCTAATATTGAAAGCTTGCCCATCAATGATCCCCAACGGAGTCGCCACTGTGAGGATCCGTTCCATGCGGGGTTCGTAGGTAGAAGTTTCCCTCCTCTTCCTGGAGGTGTGTTGGTTTGTGGATGCTACGTGTCATCCACTCTCCTCGAAATAAGGTCTACGTCAATTATCGGGGGACTGGGATCTTACAATTATGTGAAATGGAGTCACCACCAAGGGTTAGGGCCTAGGACCCAATTGGTGTAGCCTTGTGAAGGGTTACATGATTCCATTTGGTCTGGTAAGACATTTGGGGTAAGTGGCCAGTTTACGAGAGTGGAAAGGTATTAGGCGCCCACCTCGCCCAAGTAAACCAATCTTTCTACTAGATGATTGTTTTCGAATATTCGCCCATTATAAAATGTCCTATACCAACATGCATGACTAAATGATGATGCACAAACTATTCAAAGAAAATTAAACTACATTATGCTAAATATTATGTACACTACACATGGACACTTATAACTTTACATTGTGCCAAAATCAAAGGTTAACGATAAAAATGTGTATCTGTACACTAAACCAATGTGATTATGAAAGATACAAGATAGAAAGCGTCCCTTGGCTCATGTGGAGACTAATGACTGACTTATCCTTTGTTGGACAAAGTAACGGCGTCACGAGGTCTTGGGAGCCAAATGCTCGATCCTAAGATAGAATAACTACACCATAGAGGACTCTCAAGTCTTCAATGGAATATGGTGGAAAAAAGTTGGAAAGTCGGGTTTGGGCGGTCTGGACCTTAGGCAGGGTAATAAAACTCAAGGATTCAAAACTGAAGGTGGGGCAGAACTTGAAATAGGCACAACAAGTGAAACTGGGCTCTGGGAATGCATTTTTCAAGAAATCATCCTGTACAAATGAAGGAGGGGAACCCCCTTTTATAAGGGTTCCCTCCACTCTGTGGCACTGCAATAGCTACTGCTGTGCTGCAGTAGCTCAGGTGCAGGCTCCATGCTGGTTAGGTGTTTTGGCTCTTTTCTAGGGGTTTCTGGGTTTGGAAGCCGGAGGATTGTCTGTAAGGGATGTCGTCATTCATCCATGTCCGGTTGTCGTCATTGTCGGGGGTGGTGACAAAATTCAGCTTCTACAGGTCTCAGATTGCATCTGTTGGTCACCCTGCTTCATGGTGTGACACTCCTTGATGGATCTCTCTCTTATGGGGATTAAACCACTAAAAATCCCTACATTTATGTACATGTTCTAGGGTATTTAACTCCACATGGGGACATACCGGGATCGAAGGTTTCGGGCCTTGAATCGAATTATCGGATTGAAAACACAAGTGAGTGAGTTAGGCAATCAACTTAATTTTTTGAGTGTTTGATAATCTAGGACTGTGAATATCCTTCATGCATTTGATATGCTTATTGATTCTCATGTCATGAAATGCTAGTATAGGCATTGACAATCACTATATATACCTTGACATGCTTTAATATCATTATGTATGCAAATATGCTTGATATTTGGAGTTATATTGATTTTTATGCATGTGCGAATGGTATTGGAAATGGGATTTGGGAAACTAGGGGTAGGACGTGCCCGGGATCGTCATACGTATAAGTAGTTCATACTCATATAAAACTAGGCTTTGGAAACGGGATACGGTATGGCTGAATTTCCATGACTGTATCCGCCGTACTCATTGCTATATTTTATTTCTATTGTTACTGCTGCATTAGAGATAACTGATGTATTAGGGTGGAAACGGGCTATGACAAGTTGACCGTGTTTTCAGTATCACACTCAGTATAATTTGTTTGTGTATGTGTAAGCTAGAGGGGGAGAGAGGATATTCGGGTCGACCATTATTTTGGCACTATGGACTCAACCTTTGGCATATATGTATACGTACACTACCATGCATATAGGTGTATATGTTGGTTAGGTTGGTATTATACCTAGTGCTATGACACTTAGCGACAGGGGTTTATGTGTCGAACAAACCCATGGGTCTCGATTGTATTTTGGGATAAGCCCGCCGTGAAGTTCGGGTGCCCACCGTGTTTTCAGATTGAACACCAGGACGGGGTTTGTAAGGGGGATTTGCGGACATTCTCATGAGGAGACTAGTATCATAGGCTTCCATCGTAACTCAAGTTTGTCATCGCCGGATAGTCGTCGATTTTATGGCTCTGGGACTGAGGATGCTACTTAAGGCGTTGTAGTAGTGCTAGACCAGACTTAGTTGTAATGATAGGTGGACAATGAATCAATGGATACATGCATCATATGAAATGTGCATTCATGAATATTTGTGTATGCCTGCATAACTTAGCTTCTCATTGGGCTTAGTGGAACTCATTCCTTGAGGAAATCTTCTTTTAGATGTTGATACAGGTGTATCGGAGCCGAGTGGCTTAGACTACGTGGTTCTTGATGGTAGGAGTGACGATTGGTAGACTCCTAAGCCTTAGGAGCACGGATCGGACTACTACTGTGATGCTTGTTCCTTTGGAGAAGAGTAATGCTCGGCCATGTGCCCATATATTTTGATACATTTATGTATTCTTTTGTTCCTTTCATAATCGATGTATTATCTAAACAATATTTAATGCATATGTCCTGATTGGAAAGAATTGTAATATTTTTGATAAACTTTAACAGTTATTGTATATGATACAATTTAGTTTCCGTAACTCTAATTAATATTATTATTATTATACCGTCTTTGTCTTGATTAGCAATTGTGGTTGAATGAGTTAGCTTCTTAATACTGCATCAGTGATCCTTGTGGAAAAGTAGAGCATAGGTGTACGCTCTAGTCATGCCACTCTGTGGTACAAGGATCGGAGTGTGACAGAACATAAGTCACAACGTCACTCCCCTTGTTAAAACTGTACTTCCTCCCTTATTTCCTCCTTTTATCGTGATGACACCAGGCTTCACGGGGAGAGGAGGTGTGTGAATTCACCTAGAGGGGGGTGAATAGGTGAAACTAGTAGATAATAAAATCTTTTACGAAATTATAAGTTATTAATACAAATTAAAACAATTACACAAATAACACAAAGATTTTATAGTGGTTTGGCCAAATCTTGCCTACATCCACTCCTCTCTAACTTAGAGAGAATTCCACTAATTAAAACAATCTTGATAGCAAGAAGACTCTTATACAACTTTTGATTCCATGCAAGAGGACTCAACCAATCTTGATTCCAAGCAAGAGGACTTTAAACAACTCTTGATTCCGAACAAGAGGACTCAACCAATCATAAATAACTACTAAGTAAAAGTGTTACCTCAACCTTAGTAGAAGTGTGTGCTACCTTCCAACTTTGAAGCTTGAAGCTTGATGTGGTGGAGGAGCTTGAGTGTGTGAGCTTGTGATCAATGAACGCTTGCGATCAATGTATGCTCACTTGAAACTATGGCACTTGGAATGACAGAACTTATAATGTTGTCTCTTAGTAATGGTGATAGATGGCTTTTGAGCTTGAGCAAAGAGCCTAATTATAGACTAGAGAGATCAAACCAATAGTGAGTAGTTTTTTTTAGTTTGGATTCAAAAATAGCACCAATTCGGTATACCGATTTCAATTCGGTATGCCGAATTACCAAAATCACATGGGAATATAGTCGTTGATCCAATGGTCAGATTTTCTGATTTGGTATGCTGGATCATGATTCGTTATGCCGGATCCAATCCAGAGCAAGCCGTTTGCTCTCGGGAAAATCATGTCTGAGATTGTATACAGAAACGGTAATACCGTTTTCGGATTCGGTATGCCAAATCAGCATTTTTACTGAAAAGGTTTAAGTCCTTTGTTGGACTAACTTAGGGCGATTCCCTTGGTCGTGGCCATATGAAATGGGTTCAAATAAACCTCCTAAGGTCATTCTATATGTATGCATGCGTGTGTGTGTGTGTGTGCATTACATCAATTTGTGACCTAAGAACAACTTCATAAATTAATACAAATTTAAGTCTTTAATACACTTCAAGTCTTGAGCTCCGTTGCTTCGCTTGAGTGTTTGTCTTTATGATGTTTTCTTACTTCATGATTCTTTGATGTCTTAAAAGCTTGGACTATGGCTTCAATTGTTATACCTGCATCCGAAATATATCCTAATACCCGAGGTTAAATTAGACTTTTGCCAACGGGTAATGCCACGGTGGCAATGGTTAACACCACTTACCTTGAACTTAAATTACCATTGTAAGTGTTCCCTCGAAGTCCTGGAAATACGGGTCAAAGCCCCGTAACTTTTCTTGAAGTTTGGGCCCAAACAGTAGCAACAGAGTCACGAACGGACTAACTCGACTGGTTCTGTCCGTGGATCCACCCGTGCTGTTATTTTCCCTCTTAATTTATTTTCCTGTGGGACCCACATCCTCGTGTCCGGGACACCGTGACTAGATTCCCAGACCAGATGGACTCCCACCCTTATCTTCTTATGGCAATTTGGGCCATAAAAGTGGACCAACAAGACTTGACTTAAACAAATAATGAGTTTTACTATTCTAACTTGAACCAAAGAAACCTTATGAATTAATATGCCTAATAGGACTTAGGGCAGACCCAAACATGTCCTAACTAATAGACTAATTAGGTTATGACCTTGGCCAAATAGGCCTTAAAACCCATTTAAACCTAAGATACTATTTTGTGTTTTAGGGACACCTAAACAAACAAGACCTAAGGCCCCTTTTTATCTTTAAAAGATAAAACATAACTCCATATTCTCTTATCTCTTCCCCTCCAAGCAAACCGTGGAGGAGAAGAGACAAGAAAGAAGAAGAAGTAAAAGTAGGGAGAGGAATGAGAGGGAAGGGAAGAAGATAGAAGGCATGCCAAGAAGGCTGGCTGCCCTACCATCCCTCCTCATGCTCAACCAAGGCTTGAAGAAAATAAGAAAAAGGGGAGAACGAGAAGAAGAAAAGGAAGGAAAGGAAGAGGAGGAAGAAGAGGTGGATCTTCAAGGCTGGCTAGGGCTAGGATTGGAGCTCCACTCACCAAGGTAAGCTCCCTTGAGCTTGAGCTAACCTAGGGTTCCATTTGGGACTCAAGGTGAGACTTGGCCCTTTAAGGGAGCTCAAATGGTAAAGACCAAACCCTAGTTAAGGTTCCATAAGCTGCTTTGCAGCCATTGTTGTTGAATCCTTGGTTTAAACCATCAAACCCTACCCTTGGACCAAATGGAGCTAAACCCTTATGAGGTCTTGGACCCATGAGGTAAGCCTAGGTTCTAGTGACCCTTGGGAGACCTAAGACACCCCCTCCATGACCTTGAGTGCAATGTGAACTCCAGGTTCCAAGCTGGAAGAAAGACCTCAAGAAATCTAGGAAAACAATTTCGACGGACGCACTAACGGATTCACCATCGTAGTTTCGTCCGTCAGTACATCCAGTGACTAGACCTGAATGGATGAAGGAACGGAATGACTCTGTTGTCTCTGCCTGCGGGTCCATTTCCTCTCGAGAATGTCTCAGGGATCGAACGAATGTAGGGACAGATTAAGAAGGCGCTTTCATCCGTGGATCCGCTCGCTCTCAGGTGTGTCTCAGAAATCGAACGAATGCAGGAATGGATCCAAGTAGAACTTTCGTCCATGGATCCGTCCCCTGTGTTTTGATCTATTGGCCTGAACGGAGTTAGGGACAGACTCACCTTGTTGCTTCCGTTATTGCTGTCTTCGTTGAAACTCAGTTTTAACTTTGGGGACATAACATGGGACCCCTCTATACATCTTTTGACGATTGCTTTTGTATTTTTTAGGCTACCCAACTAGATTGATAGCTAGTGCATTGGTGAGATTTATGACAACCACGTCAGGTGACACCCGAGTTCGGTGAGTGGGTTTTGGGTGATTTTGTTGGGCTTGAATATATATACATTAAGCAATCATTATCATGTTATTATATAAAATATAAGCATTGTGTGCATTGCATTATTTATCTCAAATGTGAACTACTATGAATGTGATGTAATATTATTCTCACTATTGTATTGGGTTACGGTGCCGGGTATGCTAGTACCGGAACCCTAGAATCTAATTATGAAACTTGTTATCTATCATCCTAATCTGTATGCACCGTGCCGTACTGGTACGCGGGTACTAGATGGAATGGGACGTTGATACACCCGGAATACCTCTTGGGATGATAGGACTCGCATATAGTATATCTGTTGCTAAGATAATTGCTCCCTTATGCTATGACCCTTGCCAATAGGGGTTTATGTGTTGGATAGTCTGAGCACCTGTTGCCTGTGGAGGGGAGAGAGACCAGGTCAGGGGTAGTGATGCCTATCGCGGTCTGCCACTGGGTGGTCTGATGGCTTCTACCAGCATAGGCTCCCAAGTGATAATTGAGGTTTCACTGGCGCAATAAGCTAAGTGACCCTCAGTGTCTCCCGAGTTATCACAGTAGCATACACTTGACTTAGAATTTATGTGCTAGGTGAAAAATGAATCTAACATTAGCATGCATCATAAATTGCTTAAAGGAGCGTGTTTGTGTGTATGTGCATTCTCCTTTACTCTTTCACTAGCTTGTGGAGCTAACCCTATTGCGTAACCCCTTTTTAGTTGATATGTAGGTAACCTCGATGAGCACCTATGGATGTGAATCAAGCGGAGCTAGTGGATGAGACCTGGATGTCGATGTACACCCAATAATGGTGCTCTAATGGTGTGATTTATTTATTTATTTCTGTATTCATCTACATTCATGTATAAACTTTATGTTTAATTATAAGAAGAGAAATGAATGGTTACGAATATTGAAATTATACTATGTGTTATTATTAGAGGACTTATGCTCTATATTTACATGATTTAAATTAATTTCACTTTCGCTAACTCTGTATTGGAACGATTTATTCTATTGGGTACGTTCCTTGTTGTTATCATGATTAGATGACAGGGTGATTGTGGCTCAGAACACTGTATCTGTGATCCTGGTATGTATTGGGATGACAGTTGTTGTCCCAGTCACCCCCTTTATTGTAAAATATCTTTCATCGGGATAGGGGGCGTGACAGAGTGGTATCAGAGCAATGATGCTCTGCACCGACCATAGTTTGGCATAACCTCTTGATTTACTCTCCACAATTAGGTTCTAAATTAAAAATCTCAAGAACATAAATAAGTGTGTGCAGACATAGGAGAAGACTGATTGTGGTGAAATTAAGAACCTAGAAGATAATAGTCAAACACGAAATTTAGGACTTGGAACATAGGCTGTTAAGTGATGACCGTGTTAATGTTTTGTTGGGTCTTGAGTGAGTATTAGGTGGGTAATCTCATATAAGAATTCACAATAATCAATGATAAATCAAATATCACTAACCCACAATTATCAACAATAATCCAATGAGGAAAATAGGTAAATATATAAACATATATATATAAATGAAACCAAGTTCAACCACCAGATTATTCTAAATTCCTGCTTGGGAGTGATTGTGACCTCCCAACTCAAAACATATAATTTCATACATCCACCCTTTCCAAAGTTCCCAAACCAACTGAACAAAAAAAAAAAAAAGAAGAGAGAAAAGCAAGAAAACAAAGAAAAGTTAACAGAAAAATAGTTCTGACAACAATCATCCAAAGACAAATGAAGAAAAGTTTGATTTAAAACAACTTTAAATTTTCAAAGAGAGAAGTGGGCTAATCCTCCGCGCCATCGCCACCACCATGGCCGAGAAAGGTGTTGATGTCGCTCAATCCTTTCTCTATGGCCTTAAGACGCTGACCCTGAGTGGAGAGCTATTTCTTGACATCTTCAAAGGCTTCCATCATCCTCAGGTTCATCGGCCTGATGGCCAACAAAATATCAATCCCACCTCCCTCTCGAGCGCCAGAAGTCCCTGTAGCAAATGGTCTGGATCCCATGAACTCAACATCTTCATCATTATCATCATCGATTTCTCTGGGTCCTCCACCCTCCCCATACCCATCCTCTGTATGACATTAAACCCAAAAGGCCCCTCAGAGCTTGTTTCTTTGGGTTCATGATCGAGGTCTATCCCAAAGTATACAAAGATCCGGGTAAGCAGTCTACCATATGGCAAAGTGTTCTTGCGGGTAGGATTTATCACCACATGGGCCATGTGCTGGATAATCACATATGGAAGACAAATGTGTTGGCCAGTATATAAGGAGTATGCCAGTGCTGCTGCCATCAAAGGAGGTTGAGTGATGTGTCCTTTAGAGGGAGCCAAGTTGGTCTTGGCTATGAAGGTGAGAACCCGCTGAGAAGGAGGAAACCTTGACAGATCTTCATTTTCATCAGACTTATTGGTGAGTGCCCTGAACAATTTCTGATTGTTTGCAGGGGACAGACACCTATTGGGATCACTACCACGGGCATGATAGACCCTGTCTCCCTCTGCAGAAACATCCAAAAGAATCCCCAACTCCACCTCATTGAAAGATATTGTGACCCCCTTCACAAAAGAAGTCAACTTAACGCTCTCCTCATCCTCCTTGACCAAAACCAGATTGGAATAGAACTCTCTGACTAATGTGGGGTAATAGAAGTCTGGGTGAGTCAGCATGCTACTCCAGTTCAGTCTGCTAAATCTATCGCCCATCAAGTAATTCTTCCACCACCATGTCCCTCTCCACCAAGATTTTCCTATTGTGCAGGTGCTCTTGAAAGATTCCCTTGGCCCTTGCCGAGATGAATCTCCCCACATTATAGGTTGTAGGAGCGGCTATCACTATGACTAATTCTCTTTTTCTTTTTGGAGCCATGATTATTTTCCTACACATAAGACACCACCCAAGAAGACAACAATAGTGAGTCAAATTGAAATAAATGAGATGTGACTGGCAAATAAAATTATAGATGCAAATGCCTACGTGGTATGAAATTATTGGGTAAGAAGGTTACACAATGAGAAGGTAAGACATGATCACCATTGGGAATATGATTTACTTGGAAAAAGAGACAAGAGTTATATATGTGTACAAAATCCATATGAAATCCCTAGGGCATAGATGTGAAGGGATGAGATCAATATGAACAACCTATGCTTTTGCTACTCTACACCCCAATCAATACCAAACAAACAAGTGATTGAATGAAAGACCCCAATAGGAGACAAAGATTGATTATCATATAGTAAAAGGGAAGGGGATGAATTTTAAAGATTTTACTAACACCCACATGAACAAGGAAAAAAGCTTGAGGATGTGTTAAGGGAAAGATTATCTATGAAATTTTAGGGCATATAATGGATTTGACATGCCTTGGAAGAGTTTTTCCAAAATATTGAGAATTTGAGGATTTTATCCCAACATATACCTAGAAACAATAGATGTAAATCAATTAGGCAGGGCAAACATGACAAATAATCTCTAAAATTCTTGGAAAGATCATTAAATTCAATGAAAGATACAATAGACATACAAGAAGTCCACTAACATAGTGTCATTGATCGATTAGGGCTTGATTCAACCGAAAAACCCTAGTCTCAATCGATTTTGGCATAGCTTTGGTTTGTACATGGCTAGGAAAATACAACCAAAGGCAAAATACAATAGCAAACTTGAGATCTTTGTCCCTAATCCATGGAAAAGGGGAAGAAGATGAAGAGACACAAGCAAAGACTCTAGAAATGGAAAGGAAGAGAAAATGGAAGGGAGAAATAGGGAGGGAACCATACCTTGAGAAGGTAAGAGATAGATCCTATGGCTTGGACTTGCCAAGAACCGCCAAAAAGGGGCAAGGATGCTTGGACGGAAGTTCCTTGGAGAGCCTTTTCCCCTACAATTGTGTCCCTCTCTTTTGGAACCAAAATGAGTTTGAAAACTCGTGGCTCTGTTTTTATAAAATTCTGTGAACAGACGCACGAACGGATCCACTATCATGATTCCACTCGTGAATCCGCCCAGTACAAAATTATAAATTTTTGTTCTTAGAACTACACGGAGCATCAAACGGATCCACCCTTGTGAGTCCGTCAAAGGTCCGATTGCCTCAGTATTTTTATAAAACCTAGTCTTCTAAGAACGGACGAACAAACGGATTCACATTCCACATCCGTCCGTTAGTCTGTCCTACCTATCTTGCGGTAGAGCCACGAACGGACTCATAGCAATGATTCTGCTCGTGAGTCCGTCCATTTTCTTTTAGGATTTTGAGCCTAGATTTTTTAGACCTTTTGGCCACACCTGTGTGTGATGATTACGTGCCTATACCCTAGTTTTAACATCCATGTTGTTTGGCCCATATGTGGTTATTGTTTGATCTCAATGTAAACTATGGTGTCTACATTTTAGGGCCTACATCAGCCAGACCAGCCAATGAGAAATGGCAGGCATTAGTACTAGTGTGGCTCCCCTCTTATGTGCAAAAATGAGAGCTGCCCTTGAGGATGAAGATCCTTAAGCCCCGTGAACGATTGGACCCCAAAGTAAATTGTAGGACCAAATCAATATGAAGATGAAACCTTAATAGGTGTACCAAATGTAAAATTTGTGTTCAGATAGGGCAAGAAGGGTGACGACCTAATGTCAAGATTGTTACCCTAAATAACTTAGTTTGAACGACCAATAGAGACCTAGTCTAAGTGGAAATCACTCACGACACCTTACAGGCTAGTGACAACTTTATTTGAAATTTTGCTTGGTCCATCCAAACTTTATTTAGACTCGTAGGTGGAGTCTCAGATCGTGTTTAGACTCCCAAACAGACCTAGTATACCGTACTTAAGAACTTCTTGTTCTTATGGATTTACCTAGATGACAGTTATATCCTTAGGGATATGAATGTAGTTATTGAATTTATGCTTATGTATAAGTGTGAATTTTAAAATAAAATAAATATATCCCTTAAATTTTTGAGTGTGTGGCTAGACTAATTCTCCTGCACTATAAATGTGACCTTATCTTGACCTTACCATGATTGTTAGTTGGACCCCGACCTTGGTCAAGTTGATTATGGGTTAGTGGTCAATGAATTTGACTGTTATCGGATAGATCCCGGGTAGGTTAATTATTGGAACCTACTTGAAGGATTTGACTTAGAATGAAACTATTAAAGGATTGTTGGCTCTCGAAAGAGGACGAATATGGACTTTCCCATATGGTATGACTGAGTAGTAGGTTTATAGGGACGTGAAAGCTGAAATTGAAGGATGTAACAAGACCTTCTCCAACAACAGATATGAATGGGGTAATGGGTCACCAAATGCGTTCCCTTCGTATTGGAAGCGAACAATAGGAGATTCCATCAATATTCTAAATCATTCTAAAGTTGGGTTAGGTAATGAGATAACCCAAAGTGAAAGCATTCAAATATGAACCCTATGATTGGGGACTATACAAGGTTAAATCCTGTAACTCAAGAATGATAGATTGTATACTGGCCTAATCTGGAAGATCTGAGGGACCTTCTGTTCCTTGTAACTTAACTTAGTATTCAAGGCCATGTTTACCCTGGGATAATGTGATCATCGACTATTAATCCAATTGAGTCCAGGGTTACGGTGAACCACACCCCCCTGTAGTAATGTGACCCTATAGGGAAGAGGAGATGTAAAACCTGACTTGTCGTGCCATGTAGGCACTGCCCCACCTTGACCAAACCCTTGATTCAACTCATGTCGTGGGCAATTAAAGGTGTTGTTATTTAACAATCCTCACCCATTGAGACCTTAGACACGTCAAATTTTGAGGATGAGATTTTTAATAAGGTTGGGGGATGTTACACCCGCACCCGAAATATATCCTAATACCCCGGGTTAAATTAGACTTTTGCCAACGGATAATGCCATAATGGCAATGGTTAACACTAGTTACCTTGAACTTAAATTACCATTGTAATTGTTCCCTCGAAGTCCTGGAAATACGGGTCAAAGCCCAGCAACTTTCCTTGAGGTTTGGGCCTTGACAGCAACAACAGAGTCACAAATGGACACACTCGACTGATTTCATCCGTGGATCCGCCCGTGCTATTACTTGCCCTTTTGATTTATTTTTCTATGGGACCCACATCCCCGTATCCCGGACACCCTGACTAGATTTCCAGACCAGATGGACTCCCACCCTTATCTTTTTATGGTAATTTGAGCCATGAAAGTGGACCCACAAGACTTAACTTAAACAAATAATGAGTTTTACTATTCTAACTTGAACCAAACAAGCCTTATGAATTAATATGCCTTATAAGACTTAGGGCAAACCCAAACATATCCTAACTAGTAGACTAATTAGGTTATGACCTTGGCCAAACAGGCCTTAAAACCCATTTAAACCTAAGAGACTATTTTATGTTTTAGGGGCACCTAAACAAACAAGACCTAAGGCCCCTTTTGATCATTAAAAGATAAAATATAACTCCATATTCTCTTATCTCTTCCCCTCCAAGCATACCGTGGAGGAGAAGAGACAAGAAAGAAGAAGTAGAAGTAGAGAGAGGAATGAGAGCTAAAGGGAAGAAGATGGAAGGCATGCCAAGAAGGTTGGTTGCCCTACCATCCCTCGTCTTGCTCGACCAAGGCTTGAAGAAAAGAAGAAAAGGGGGAAAAGGAGAAGAAGAAAAGGAAGGAAAGGAAGAGAAGGAGGAAGAGGAGGTGGATCTTTAAGGCTGGCTAGGGTTGGGATTGGAGCTCCACTCACTAAGGTAAGCTCTAACCCTTGGTACATCTCTCTTTTTCATTTCCTATTTCTTGAATGAAGTAGATTCCTTGAGCTTAAGCTAACCTAGGGTTCCATTTGGGACTTAAGGTGAGACTTGACCCTTTAAGGAGCTCAAATGGTAAAGACCAAACCCTAGTTAAGGTTCCATAAGATGCTTTGCAGCTATTGTTGCTGAATCCTTGGTTTAAACCATCAAACCCTACCCTTAGACCAAATGGAGCTAAACCCTTATGAGGTCTTGGATCCATGAGGCAAGCCTAGGTTCTAGTGACCCTAGGGAGACCTAAGATATACCCTCCATGAACTTGAGTGCAATGTGAACTCTAGGTTCTAAGCTAGAGGAAAGACTGAGAAATCTCAAAAAAGAATTCTGACGGACGCACCAACGGATTCACCGTCGTGGTTTCGTCCATCAGTCCATCTAGTATAATCCCAGTAACTGGACCTAAATGGAATGACTCTATTACCTCCGCCCGCGGGTCCGTTTCCTCTCGGGAATGTCTCAGGGATCGAACGGATCCAGGGACGGATTAAGAAGGCGCTTTCGTCCGTGGATCCGATTGCTCTCGGGTGTGTCTCAGAAATCGAACGGATGCATGAACGGATCCAAGTAGAAGTTCCATCCGTGGATCCGTCCCCTGTGTTTGGACCTGTTGGCCTCAACGGAGTCTGGGACGAACTCACCTTGCTGCTTCCGTCCATAAGTCCGTCTGTGCTGTCTTGGTTGAAATTCAGTTTTAACTTTGGGGACATAACATGGGACCCCTCTATACATCTTTTGACGATTGCTTTTGTATTTTTTAGGCTACCCAACTAGATGGATAGCTAGTGCACCGGTGAGATTCATGTCAACCACGCTGGGTGACACCCGAGTTCGGTGAGTGGGTTTTGGGTGATTTTGTTGGGATTGAATATATATACATTAAGCAATCATTATCTTGTTATTATATAAAATATAAGCATTGTGCGCATTACATTATTTATCTCAAATGTGAACTGCTATAAATGTGATGTAATATTATTCTCACTATTGTATCGGGTTACGATGTTGGGTGTGTCGATACTGGAACCCAAGAATCTAATTATGAAACTTGTTCTCTGTCATCCTGATATGTATGCTCGTGTCGTGCTGGTACCTGGGTACTAGATGGAATGGGACGTTGAAGCACCCGAAATACCTCTAGGGATGATAGGACACGCATGTAGTATATTTGTGGCTAGGATTGTTGCTCCCTTATGCTACGACCCTTGCCAACAGGGATTTATGTGTTGGATAGTCTGAGCACTTGCTGTTTGTGGAGGGGAGAGAGGCTAGGTCAGGGGTAGTGATGCCTATCGGGGTCTGCCACTGGGTGGTCTGATGGCTTCTATCGGCATAGGCTCCCGAGTGATAATTGAGGTTTCATTGGGGTGATAAGTTAAGTGACTCTCAGTGTCTCCCGAGTTATCACAGTAGCATACACTTGACTTAGAATTTGTGTGCTAGGTGAAAAATGAATCTAACAGTAACATGCATCATAATTGTTTGAAATTACGTGCTTGTGTGTATGTGCATTCCCATTTACTCTCTCACTAGCTTGTGGAGCTAACCCCGTTGCGCAACCCCTTTTTAGTTGATATGTAGGTAACCTCTTGATGAGCACCTATGGATGCAAATCAAGCGGAGCCGGTGGATGGAACTTGGATGTCGATGTACACCCAAGAATGGTGCCTTAGTGGCGTGATTTATTTATATATATCTGTATTCATTTACATTCATGTATAAACTTTATGTTTAATTATAAGAAGAGAAATGAATGGTTACGAATATTAAAATTATACTATGTGTTATTATTAGAGAACCGATGCTCTATATTTACACGATTTAAATGAATTTAGCTTTCGCTAACTCTGTATTGGAACGATTTATTCCATTGGGTACATTCCTTGCTGTTATCATGATTTGATGACAGGGTAGACTATGGCTCGGGACACTGTATCTGTGATCCTTGTAGGTATTGGGATGACACTTGTTGTCCCAGTCACCCCCTTTATTGTAAAATATCTTTCATCGGGATAGGGGGCGTGACATCAATTGCTTTGATCATCAATCTCTTGAATTAAGTGCTCTCCCTCACTTGGTCACATGCTCTTGTATAGGGATTCTCTACATCTCAAACAAGAGTTAGTATAATTTGGTTTATTTGTTATCATTAAAACTTTGATATCATCATAATGGATGATGGGGTTTGTGTGTGAGGACTTATCCTCAACAAGGTGGACCGCCATAAGTAATCTTTTTGTCGACAGAAATAGCAAGGCCCTTCCCCTTGTCAACAGAACTAGGGTTCGACCCAAAAGCAGACTCAGGAAGAAATTTTCATTTCTTGTGTGAGCCTCCTTTGTCGGACATCGTCCTAACAACTTGGGCCGCATTGGAGATCGGAGTGGCCGCGACATCATTCCTCTTTTTCAATCTCGCCTCGAACCTATCGAAATTCACCCTCACTGGAGCAAACAGAATATGATTCAAGAAATGAGGCACAAAATCAAAAATTAAATAAGGCAAAGGCAACTAAGGGCTCACCTTGAACAACCCCAACCTGGTTCAAACTTAAACTCCTGGGAAAATGCTCATCATCGAGGTCTCATAAGTTGAACGTCTTACGAACTAAGATGATTCTAACAGATTCTAAAGTCTCCTCATCAAGTAAAGGTCTAATATTTGTAGCCGAGGTCTCAACAACCGACCATATCAATCCAGATTAAAACTGGTCACTCCATGCAAAGAAAAATTTAACCCTCCAGTTGTGATTAAAGTAAGGCAAGTGTTTGAGAACCTTCGCCTTCAACCCAAGACGACCAGAGAAGTAAAACCATCCGCGACTTACATTGTGCTTCTTAATGACAAAGAGGTGCGAGAAGACCTCAAGTGTGGCATGCCTCCCAAACTTAGCAAAAAGAGTGGCAAAGCTCATATTGAATCTCCACCCGTTGGGAGTAATTTGGTCAGGAAGCACCACGAAATACCTCAGTATCCCGTTAGCCACATGGTGAACATGGAACCTGAGCCCTACTTCGAACATATGCTCATACTAACAGACTTCCCCAGGCCTAGCCATACAAGCATTTTCCCGAGAACCTGGTTTCTTAAGACTAATTGAATATACCTCCCTTAAAACCTACAGAGATTTAGTAGTGACAAAGACAACAGGAACCCCACTTTGATGGCCCACTAAAGAATGTTTCGCTAATACTTTCCTCTCTAAGGTCGGTCAAGGGTTATCAACCGTTTGGGTGGCAAAACTACTGCCAAGAGAATTTGAGGAGGAAATTCTCGTCCTCGATTCTAATTCTGCATCCATACCGCAGACTTGACCAGAAGAGCCCCCATCAATGTCTTTGCTAAATGCTCAGTCAGTAGAACCAGACATTTTAAGAGAAGCAAAAAATTTACTGATTAATACAAAGATGAGGAGAGCACCGGAAACAGATTAAACTTCACCACCACAGAGAGACAGAACTTTGATCTTCGGGGTAAGAATAAGATGAAGCAAAGCAACCAGCGAAGACGAGGAAGTAGAAATGAGCTTGCACCCAAAAAGCCCTATTAAATATCCACAGTTGAACGGTCCAGATGTCCTCCCGGATATGGCGTGAGTATAAATTTTCTAGATTCCAAGGTATTTCGTCCAACATGTCATCACCCCTTCAACTGTTCGAGGTAAATTGGAAGTGTGCGAAAATGATAGGCACAAAAGTCAAGAACATGCAGTATTTGAAATGTCACAACAACATAAAAGATAAGCTTTATGAATACCCTAAGATACAATTACCGTAGTACCTTCTAGAGAGAGGATGACCTCAAGTAAGTTCATGGATCTCGTAGCTCATACCCCTTAAGAGAACTACTCCCACAACTCATAAATATGAGCTGAGGGAGCGGGAGGTCTCTGTTATGGGTAAAATACTTCCACCACTCACAATGAGACACATGGAGACACAAATTAGGAAACAATTTTTTTTTTTTTTTTTGATAGGTAGGGGGGAAGGTAGGATGTGAACCAGGAGACTTGAACTCAAGACCTCCTGGTAGCAATGGGCCTTTACGCACCACTAGCTACCAAATGCGCTAGGCACTTGACCACCAAATTAGGAAACATGATCTAGTGAGACTCTCACCTCGACTTTCCCAATACAAACATTTTTCAAGAGCTAAGTCCAAGACAAGGAAGCACATTCCAAGTAGGAAGCCAAGAAGATCTATGCACCCGGCTCCCTACTAAGGGAAGGAATCCTAGCGGATCTACAATATACAGAAGATTTACTTAAACTGAATCTCCAAGAGTGATTCCTACTCCAAAAAGGAAACTACTAATTCAGGCAGAATGTGTATCAAAGGAGGATCCTCTTTCCCAATTCAAGCTAGCAGGCAACCAATATAAATAGAACCTCCCCCAGAGGGCAAGGTCTGAGACAATTACTACTCTACACTCTCATGATATTGCTCTGCTATTCCCTTTAGTTGCTAGGAAGCTGACTTAAACATCAGAGAGTCTTTGCACAGCTCCGGCCCTCTCACGGTGTGTTCTTCTTTGTTTTCCACGGAATCTCACGTAGCGCAGCTCATATCAGCGGAAAGTTGGTTTTCAGCTGCAACAGCTTCAAAGAAAATAAAAAATGAGAAAATTAACCTAGAAGTGTGTGAGGATTCCTACTCAGAAAATACAAGTCCAGTTCTCTGGAATCCACTTTTGGGGCCCACTGAAATGTGACTTGAATGGTAATGCTCCAACTACAAAATGTGGCTAGAGAGGGGTATTCGAGGAATTTTCTTGAGCTACAAAATGGATGGATGGAAGAGCTGAAGACCATCAATGGAAAGAGGAAAGTGAAGGTTACCTTCAGAAAAAATTTAACTAAAGAATTCTAACTCCTTGCCTTCCAAACGTGGTGGCTTTAATTTTTTTTTTTTTTTTTTTTTTTTTTTTGATGATAAAAAAATCTGGGTTTCCAAAGGCATGGGCGGCATGCGCTCAACCCTGGCCGCATGGGTGCAGGCCTGTGCTGGGCTTACGGGCACGCCAGGGCTAGCCCAGTAGACATGCAAGCCGGGCCCAGCTCAGCTCGTACGGGCTGGATCAGGCGTTATGGCTTGGTCTTACGGTACGGGCTTAGTAAACACGGGTCGGACCAAAATACTTATTTTTATTACTTTTAAATTCTCTTTAAAGGCTGGAATTTAAAATATTAATATCATTTAACCCATGTGTCGGATTTTAATGCGCCTTTTATTATCGTGAAGCATTTCTCAAGCACTTTCCATCCATGCGGTGATCAAAAGCAAATTTTATTGTAAAAGTAGCAAAAAATGAACGACAAGAATACAGAAACCCACAAAAAATTCTTTGCACTGATTGAGGTAAAAATTGAATCAGATTTGAAAGAAATTTTATACATGAACTTAAATTAGCCAAATAAGGTTATTTGAGGATATTCAGCACAAATCGAGGAGGTCTAGAAATCAAGAAATACCAGGGCAAAACAGTGATTTTGGCATTAGGTAAAAACCAAACATTGTTGGATTTGAATGAAATTTTACAAAGGTTTAAAATAGATAAATAAAGTCATCCCAAGAATTTCAGCTCAAATCAAGAATGTTCAGATATTATAATCATACTAGAGAAAAATGATCATTTCTAAAGACACCACCAATACTTGTAGGTCCTGGAGCACCCAAATAGGAACCGTCCATATTAATTTTAATAATTTGACGAAAAAGATTCAAAGAAATAAAATAGTACATTTTCTTTTTTCGGTGATGTAAACGCTTTGTTTTAATGGAGATGCCCAGTTGACTCCCGTGGTAATATAATGATAAAAATAATCGTTTTACCCTTGGCCTAATTTTGGTACTCAAACCTTTTCAAGTAAAGTCAAAACTCATACATTAACCTCATTTAGATATTTTAAATATGTGCGTAAAATTTCATTCAAGTTCGGTGACAATACGCCTCATGATGGCACAGTAGCGGATAAAAATCCGTCATATATGCTTTTGAGTAGGTTGCCAAGCAAATAAAGGATATCAATATATTATGATGGAAAGTGAAAATCGCGTGGTGATTAATCATCTAAACAGAGTCTTCTCTGAAGAACCACTGATATACTTGGTGGGAGACATGTTGACCCATGACTTGTCAGAAGGATTTTGCGAAGAGGGAAAACGAAGAAGATTGGAAGGGCGGCTGAACATGCATGACCTTTGAAATAATTCAACTGTAGTTTATGGAGTGGCGGAGCTAAACTAATTTCCTCTAAAAACATAAAACCTTATACATTAATCTATAAATCATCTAATTTAAGGCATATACTTATTTATGAACATGAATAGTGGCGGCAAACACCTCTAATGCCTCTTGATGAAATCGGTGATCGCAGCAATAAGCCTGCCGGTCTCCGAAGCCGTGTGGGGGTCCATTTCAACAGCGATCTTGTTGAGATAAAACGAGTGACTGACCCCAGGGTTAACCAGCACCTCTACATCCTTCCCTGCCTTCTTCATTGCATCACAGTACTCTATCTCGGTGTCCAAAATCAAATCATTCTCTGCCAGCACAACCAAAAACGGTGGCACCTTCAGCCCGGCAAGAGGGGTTGCCGCCGGACCCATCGGGCATGTGATCGGATGATCTTTTGTGGAGCCGATTGGTAAGGCCAAAGCTAAGAATTTATCAACCATCTCTAGTGTTAGGAATGGTGAGTCAGATTTTTTCTCCAACTCAGACTTGCTCCGTTCAGCTCGGACGAAGCCAGGGTGAATTGGTATACCCCCTGCTAGCCGCACCGGATTCAAATCTTTAGCTCCAGCATGAGCAGCCACCTCGTGTACAAGGTTTCCACCTGAGCTGTCCCCAATTAGGAAGACACGTTTGAAATCACCGTTGACTTCAAGCCATGGCTCAGAAAATTTGCCAAGAGCGATGGCTTGAAGCCATAGGAGGACAGAGTGACCGTCCTCGCAAGGTGCGGGTAGCCGGTGCTCGGGGGCAAGCCGCAGCTTGACAGAAACACAGATGACTCGTGCTGTGTGAACTAGCCGTGTGTATACATGGTAGTACATGTACCAGTCGGGTTGGCTGATACAAAACCCACCACCATGGAAATGGATAACGATGGGAAGTTTCTCTTCCACGCCAGAATTTGTTTCCGGCATGTAAAGACGTACGCCAAGGCCGGATTTTGTGTCAAGTGTCAAGTCACGAACAGCTACTCCACCAATGAATTCATCATGGGCTGGCACAGGTTTTGCCATGAACTCTGCTTCAGGGGGTCCTGACCAAGTGCGGTCGACTGTGCCGTCGTCAAAGAGCTTGAGCCAGCAGGCTACCTCTTCTACTACCTTCTTCTGATAGACCATTGTTGTGTTTTTAGCTTAACTCGAACAAGAAGATTGGCGACTTAGATTGCAAATTGCAAAACTCAAGTCTACTTGAGAAGGTTGGGGGCTTGGGTACAACACAAATAAGGGCCTCAGCCGCCCTTTTATAATGGAAGGATCGTTTGATGAATGGGAAGTTTCACCGAACCTCTCTACAAAACTAAAATTCAAGTAATATTTATATTTTATAATGATACGTGATACATATGAAAATACACTTATACAGGTGTCAACACATCCGTAAGGCTCTTCTGACAATACACGATCGTGTGGGCCACCCTTCATTAATACATCCATGATATTACATCTTCCAGTCCCTTCTCAAGACAACTCAGCATGACCGACCTTATCCAAGTTGGCTATGGCAGCTCACTATCCACCTAGCCGGATACAAACCTACCTGGACTATATAAGGAACAGTGTATGACAGAGATAGGTATTCACATTTATTACTTTTTACCGTTCCTCACTGATATTGATAGTTGTCCGGTTCTAACTTAATCACCGGAGTTACCTAGGATTAATCCCCAGCCAATCCGAATATCCTCCTTTTGTCTTGCAGACATAGAAGAAGAACTCGATCGAAACCTGTTGAAACCACCGAGTTAACTCGGTTTCGCAGGTTTCTGAGTCAATTTGAAGGGTGATTTAAAAAATCCAGGGTTTCAATCAAAATTCGATGGTTTCGACTAAGATGTTGATAATTTTGCAATTTTCGACACTTATGCCCATCAAATCTTAGAGAAACCTGGCTCGAAACCAGTACAGATACTTAAGTATGCCAGTTACCAGGCCAGAAACCCGGACAGACACTTATCTATGCCTAACCTAATTTAAACATTTACTTAAGATATTATTCATAAATAAACAAATACCCCCTATTTGAATCCAATAAAAATAGTTAAAAAAATAAAATTCCAAAAGGAAATAAAAGTCAACCCCCCCAGTTCAAGAATAAAAACTGGATTTTCGACAGTAGGTGCAATTTTCAACTTTCTATTATTGGGGTTTTTCCCAAATCTAAAAATTTCATAAATCTTAATATGATAAAACATTGCTAAAAACCAAAAGTGCGGTAAAATATTCATTTGTTTTGATCTCCAAAAAAATATTTTCATTCAGAGCGATTTTGGCAGCATTCATGCACACCAAATTAAGTTTGACCGGTACATAACTCCTTCAATATAAACTAGATTTAAGCAATTTTGGATTTGATGGAAAACTATCAAAACAAAGCTTTCTAACAAATCCAAGATTGCTTAAATCTGATTTATATTGAAGGTGTTATGTTTCGGTCAAACCTTATTTGATGCCATGTCCAAGAACAATATACAGTATCAAACTTGGATCAAAACCACAAGTATTTTTAGTGTTCTCTATGTGAAACTAATGCATGGATTGGATTTAAAATGTCAAAAATAGGAAGCACAACAAGAATCAGGGCAAAAAAATAACTTCTGGACCTTGGTTCAAGTTAACCTGGAGAAAGTTCCAAGTTTCGACTGAGATATGGTCGAAACCGAGATGAACTTGATTTCTGGCTGGTCGAAACCTGAGTTTTAGAACCTTGCTTGCAGGTCATCCACTTCAGCTTGGACAAAAAACAACGGCAACAAATTGGCACCGTCTGTGGGAACTATAAGAGTATTAGCAATCTAACCAATGAACACCAAGGATGGTCAACACTAGGGCCTCTCGGCCTTCCACATCCAAACAACCCCAACCTTCAAAAGATAAATCTCCACAAGAACAGCAGAATATGGCGGCTTATAGCGCAACCCATGTCTCTCCTGTTCTGCGCACCCCCATTTCGGCCGATCTTCCTCGAACAAGTCAAGGGAACAAAAGCCAAGAGTGAAAATCTCAAACCAAGACCCCAGATCGTTTGCACCATACATCACCGAGCATTCCACAAGCTCCAGAGGGTGTCGTCACTCAATTACAATTCAATACCCTTCAATAGCAGGTTCTGGCTCTAACTACGGTAGTCAAACAGAACACTCAGGCGATTGAGAAAGCCCAATCTAAGGACAAATCCCCTTCTATCAGTTCAAGGCAAACTTCCAGCTAGCACAACCAATCTTCTTCGACAAATCTTGGCCGTAATCTAAGGAGCCGCGCCCAAAGCAAGAAAAAGCCTAAAAAGGCATTATTTCAGACCCAGGAACTCTCAGAGAAACCAGCCGCTGGCCCATCTCAAACAACTAATCTCCACCAGCAAATCAAGCAATTACAAAACCAGATGCAGCAAATGGTACAGGTACAAGCTGAAGCCGAAAAACCTATTTTTTTTTGCACAATGGCATTATTCGATGATATCTCGGCCTTCCAATTCCCAAAGGGCTTCAAAATGCAGTTCTCGAATACTATGATGGGACCACTGACCCCATTAAGCACTTGGAAGGGTTCAACGCCCTCATGGCATACTGCAGAGCATCTAATCCCATTATATGTAGGGCATTTCCTACCACCCTTCAAGGGGCAGCAAGGACATGGTTTAACAGGCTCCTCCCAAATTCAATGCATGTCTTTCGTGAACTCAGCACTGCATTCGTCGCTACTTTCACAGGTAGTCGAACACATAAGCGGACTTCTGCAAATCTCACTACCTTAACTCAGAAGCCCAATGAGTCATTACGTGACTTCTTTTCTCGATTCAATTCCATGAAGCTGGAAATTGATGATCTTGACCTCGCGGTCGCCAAAGCTGCGCTAATAGCCGGCATAGCGGACATCAATCTTAGCTTCTCCCTATGTAAAAAAGAGCCAGAAGACTTGAACGAATTACTTGTTCGTTGTGAAAAAATCATGAATGCCACAGAAATTATGCATGCTTAGCAAAAAACTACTCAAGGAAGGTCTGATAAGAAAAGACCGAAGCAGAAGGATCAAGAGGATCCCAAAGATGAAAGAAAGAAGCAGCGATCAGAAAGGCACCACACCATTAGCCCTTAAAAGGTTTTCGACCTATACACACTGCTCACTCACAACCGCTCCCAAATCTTGATGCAAATACAAAATGAGAAGTTCATCAAATGACCTCCCAAAATGGGCAACCATCCCGGCCACTGCAACCCGAAGAAGTTCTGCAGATTCCATAATGCGAATGGTCATGACACCAATGAATGCAGGAACCTCGAAAGCAAGATTGAAAGTCTTATTCAGCGAGGTTATCTCAACCGTTACATTAACAATCGGCGAAACTCTGGATCAGGAGCTAACCGTGTCGATCGACGGACACCCTCCAATCAATCAAGAATTAAGGCACCTGATCAAAGGACTGATCGGATAAAGCATGAGAAGCAATATCTTAAAGATGAGCTAGTAGAAGACCAACCATTCAATAGGACTGAACCTAGTAGGGTCGTACCTCGTGGTTCGGCCGGTGTCATCTCCACAATCAGTGGGGGACCTACAGCGGGCGAAAGTTCTCTATCCTCTAACAAAGCTAAGGCCTTCGCCCGCGGCATTCTTGTTACGAAGTCACCTAGTAAGAAACATAGACCCTCTCCGACCATTTCCTTCTCTGATCAAGATGCAGGAACTGTTCAATCTCCCCATGATGATGCTTTGGTGGTAACAATGAACATCGCCAATTTCGATGTTAAGCGCATCTTAGTTGACAATGGAAGTTCCGCGGATATATTGTTTGGAGAGACCTATGAACGTATGGGCCTCTACAAGGGTTTTTCGGAGCTCCAGTTAAAGTCTTGGGGTTAGTCGATCTTCCCCTCACGGCAGGGTCCGAAGACCTTCAATCCACTATCATGCTAACCTTTCTAGTGGTTGATGTCTCATCTTCGTACAATGCCATATTGGGTCGCATTGGTTTAAATGTCCTATACGCCATAATCTCTATGCCTCATCTCAAGATGAAATTCCCTACTCCTAAAGGCATCGGAGAATGCGTAGGTGATCAATTGACTTTGAAAAAGTGTTATGCAAGTTCCCTTCGAGGGAAATTCAAGTTGGGAGAGACATTACCTATTGCCATTGAGGATTTACGTGATGATACCAAGCCCGATCGTGCAAAGCCTGTCGATGATTTATCTAAGGTAGACCTCGTGGGGAATGACCGTTCCCGACAATTGCAAATTAGGTCGCATCTTCAAGGGCCCAAGTGTCAAGAGATGATCTCTTTTCTTCAAAAAAATTTGGACGTTTTCCCTTGTGTGCATCCGACATGCCCGGTATTGCTCGTAATGTCATCAAGCATAAACTGAATGTCGACCCAACATGAAAACCCGTCAGATAAAAGGCTAGAATTGTTGGCCTCGAGAGACAGGAGCGCTTCAAGGAAGAAGTTCAGAAACTTCTATCTATTGGTTTCATTGAAGAAATAGCCTACCCTGAATGGCTAGCCAATGTAGTAATGGTCCCAAAAGCCGGTGGCAAATGGCAGATTTGCATTGACTACACGAACCTCAACAAGGCTTGCTCGAAAGACACCTACCCCCTTCTGCGAATTGATCAATTGATCGACTCCACAGCCGGACATGAAATGCTCAGCTTCATGGATGCATGTTCTGGCTATAATCAAATCAAGATGCACAATCCGGACATCCCCAAAACAGCCTTTCGCACTAGTGATAATCAATTTTGTTATGGGGTGATGCCATTTGGGCTAAAAAATGTGAGCGCCATTTATCAGTGACTTGTCAACATGATCTTTAAGGACCTCATCGACCGAAGCATGGAGGTTTATGTGGATGATATGCTCATTAAGAGTTTACAAGCTTGTGACCACTTTAAAGACCTTGCGGATGCATTTCAAGTTCTCCGCCAGTACAACATGAAGCTGAATCCGAAAAAATGTGCCTTCGGTATCATGTCCCGCAAATTCCTTGGCCTCATAGTCTCCACACGAGGCATTGAAGCCAATCCTACCAAAATCGCTGCCATCCAAAACATGGTCTCCCTGCGAACGGTCAAAGAGGTTTAAGAACTAACTGGGCACATTACTGCTTTGGGATGTTTCACATCCCGATTGGCTGATAGGTGCCAACCGTTTTTCCACACGCTCAAGCATCCCAATCAATTCCTCTGGACAACGGAGTGCGAAGAAGCATTTCTTCATCTTAAAGAATACCTGTCTTCGCCACCAATATTGGCAAGACCCGGGCTCAATGATAAGTTGCCATTATACTTGGTTGTTTCAGCGGTGGCTATCAGCGCAGTCCTAATCTAAGAGGAGCATAAAACTCAAAAGCCAGTCTACTATGTCAGCAGAATCTTACTTGATGTTGAGACTCGTTACAGGCAAATTGAGAAGGCAGCTTATGCCCTTGTCATGGTTGCGCAAAAGTTACGGCCACATTTCCAATCACATACCATCGAGGTACAAACCTCCCTACCCTTGAAGCGTATCCTTTAAAATGCTCACCTTTCAAGTCGTCTCGTCAGTTGGGCTGTTAAGCTTAGCGAGTTCGACATCCAATACAAACCAAGAACAACTATCAAGGCACAATCCCTTGCTGATTTTTTGGTTGAATACACGGCTCCAGAAGAGTCGCCCCCCTTAGATATTCCTCAGACTACATGGACCTTGTATGTGGACGGATCTTCTAGTCCCGATGGTTGTGGAGCAGGTCTGATCCTTACTAGCCCTCACAATTTCCAAATTGGGTACACATTCCAATTCTCATTCCCAGCATCCAATAATGAAGCTGAGTACGAGGTCTTATTAGCAAACATGCGCTTGGCTAAGGCAATTTTGGTCACCCATCTCTCCGTACATAGCGACTCTCAACTTATAGTCCATCAAGTCAACGGAGATTATGTGGCCAAGGACCCAAGTATGGCAGCCTACCTTCAGGAAGTTCAATCTAAAGTAATCATTTTGGATTTATTTACTCTCCGCCAGATCCCTTGGTCGAAAAATGTTAGTGCTGACCTATTGTCGAAGGTCACCACTTCCAATTTTGCCAAGCTTGGCCACATGGTGTACATTGAAACTCTATCCTACCCCAGCATCGCGCTTACTCCCACCATTTTTCCAAGACAAGATGAGCCATGTTGGATGGACCCTATATTGGCATATTTGACTGTTGGCACTGTTCTAGTATCCAAGCTTGATGCAAAGAAGCTTCATGTCCATTCTGCCCACTTTACCATTATCAACGACATTCTTTAGAAAAGGGGTAGGACTCTCCCATGTTTACGTTGTGTTCGCCCCATGGAGGCCGATTATGTTCTTTGCGAAATCAACGAAGGTATTTGTGGCCAGCATTTGGGGGGCAAAGCTCTCACCCAAAAGGTCCTACGACATGGATATTACTGGCCACAGTTGCAGCAATCAGCTCTCACCTTTGTTCGCAAGTGCACTAAATGTCAGCTATTTGCACCTGTTTCTCATCAACCTGCTATGCCTCTTTCATCCTTATCCAGTCCCTTACCCTTTGCAATGTGGGGGATGGATATCCTCGGCCCTTTCCTATGGCTTCCCAGTAGAGCAAGTTTGTCGTCGTGGCTATTGATTATTTTACAAAGTAGGTAGAAGCTGAACCTTTGGCTACAATCACTGAAAAACAAATGGAGGATTTTTTTTGTGATTCAGTCCTTTGTCGATTCGGCATCCCTTGTATCTTAATCACGGACAATGGGAAATAGTTCATCAATTCCAAATTCATTGCATTCTGTGCCGCATATGGCATTCAGCATCGCCATACTTCGTCGAATTTCCTCAGGCGAATGGACAAACCAAGGTCACCAACCGCACTTTGCTAAACGGACTCAAGAAAAAGTTGGACGACGCCAAGGGCCTTTAGGATGATGAATTATTGAGTATTCTTTGGGCCTATCGTACCATGGTTCGCATAACTACTTGCGAAACTCCTTTTTTGTTGGCTTACGGTTTCGAGGCCATCATTCCCGTGGAGATTGGCATACCCTCCTTCCTTGTCTAACACTTCGATGAAATTGTAAATGCCGATGGCCTTCGTGCAAACCTTAATCTCCTTGACAAGGTCCGAGATCAATCCCAAGCCTGCATTCTCACATACCAGCGTCGCATGGCTAAGTATTACAATTCTCATGTCAAGGAACGACTCTATCTCCCCGGTGATCTCTTTCTCCGCAAGATCGAAGTTTCTAATCCCCATCACCAGGGCAAATTATCAGCCAATTGGGAAGGTCCTTACAAAGTCATCAAGATGATCCACCCTGGCACATACACTTAGGCTACTTTGGGGGGCACGAAAATATTGCGAACTTTGAACTCAAAAATTTTTTGACGATACTACCACTAGAGCTTGAATACTTCAGTTCCCTTTTGCAAGTATAGTTTTCCTTTAGTACTTTTTATAATTTTGTCACAAGGGCTCAGACCCCTTTTTTATTATCTAAGCTACTCTGTGTAAGGATACGTTCCTTTTTCAGGGGCCGCACGCGCCTTCCAAAACGGTGCTTGCTTGGTCCGGACAGGGGGTTGGGGCTATGCTCCTTGGTTGGAGAGAGAGAAGGAATGCGTCTTCTCAAAGTTCATGATTTATCAAGGGATGGGGGTCATACAATTAAATGAAATGGAGTCGCCACCTAGGATTAGGGCCTAGGACCCATTGGTGTAGCCCTGTGAAGGGCTATAGGACTTCGCTTGGTCTGGTTAGAGATTCGGGGTAAGTGGTCAGGTTACGAGAATGGGAAGCTGTTAGGCACCCACCTCGCCAGGTAAAATCAGTCTTTATACTAAATGCTAGTTTTTGAATATTCTTCCCTCATAAATGTCCTATTTCCGCATGTATAGCTAAAATGATGCACAAACTCCCTAATTAAATTAACTATTATACACTACACGGGCATGATTTAAAAGTTTACATCGTTACAAAATTAAAATGCGACGAAATGATTAAATACCTGTATGCCTTAAACCAATGCAATTATATGGGACAGATCGCAACCCCCAGCTCAGGTGGAGACAAAAGACTGGCTTTGTCCTTCGTCGGATAGAGTAACGGCATCAAAAAGTAATGGCCTGAATATCAGGTAGAATAATAGCATCAAAAAACCTTTGGGGAGTAATCACCCTGATGTCGGGCAGCGTAGCAGCACAAGGGTGTCGAGTGCTAAGACCTTAGACAGAATAATGGCGTCGAAAAGCTTCAGAAGCTAGTCTCTCAGATATTGGGCAGAGTAACGACATATGGGTGTCGGCTACTAGAACCTCGGACAGAATAATGACGACGTCGGAAAGCTTCAGAAACTAGGGATTAGGACATCGGGTAGGGTGACTAGGCCATGGGAGGCTTCGGGGTTTTGGGCGGAAATGGGTTAGGAAAGGTAGGTCTAGGGGACCTAGACTTCGGACAGAGGGATGAGGCTTGAAACTCGAAATCGAACTGGGGTAGGGCCCCAAAACTGAAAAAAAGGAAAAAAAAAACTGAAAACTGGAGCTCTGGGGCTCCCCGCTCTCCTCTAATTGGAACTTATTGAAATGAGGGGTGGGGGTATTTATAGGTAAATTTTCCATCTGGCGGAGTCACGACAAAACCTACTGCGCCGCCAAACCAAAAAAAAAAATTCATTTTCGATCCCTCGTGGTATGGCAAGACCATGGTTTGTTGGGTGCAGTATTGCCACACGGCATTGTTGTGCGACGTTGCGGTCGGGTGCTACGCTGTCATGCGACACCGTGGCCGGGCGCGGTGCTGTTGTCGGATGCGGTGCTATCGTGCAGTACTACGGCCGAGCATGGTGTTGTTGGGTCATGGCTTCAGGCGAGGGAGTCATGTGGGGTCGTTCTGAGGATGTGGGGGGCCACGGGTGGAAGCGAGGTGGAACAAGGGGTGTCCGAGTCACCCCAAAGGAAAAGAGTTTTTTAAAGGGCATTGCCAGTCTTTCCCATCCGGTTGTCATCATTGGTGGGGGTTGGCAAAATCCAACGTCTACAATTTGCCCCTTTTTGTCTGAGACCTGTGCCAACAGCCGAAGGGCAAAGACAAAAGACCACTTGATTTTGTCACCAAGAGCATGCATCACCTCCACTTTGCTCATAGGTGGCAGAGTTAAATGATAAAACCATGTCTCGGTAAACCATTCGGCAAATCTTTTGAGCAACTACTATCATCACTTTGCTCATAGGCGACGGTGTTCCCTCAGTCAATTTTTTCGTGAGCCTCCTTGGGTCGAGCAACTACTCCATTACTTTGCTCAAAGGTAATGGAGGTCCTTAGCAAACCTTTTGATAAACTTCCTCAGATTGAGCAACTACTATCGCCACTTTGCTTATAGGTGACGACGTTTTGAACGATAAAACCTATTTCAGCAAACCGTTCGGTGAAATCTTTTGTTTTGAACGATAAAACCTATCTCGGTAAATCGTCTAATGAAATCTTTTGTTGTGAATGATAAAACCTATCTCGGCAAACCGTCCAATGAAATCTTTTGTTTTGAGCGATAAAACCTATCTCGGTAAATCGTCCGATTGCAACTGGTGCTCAATCAGTCGATTTGAGAGGATCGGGTGTCAACGGGAGATGGAAGATCTAATGGCAGCGGGCGATCAATAGATCGGGTGACAGCGAATAATCACTAAGTCAAATGGCAACGGGCGATCCAAGGATCAGATGACAACGAGTGATCAACAGATCAAATGGCAACGGATGATCCA
Source organism: Telopea speciosissima (assembly GCF_018873765.1). NCBI lineage: Eukaryota > Viridiplantae > Streptophyta > Magnoliopsida > Proteales > Proteaceae > Telopea > Telopea speciosissima. Next base: position 203,675 of record NC_057923.1, on the reverse strand, counting down.
AGGAAATGATTATGATGGGTGATCAACAGATCAATTACTTAATCAATCATTAGAGATTTAGCAATGCTCTTTGCGTTTATTACAATTTTTTGTGTTGCAGAGAGGGAAACCTCGTAAATTCAAAAACACCATTCTTTGTGCAATATTTACATTTATGTCCTGAAATCAACATTTATAGTGACACACAATATAACGACCATATGAACAGGATGTCTAGTCCTATCCCTAGTCGAGAACCGTTTTGGGTGAAAACCTATAAAACAAACTTATAAACTCATAAATAATTCATACAATAATAATAAAATTAAATTTATTTATTCTAAAATCATCTGGGTTTGATTGACATACTCCATTCCAAGGTTGATCTATGATTTCTACATGTACGTAAAAGTGACATTTTTGGTAATAAAACGTCCATGCTTTTTTCATTGTGGGTTGCACTCTACGTAAAGGGGAGATTCAATGGCATGGACACAGAAAACTTCGCCGATACCACCAATTAAACATTTTCCAGTCCGTTTGACGTAAAAAGTGAGCTTTGACTAACCATGAGACGTAGAGGACTCGCTGGCACTTCCACCTAGTCAAGCCAGCCCATCCAAGTACGCGCCTTGAAGATTCAGAGCACCTGCAACATTATTTCATTGCATCTTCTTGCTTTTGTTTTTTTATTTATTTGGATTGTTCTAATAAAAGACAAGATCTTCAATATTTTATAAATTTTGACAAGCCCATCCAAGTGGCGTTTTTCAAGGAAAGGTCATTGCATCATTAAGGAAATTGCACTACCCCATTGGCCAATCCACTGCCAAAGTCCAAGGTACTTGCCGTAGAATTTTCTGTTTCTTATAAAAGCAAATGTTAAATATTAAAAGTGGGAGAGTACTGGTGAGAGAAAATTCTTTTTTGAAAGGGGCGAGAAATTTGTGAAGGTGAGTCCTACATGTTGTGGGTTGGGTTGACAAAAAATAAAAAATCAAAGAAATAATGAAATATATAATTTATTTTATGGGAAAGAAAAGAAATAAAAAAAGGAGAGAGATAGACTCAAAAGGATAAATGCATTTAATAAACTTGTCTAAAAATTTCGCTCTCCATGTATTCAAAGACACATCTTTGATATTTTGTATGGAAATAGTATATTTTTCCCACCCTTTTTTGTTTATCCTATTTTTATTCGACAAACAAATGAACCATTATTTATTTTAATCATAGAATTTCAAGGCTTTGTCCCCCTCAAATATTTTATTAGTAAAAAAAAATGAGAAATTTACACATACCACCCCTGAGGTTTGACGAAAGGATATTTTCACCTCCCAGTTTTGGAAAATTCTGCATACCCTCCCGAGGTTTGCAAACAGTAACAAATAAGCCCAATCCATCAGTTCATGACTAGCACTGTTAAAAATTAGACTTGAACTAACAGAATTGCCCTTACAAAAAAAAAAACACCTGCAACTCATCTTGCCCAAAATCGATTTTGGGGAAGATGAGTTGCAGGTTTCAAAACCCTTTCAACCCTTAAGGAATTTAGGGTTTCAAATTGGGAAAAAATCCCAAATCAAAACCCTTTTGTGCATCAAAGTTTTGATATCTAATGCGACCGATTCTTGACTGGAATCCAAGAGAGGGAAAGGCAGAATGACCAAGGAGTTAGATTTTGGGCAAGATGAGTTGCAGGTTTCAAAACCCTTTCAACCCTTAAGGAATTTAGGGTTTCAAATTGGGAAAAAATCCCAAATCAAAACCCTTTTGTACATCAAAGTTTTGATATCTAACGCGATCGATTCTTGATTGGAATCCAAGAGAGGGAAAGGCAGAATGACCAAGGAGTTAGTTCATTTGAGACGTAAGAAAATGCAAGAGAGAACAGAAGTTGAAGCGAACAGAAGAAACTAAAGAGTAGAAAATTGAAACAGAATATATGAAAGAAAAATCAAAATTTCACCTTTCAGAGAACGATCGCTTCAAAAAAGACAGCACGCAGAGAACCAGTAAAACCAAGGCTCCATGATACGAATTATGCAGCCCCTATACTGCTGGATCAAGAGACAGTTTTACACAACACCAAGAAAGCCATATCTGCTATTGAGATTGATGCTGATGAGTCAACAAGGGAGGAGAAGCCACAGGAGAGGAGGACAGCTAGAATCAAGAAGATGCCCACGTGGACTAAAGATTACCATATGTGTTAGTTGTTAGTTGTGGTTGTTAGGAATAAGTGACAAGTGGAAGGCAAGCTGTTTAGAGTTAGTTAGAGGTTGATTGGAGAGTTATAAAAAGGTTTACGTTTGTAGAGAAGGGAGAAAAATATAATCAATGAAATACTTTTTCTTTTTGGAGTCCTCTGAAACTCGAATTCAGAATTTCTTCACTTTCCCTGTTTTCTCTGTTTGAATACTTAACATTGGTGCTTTCATTTCTTCATCTTCCACTCATGGCTGACGGTACAAGATCCAACAGGCTTGATGATAAATGGAGAAAAGACACAGATGACAAGTTAGATAAACTCACTCAAGCTCTGCATTCGTTCATGCTTGCTACGGATGCCAAGATTGAGGCGTTAATAAATCACTCTCCAACCATTGCTGCAAATCCCTCTCCAGCTGCTGCTGCAAATCACCTAGACGATAATCTGCAGCGATCTTCTCAATTTCATTCTCCACGATTTATGCGATTGGATGTACCTAGGTTTGATGGTACAGATCCTACCGGATGGGTATTCAAGATTGAAAAATTCTTTGATTTCCATTCCACTCCAGACGATCAACGGTTGCTTCTGGCTTCGTTCCATTTAGATGGCCCTGCTCTGAGTTGGTTCCAATGGATGCAATCAAGTGGCTTAATCAATGGATGGAAGGGGTTTTTACAGGCTTTGACACTACGATTTGGTCCTTCCCTATTTGAAGATCATAGAGGAGCACTTGCTAAATTGCAACAAACGTCTACAGTTGCTGTTTATCAAGAACAGTTCGAAAGGCTCTCTTATAAGGTAACCGGCCTTTCTGAGACTTTTCTCATCAGTTTTTTTATATCTGGATTGAAGCCTGAGTTGAAACGTGAGCTGTTAATTGCTCAACCTGTGTCATTATTACATGCTATGGCCTTGGCACGATTACATGAGCAAAAATTCCATGATTACAAGAGTTCTTGGAGATCTTTATCTCCTTCCATTACAACTGGTAGTTCTGAAATTTCTCCTACAGTCACAAAACCACTTCCATCTTCTACTGCTTCTAAGACCTTACCAGTCCGGAAATTGTCTCCAGCTGAGATCAAAGCTAGAAGAGACAAAGGTCTCTGCTATTATTGTGATGATAAGTTCATGCCAGGACATAAATGTAAAAATAAATTCATGCTTTTAGTTGGGGAAGATGATGAATCTTGCGAAACAAATGAATTATTCAGACAAGAGGATGAAATCGTCGCTAATGCTGCTTTATATGAAATTAGTCTGCATGCTTTTGCTGGGCAAGTAAGTCCTAAGACTATTCGATTAAAAGGGAATTTTCACGAACATCAGGTTCAGATTCTGATAGATAGTGGAAGCACTCACAATTTTATTCAAGAGAAAGTAGCTCTACGATTGGGACTGCTCATTTATCCTTGCAAGAAGTTCAGGGTCTATGTAGGCAATGGCGAGTTCTTACTGTGTACTCAACGTTGTAAATCAGTTCCTCTATTGCTACAGGGTCATTTTTTCACTCTGGATCTCTTTATTTTACCTTTAGAAGGTGCTGATATTGTATTGGGTATCCAATGGCTTGAACTTCTTGGTCCCATTCTTACCGATTATAAAATGCTTACAATGGAATTTGAGTGGGAGGGTGTTAAGGTTCAATTGAAGGGAGAACCATGTATTAATGGAGATCCTTTGCCAAGAAAGCAGCTACACCAATTATATTGTACTAAAGGCATCGCATCTCTCTATCATTTGAAAATTTCTGTAGATTCACCACCATCCAGTGCTCATCTTCCCAGTGAGGTACAATCCTTGTTACAGAAATTTGATTCAGTCTTTAGTTCTCCAACTGAATTACCTCCACACAGAGAATTTGATCATCAAATACATCTACTTCCGGGTTCCAAACCTGTTACTGTTAGACCCTATAAATATCCTCACTTTCAAAAGGGTGAGATTGAGAAATTGGTCTCTCGAAATGCTCCAAAGAAGGAATCATTCAAACAAGATACAAGTCCTTTTTCCTCCCCTGTGTTGTTAGTTAAAAAAAAGATGGTAGCGGCGTTTCTGTATTGATTACAGAGCACTTAATAGCCTCACAGTCCGTGACAAGTTTCCAATCCCTACTATTGAAGAACTTCTAGATGAACTACATGGAGCTTGTGTATTTTCCAAACTGGACCTCAGATCTGGTTACCATCAGATTCGGATGCGGGAGGAGGATATTTGTAAGACTGCTTTTCGCACTCATGAAGGCCACTATGAATTTGTGGTTATGCCTTTTGGGTTAACAAATGCCCCGTCTACCTTTCAGTCTACCATGAATCATGTTTTTAAACCATATCTCAGAAAATTTGTCATAGTGTTTTTTGATGATATTCTGATCTATAGCACCTCGTTCGATCATCTCAACCACTTACATACTATCTTACATTGTTTGGCTACTAATCAATTGTTTGCCAAGCTGTCCAAATGTTCTTTTTGCCAAACTAGTATTGAATATTTGGGACATGTGGTTTCTCAATTTGGTGTTCAACCCGATTCAAGCAAGATACAAGCCATGGTGGACTGGGCAGTACCTCAAACTCTTAAACAGCTAAGGGGTTTTTTGGGGCTGACTGGTTATTATAGAAGATTTATTCGCCATTATGCTTCGATTGCCGCTCCTCTCACAAATCTTCTTAAGAAAGATGCCTTTGATTGGACTGAGGACTCACAACTTGCATTTGATACTTTGAAGACTGCAATGACTACTGCTCCTGTACTTGCTTTGCCAGATTTTTTGAAACATTTTGAAGTAGAGACTGATGCATCTGGTGTGGGTGTTGGTGCTGTTCTCAGTCAAGAGGGCCACCCTTTGGCCTTTTTCAGCAAAAAGTTGTCTAATCGAATGAGAAGTGCTTCTGCATATGTAAGAGAACTGTATGCGATTTCACAATCAGTCCTCAAATGGCGACATTACCTTCTTGGACAACAGTTTCTTATCATTACAGATCATAGAAGTTTGAAGGAGCTCATGAATCAAGTGATTCAAACACCGGAGCAACATCATTACTTAAGCAAGCTTTTAGGCTTCACTTATAAAATTGTATACAGACCGGGAAAACAAAATCAGGTGGCTGATGCCTTATCCAGAGCTCCTGGTTTGGAAGAGAGTGTTCTTATGTCTGTCTCCACTATACAATCTGATTTCCTGGACCTTCTTATGAGGGAAAATTTGGTTGATCCAACAATAGTTTCTCTTCACAAACAATTGCAAGAAGGTAAGTTGCTTGGTACTGGTTATGAAGTTAAACAAGGTTTATTGTATTTCAAAAATCGAATTTGTCTCAGCTCTACATCAGATCTTCGACAAGCTATACTGAAAGAGTTTCATGATAGTCCTATTGGCGGACATGCTGGGATACTCAAAACTCATAAACGTATCTCAACTTCTTTCTATTGGCCCACTTTGAAGAGAGATATCACTGCCCATATTACAAATTGTCTTGTTTGCCAACAAACTAAATATAGTACTTCAAAACCAGCAGGTTTATTACAACCGTTACCTATTCCACATCAGGTCTGGGACGATATAGCGATGGATTTCATTACAGGGTTACCTACATCACGAGGCTACTCTGTAATTTTGGTAGTGGTGGATCGCCTTACTAAATTTGCACATTTTGGTGTGTTATCTACGCATTTTACTGCTCTCGACACTGCTGACCTGTTTGTGTCCATAGTGGTTAAGTTGCATGGTTTTCCTAAGTCCATCGTCTCAGATAGAGATCCTATATTCATTAGCCAGTTTTGGCAACAGCTCTTCAGGTTAAGTGGAACCACTCTAAATATGTCTTCAGCTTATCATCCCCAGTCTGATGGCCAGACAGAGGTACTTAACAGGTGTTTAGAACAGTATCTTCGGAGTTTTGTCCACACCAAGCCTACACAATGGACTCCTTTCCTTCCATGGGCAGAATTTTGGTATAATACTTCCCATCACAGTGCTATTAATATGACTCCATTTCAGGCTTTATATGGCAGAGCACCTCCTGCAATTCCAACTTATATTTCTGGTTTTTCCAATCTGGAAGCCGTGGATCATGAATTGCAAAATAGACATCAGCTGCTACATCAATTAAAGGTTAATCTTCTACAAGCTCAGCGTCGGATGAAAGAACAAGCTGATACTCATCGCACGGAAGTCCTTTTTGCTGAAGGGGATTGGGTATGGCTCAAGCTTCAACCTTATCGCCAATTATCAGTCTCCAAGCGATTACATCACAAGCTAAGTAGCAGATTCTATGGCCCTTATAAAATTTTACAAAAAGTTGGCCATGTTGCTTATAAACTTCAGCTACCTCCAGCAAGTCGGGTTCATCCTGTCTTTCATGTATCCTTGCTCAAGCCTTTCAAGGGAGATACTTCGGAGAGTGCACAACATCCTCTTCCTCCATTAAGCCATTTGAATCACCCTGTTCATTCTCCTTTGGCAGTGTTAGCTACTCGATCAATCTTGCGTAAAGGCACCTTGCAAAATCAGATTTTGGTACAATGGGACCAGCTTCCACCTGAGGAAGCCTCTTGGGAAAATTTGGAGGAGTTTCACTCTCAATTTCCTACCTTGAACCTTGAGGACAAGGTTCATTTCGAAGCGGATGGTAATGATACGAATTATGCAGCCCCTATACTGCTGGATCAAGAGACAGTTTTACACAACACCAAGAAAGCCATATCTGCTATTGAGATTGATGCTGATGAGTCAACAAGGGAGGAGAAGCCACAGGAGAGGAGGACAGCTAGAATCAAGAAGATGCCCACGTGGACTAAAGATTACCATATGTGTTAGTTGTTAGTTGTGGTTGTTAGGAATAAGTGACAAGTGGAAGGCAAGCTGTTTAGAGTTAGTTAGAGGTTGATTGGAGAGTTATAAAAAGGTTTACGTTTGTAGAGAAGGGGGAAAAATATAATCAATGAAATACTTTTTCTTTTTGGAGTCCTCTGAAACTCGAATTCAGAATTTCTTCACTTTCCCTGTTTTCTCTGTTTGAATACTTAACACTCCACCTCAAATTCAAGAGTCTACTGTCTTGCACAAACAATTTCTCTACCAGAGAACGATTTTAAACTTCTATTCAGATTCACCATTACAAGAACATCATTTGCATAACCTCTTCTATTACTCTACCGATTCATTATAATTGAGATCAGGATCCAAAATCCGCCACTAGAACCGCAACATTTGCGACTTCAGCAGGTCGACTACGGTTTCAGATTCCGATCTTCCAAGCCGAAGATTCTGATAATCTTAAAAAGGGTAATCGTTTCTCCCAAAGAAAAACTTCGAATTCTTCTTCCAAAGCCCACTAATCTCCCAAAAATGTTTCTGTAAAACCGAAAACCAATCAAGAAAACTACTTCTTTAGAAGTTAAAAGATACAAACATGCATAAAATTGAACTTTGTCCCACATTACAAACCTCTGAATTCTGATTTTCTGAAGAAAAACAAAATGGAAATTCTTGAACATCAAAGAGTTGATATAACGTATATTTTTGCGCCTCAACCAATCTTTGCTGAAATCTACAACTACCAGAAATTAATTCCAAAGGGAAAAAAAGACTCCTGATCAGTTGAGACAGGGTCGCAGGAGAACGAAACCATTTCAACATTGAACTCCTCTCATTGTTCTTTTCAATTCCTTCTTTCGATCGATCTTCCAGAGATAAAGTTGGAGAAAATGATAACCAGATAGAAAAACGAGAGAGGAGAAGATGGAATTGATCACAGGAAGATGTAAACACAGGGATTGCAGGTAGTATCCTAAATTCTTTAAGGATTGAAAGGGTTTTGAAACTTACAACTCATCTTCCCCAAAATCGATTGGGGAAGATGAGCTGCTGGTGTTTTTTTTTTGTTTTTTTTTTTCTTGTAAGGGCAATTTCGTCAATTCAAATCTAATTTTTAACAGTATTAATCATGAACTGACGGAATGGGCTTATTTGTTATTGTTTGCAAACCTCAGAAAGGGTACACAGAATTTTCTAAAACTGGGGGTGAAAATATCCTTTCGTCAAACCTCAGGGGTGATATGTGTAAATTTTTCCAAATAAAATAAATAAATTAAAAATATATTGGGGGATTTATTGCGTTTATGAATCCCTCAACTAAAAGTCAACAAGCATATTACACTAATCCATACCAATCCATCAAGACTAAATTATACAGTTTGTTTGGATTCTAAAAACCCAAACGACCACAAATTAGTTAGTTTGTGCATTAGAAATGGTAATGGAAGAACAGTCCGGCTGGCAGACTTGATTCCTTCACAAACAAGAAATTCCACATCTCGTCCTTTTCGATTCGTATAACATTAGGTAGAGCTCTCAAAAATTTTTTTTTTATTTTAAGTCGCAATTCTTGGCGGTTGAAGCTAAAAGCAAAGATGGAGGTTATTATTCTTAAGCAAGAAGAAGAAACTTCAATATCTTTAATATGTTATACGGTGATTTCCAGCTTATTGGAATCTGACAATCCAAACTGCGGGGAAGAAAGGCTGTAACAATTTAATGCATTTTGCTTCTGGTTTACCTTGTTTAATCCCAAAAAAAAAATATATATATATTACATGCATTTTTAAACATAATATATGATGGGTTTTAAACATAATATATGATGGGTTTTAAACATGATTTGCTACACGCTGCGTTTTTAGAAGTGGACGTTGGATTTATGTGTCCATAAAACCCAGTTTATTTTAAATTGAATCATTTATTTGTTTTAGTTTAATTTTATTACATGTGATATAAACTTTTTTGAGCATTTTGTGTCCTAAAGTTTATACTTCAAATGATAGTCACAACTCAGGTTAGGCTGGGCACCCTTATCATATGGTCGTTGCATTGGGTACGCCTATACATGTTGATATCAAGGTGCGAATACGAGTAAACATATGTATGTGTATTGGCAAAGAAACTTTTTTGTGTTGATTCCCACATGCGTTACTACTAGATGTAGGTTTGGGATAAACATGTATCACCGAAACTCAGAACCTGAGAGGTTTTTGTCATTGCAAAATGTGAACACGTACTCTGGTTCATCAATGACTAAGATTCTATGAACTGAACCCGATGTGTTTGGAACGTGTGGCCATTTTGTGACTGAAAGAGTCACTTAACATGGTCTCCATTGTCTTATTGGGGAACATCAAGAGAGAGATTGTTTGTGAATGGTTGGATCAGAACCTGAATCCAATAACGTTTTTAAAAATGGTTTGCAAACATATATTTTCACATAAAATGATACTTATAGGTATGTTTCAATTAAAGTGTTTAATAGATTTTGCCGATTCGATCACGTACACAAACACTCTGACATGGACATGTACTATGGAATGGAGTTTGGCAGTATTTAAATACATATCTTAGATGCCATAATGACGATGTTAATTAGTGGAGGGTTGGTATATAATAGGATGTTATTATGTAAGGGTATTTTGAGCACTAATTAAATAATATATTTATTTTATTTAATGGATTTGGTGTAATTTTAACTATCCAATAAAATAAAATAGATTAATTATTTTACATTCCCTTTAGATTCTGCTTCTTCCCTTGTTTGAAGCGCACTAGGAAAGAATCCTAAATCAAGTCAATTGGGAGAGAGAGAGAGAGAGAGAGAGAGAGAGAGAGAGTGTGTGTGTGTGTTACACCCATGCCCAAATCCGTATTAATTTGAATTTATGTGTATTGTAGTGTATTTTGGAAGCTCCCTATGCCAGCGAGCTATTTAAGCTGACGACTAAGCCGACACATAAGATCATCAACTCAAGAATAGGTAAGTTTGTCGAAGAGAGATCCTTCAGTCAAAAGTGGGGAAGATTCATTGACGGTAAATTCACTGACTTCTCTCCAAGCACTAGTCCCAGAAGTGAAGAGTACCAAAGAAAGAATCCAGTGTCTTGTAACATCGACACTTGGTGTCTTTGCCAAGCATGCATTGAGATAAGGAAGTTCTTAGGAGTTCCGAAGGAAGACTTCGACTAGGTGAGCATTGAGCTTTAAATTTCTTGATTAGACTACACATTGTAATCAACAATAATCGATGCATAAAAATAATAGGGCTTGTGAACCAAAGTGTATACGTGTACGCTATCTAAACTAAGTGGGACCTACCCTACTTGACATTGAATTGGATTAAGGATATTAGAGTCATTTTACTTTCAATAGTGTTTGGATTGTGGACTTAAATGAGTTAATTGATCAAATAATCTAATTTGGGACCTAAGTGCTTAATACCTAACCAAATAGACCCTAATACCTTTAAGACCTTAAATAAGGTTCCTTCTTAGCATTTGGGCATTTCTTATTCTTGAGAGCCCTAATCGATTAGGAGAGAAAGAAGAGAAGAAGAAGAAGATAAGAAGAGGAAGAAGAGAAAAAGGAGAGAAAGAGAAGAGGAGGAGCGAAGCTCAACTCACTCCACCCTTGGTGAGTATTCCTTTCCCCCACTTCCTTTCCTCTCTCCCTCTATTATTTCATTTTTGGATTTTGGGTTGGGAAGGTATGACCATTAATGAAGCTTCAACAACCCAAGGGGAGAGTCATTAATGTAAGGATTGAACCAAATTGAACCAGGTTTGATGGACACACATATCCAACAATGATCTCAGTCCATTGATTTTTGATTTATGGTCAGCAAGGTAACTGAATGAAACTCATTGTTTGGGAAGCTTGCTAGTGCGTGGAAATCAGTATATAGATGATGACTGGGCAATACAAATCTTGGAGATGAAATCAACAAACAAGGAGTTACATTTCTACGGGGGCTCTTGGCCGTTTAAATCTCTCAAAGAAGTCTCGGGTTTTGGTACATCAAAGAAGGTTTTGGTCAGCACATTACCTGGGTTATCAAATTAGATTTCAAATAAAAGGTCTTATTGCTGGTGTTAGATAACGATCATAAATTGAGTCACTCATGGACTCCTTCTATTGTTGCGTGGATTGGAACTAGGATTTCTTGGACAACAAGGTTTTTAATAAAGAAAATAAATAAAAAGGAAAGTTTTAATTCTTATATTTCATCTATGAATCAGAAAATTAAAAAGGAGAGATTAAATCTGAGTTATCTTGCTTTTTGTTTGAGAGATTCCAAGAACTAGGAAAAACATGGACAACCTCCATGTGTTGGCAAAAACTGTGAGAGGAAGAGAGAGAGATTGGGAGAAAGAGTTCAGAGTTGACTTACCTCCATTGCTGGACCTGCAATTCTAGTGTGTTCATCATCCTCCATTAGAGCACCTTCAAAGCATCTTTAAGAATTGAAATTTTCAACAAACTTGTGAGTGGAATTGCACAACTCCATATTGTTATTTTTATTATAAAAACTCTCCTTTTTTATTTTCTAAAACTTCTATTTTCAAACATGTTTACAAACCTCAGTGATTAATTTTCCAAAACTAAGCACGAATTGCATTTAAATCTAGAAAAATTGTTGTCTTCGAGCCTATAGACGATCGGACCAGTCAATCCGGTACATCGACCACAGGCATTTGTTGTATTTTGATTGGGTTTGCCCAAAGCACCGATTTGTGATATTCTTGTGAATTTTATATGTGCATACATGTTTCCCTTCAGTTCGATGACCTGTATAGAAGGTGTAGGCATCATTTAATTTTGTGACCTCTATAGAAGGTGCAAACACCATTGTATTTTCGATTACCTGTACAGAAGGTGCAGACATATATATATATATTTATGATCTATATAGAAGGTGCATGCTAATTTTTTTCTTTAGTGACTTATACAATGGTGTAGGCACTGATGAGTCATAGAATCCCCGTCCAACCATGGGGCGCCACGTGGATGTATCGGGACCGAACCCGAGGACCGAGCCGACCTGTTTAGTGCCTCATCAAACCGGTCACCCAAGGACAGGGCGCCACCTCAGTCCCCCGTTTGGCCAAGCACCTCGATCGAGCATTTAGCCCTCCGAGAATCGGGCCGAGCACCCGGTGTGCGGCGCTAAGCTGGACACCAACAAAGAGGGTGATCTCCCCCGTCTTTAACCTAGCCGGGCTCCGTGGCCGAGCGTCAGGCCTGTCGAGCCCTGAGCCGAGCCCGCACAAATCAGCCATAGACAGAGCGCCTGGGCTCAGCCGAGCTCACACGCACGGCTGGGAGCAACTCCCACACCACATATGCCGAGCACGAGGCCGAGCCCTGAGGACATGGCTGTCTGAGGCCAAGGCCTCACCAGAAGCAATAACACCAACTCCCATGGAATCACGGAACCACATCAGCATGCCCTAACAATCATGGGATGCGAATTAGGTCACGGTCCCGCAATAGCATCAAGTCACACTCTCACAAGGACTCTTACCTCTTTAGGAGTCCGACTCCGAAAATAACTCTCCACTCCGCTCCGCGTGGAAGAGCCCTACCAATAGAGGACTCTTACCATACAAGGACTCCACCAACCGCCTCATCTCATCTATAAATACTCAGGTAAGGAGCTCAAACGCTCATCTCACTTTTTACTAAGCTGTTAGGCTGTTGCACTGGAGACCTGACTTAAGCGTCGGAGAGTCTTAGGCCGGAGCCACACCGGCTCTCTTGCGCTCACTCAGTTTTTGTAGGCTCATCTGCGGGTGAACCGGGCATAGGAGGTTTTCATCCGCAATAGATTTGGCGCCGTCTGTGGGAAGGACATCAGCTAGTCAGCGTCGTTTCTACCAATTGCAAGAACAAAAATGATGGTTGTGCAAACAAGATCAGGGCAACATGGCTCTGCCTCCCGCAGGGATGAGCCGCTGCCTGATAGACAGGAGAGGTACTCGTCACCTCCTAAAACATCGCGATAAGGATTGATTGGAAGACCCCTGCGAGGAGGAGGAGCTTAGCGTAACCCGGGAGTCACTGTCAACCCGGCTCCCCCGGTAGACTGAGGCAATGGAGGAAGCGTGTTGGATATGACAGCAGAGGGTTGACCACGGGCCGAGCTGAACCCGCTCGGGTTGAACTTGCCGCCGCCATCGCCCATACTGGAAAATTTGGACCCGGAGGCCCCGACGAATAATCGGCAAGTTATGGACCTTCAAATGTAAGTGCTCCACACTAATGAGATGCTGCGTACTTTCATGGGTCAGATGGCCCAGGCAGGGTTGTTGGGCCAGCTCCCGGCTACACCCCCTTTGGCACTAGCACACGTCGAAGGAAACCCGCGGCAAAACCTTGGCCACCGCATAGCCGAGCCGAGCCGAGCAGTGTCGTCTCATCCACCTGGTCAGAAAACTCCACCCCCGCGTTCCAATAGTTGTGCTCGGTGGGATGAACTGGAGCATCGTCGGAGCCCGAGGGTAGGGCGAGAGATCTAGCCGGCGGCTTCGGTCGCTAGAAGATCCGTATTTTTTGACTGACTCAGGGAAGATGGGTAGCTGAGGGGACGCCGAGAACATCGAGAGGAGCCCAATGGGAGGCATGCCATAAGGGATGGAGAGAGATCCCGCCACAGCCCTCGGCGTCGAAGCCCGCCTCACCGAGAAGAAGACCAAAGGAGCCCCGGCGGGTCCAATGTCCAAGGGGAGAGGAGAGCCAGGAGGAGTGAGGCTGACCGAGCCGAGCATAACGGTCGACCCCAATTGGACGGATGCACGAGCCGATCTCGGGATGAAGTACAGAATGGCCGACCTTGGACGGATGAGCAGGAAAATCAGAACCGAGCTGACGAGCCGAACAGCCAAGCACCTGAAACCGAAGTGGAAAGGAGGCTACAAGAGTTGGCCGAGTAGGTTGAGGGATTGAAGAAACAAGCGACCCCGGACGCCTACTCCCTTGTCGGGCGACACCCTTATCCTCCCGAGATCATGACCACCCCATTGCCGGCCGGGTTCAAGCTGCCTCCCTTCGATCGATATGACGGGACCACTAACTCGATGGATTACATCAATTACTTCAACGCGATGATGACCATGGACGGAGGGACCAAAATTGTCTCCTGCCGAGCCTTCCCTCCTTGCGCAGCAACCTCGTGGTTCTCGTGGCTGCCGCCAAACTCCATTAAAAGCTTTGCCTAGCTCTGCCGAGCCTTTGTCACGCGTTTCCAGAGTAGTATGAAACACAAGAAGATAACAGTCAACCTCCTCAGCGTGAAGCAAAGGCCTGATGAGTCGATCCGAGCATTCGTCTCCCGCTTCAACAAGGAATCCTTGGATATCAAGGATTTGGACGAGGCCACGGCCCATACGACAATGAGCAACGGACTCACCGATATGGACCTGATTAAGGACTTGGCCCAAAAGCCGACCAAAAATATGGCCGAGCTCTTGGAAAGGTGCAATGAGTTCGCAAACATGGCCGAGGTGCTCCAAGCATGGATGATGAGTGAGAGCAAGGCGGAGAAGAAAAGGTCAGCAACTGATGACTGGAAGGACAAGAAGCGGACTAAGACTGATCACCAAGCCGAGAGGTCAGACCGAGCTCAGACTCCCGAGTACACCCCCTTGAACACGTCGCTAAAGGAGATCTTGATGCAAATTCAAGACGATGGGTACATCCATCGACCTCGGCCGATGCAAGCACGGTCATCCTGGAATCCCAACAAGTACTGCCTATTCCACAAGGATGTCGGCCACAACACCGAAGAGTGCTATCAGCTGAAACGAGAAATTGAAGAACTGATCAAAGCAGGGCACTTGAAGTGGTACATCAAGGGGAATCGGGAAGAACGTGGAAGTCGACGGCCCGAAGACCGCGATCAAAAGAGGGCCTACCCGAGGTCCGAGGGTAGACGGGCCGAGCGTGATGAGGAGAAGGCCCGAGCCGAGAAGAAAGATGACGGATCCGGGCCGAGCAATGACAAAGGAGCTCCCATACACACCATCCTGGGAGGACCCGAATAGGAATCCACCCGGAAGACCAAGGCGAATGCGCGGTTCGTGGGAGTTGCGGAGATGTCGAGCAAAAAGCCAAAGTCCGAGGCAACGATCTCCTTCTCCGAGGCTGACCTTGAAGGTATAAGTTTGCCTCATGATGATGCTTTAGTGGTGTAGGTAGAAATAGCGAGGAAACCCGTTCACCGGGTATTGGTCGATATGGGGGCGTCCGTGGATCTTATGTCACTTGACGTGTATCGACAGTCTGGCTTCGATGACGACGTACTCAAGCCGGAAGGAACCTCCCTCCATGGATTCTCAGGGGCCGCTACCACAATCAAGGGATCAATTGACCTACTGGTTACATTTGGACAAGCTCCATGTTAAGCGACGATCCAAGTTAAATTCATGGTGGTATGGTCGGTGGTGGCTTTCAACGCCATACTCGGTCGCCCATCACTGACCGCCCTCCAAGCCATCATCTCGCCAATGCATTTGAAGATGAAGTTCCCCATGGAAAATGGCATCGAAGAAATTCGAGGCGATCAAAAGAAAGCCTGAGAGTGCTACGCCACCTTCGTCAAGCAAAACAAAGGAAATGTCCGAGGAATGGCTATGTGTGTTGAGCAGCTCCCTGAAGACCAGCGGGATGAGCTCACCAAAAGGCGTGGAAGGCCTGTGGAAGACCTCATCCCCTTCTCCCTTAGTGATGAAGATCCAACGAAGACGGTACAGCTCGGATCGCTATTGAGTAAGGAACAAAGGGATCCGCTCAGAAACTTCTTGAAGATGAATGCCGATGTATTTGCCTAGTCGGCTGTCGACATGCCCGGCATATCGAGGCACCTAGCTAAGCACCGACTCCATGTAGATCGAGCCGAAAGCTGGTCCAGCAGAAGAGAAGGAACTACGCCCTCAATTGACAAGCCGCGATCAAGGAGGAGGTGGAGAAACTCCGACGATCAGGGTTCATCCTAGAAGAAAAGTTCCCGACGTGGTTGGCGAACGTCGTCATGGTTCCCAAGCCAAATGGAAAATGGAGGATGTGCGTCGATTATACCGACCTGAATAAGGCGTGCCTGAAGGATGAGTACCCTCTGCCTTGGATCGACCTGTTGATCGACGCTATCGTGGGGCACGAGATGCTGAGCTTTATGGATGCATACTCCGATTACAACCAAATCCTAATGCACGAAGAGGATGAGTCCTACACGGCATTCCGAACTGACCAAGAAAATATTTGCTACAAAGTTATGCCGTTCAGATTAAAGAACGCCGGAGCGAAGTACCAGCGGTTGGTAAACCACATATTCCGTGAGCAAATCGGCAGGAACATGGAAGTCTACGTGGACGACATGTTAGTGAAGAGCTTGAAGGCCGAACATCACTTGGCTGACCTAGAAGAGGCCTTCAGTGTGCTAAGGAAGAACCAAATGAAGCTGAACCTCGCCAAGTGCGCTTTCAGCGTAACCTCGGGAAAATTCCTTGGCTTTATGGTCTCCATACAAGGTATCGAGGCCAATCCTGCAAAAATCAAGGTAATTCAAGAGATGAGCCCTCCAAGGACAATCCGAGAGGTACAAAGGCTGAATGAAAGAGTCGCGGCGCAAGCACGGTTCATGTCGAGATTGGGTGACAAATGTCTCCCATTCTTCAATACTTTGAAGAACATTCGAAGCCCGAAGGATTTCAAATGGACCAAAGAATGCCAGCAAGCTTTTGAAGACTTGAAGAAGTACTTGGAGAATCCACCTCTCCTCTCCCGACCTGAGCCTAAAGAAGAACTCCAAATTTACCTCGCCGCGACCCTGGTCGCGGTCAGCACGGTATTGATCAAGGAGGAGGGCCGGGCACAATGGCCTATATACTACATTAGCCATGTTCTCGTTGATGCTGAGACAAGATACTCCAAGTTTGAGAAGGTAGCATTTGCCCTTGTCACGGCCGCAAGGAAGCTGAGGCCATATTTTTAAGCTCCTCCGATCACGGTGTTAACCGATCAACCCCTCAAGAAGATACTACACAAGCCGGATGTGTCGGGTCGGTTGATCGTGTGGGTAGTGGAGCTGAGCGAATACAATGTAAGTTACCGCCCGAGGACGGCGATAAAGGGACAAACGCTGCCAGATTTCATCGTGGAATGCACTATACCCGACCCCGAGGTGCGGGATGACGAATCAATGGGAGACACTGAAGCTGAGCTCGAGGCCGAACAGTCATGGGTCATGAACGTTGACGGCTCGAGCAATTCCGACAGGTGTGGAGCTGGGCTGATCTTAGTCAACCCCGAGGGTTTTTGCATACAATACGCCTTGAGATTCAAGTTTCGAGTCTCCAACAACGAGGCCGAGTATGAAGCCCTCCTAGCCGGACTCCGAGTTAGCAAAGCCATAGGGGTCAACCGACTGAAAGTTCGGAGTGACTCGTAACTTGGGTCAACCAAGTTAATGGTGAGTACGAAGCCAAGGATGAAAGAATGATAACATACCTGAGCCGAGCCCGAGCACTGATCTCTAAGCTCGAACACTTTGAGATGGTCCGAGTACCGAGACAAGAGAATGTAGTGGCTGACTCCCTCTTATGGCTAGCCGAAGCCGACCTCCCAAATCTGAGCCGATCGGTCTACATTGAAATTTTGGAAAGGCCCTCCCTATAAGAAGAAAGTATCAAACACATTGAAGAAGACGGGCCGACCTGGATGGACCCAATCGTTTACTACTTGGAGAACGAGCAACTCCCTGAGAGTCGAGACGAAGCAAGGAAAGTCAAGATCTGAGCCGTAAAGTACACAATGATCGATAGAGTATTGTATGAGAGAGCTATCTCGGCTCCCCTCCTCTGGTGCCTTGGATTGAAAGGAGCCGAGTACGCCTTGGCAGAAGTGCATGAGGGAATATGCGAAAGCCACATGGGGGGCCGAGCATTAGCATATAAGATACTTCGGCAAGGGTTCTACTAGCTGAGAATGCAAGAAGAAGCTATGAAGTATGTGAAGACATGCGAGAAGTGTCAGCTGTTCGCGCCAGTTTTGAGCCGACCAGCGACGAAGCTGACCCCGATGCTGAGCCCCATTCCATTCGCTATGTGGGGGATAGATATTCTTGGAGACTTCACCCCAGCGTCCAAAAATCGGAAGTATTTGGTGGTTGCCATCGACTACTTCACCAAGTGGGTCGAAGCCGAGCTCCTGCCTACTATTACGGAGAAGAACATGGAGAAATTCTTCCGAGATAAGGTCATCTATCGATTCGGGCTACCTAAAGTGCTCATCATAGATACCGGCGCGTAATTTCATAACCCGAGCTTTCGAGATTTCTGCAAGCACTTTTACATAGACTTTCGCCCGGTGTCAGTAGCTCATCCACAAGCCACTGGACAAGTGGAAGTGTCAAGATGCACACTACTGGCGGGAATTAAAAGGAGGTTGGATGAAGCCAAAGGAAGATGGGTGGAAGAGCTCCTGAGTGTCCTATGGGCCTATAGGATGATAGTGAGAACGCCAACAGGAAAAAGCCCGTTTCAGCTGGCATACGGAACAGAAGCCCTCACTCCCGTAGAGGTCAAGGCCTCGTAGTATTGGGTGCTCAACTTTGACGAGAAGACCTATGAAGATTGATTGAGAGATAACCTTGACTTCCTCGACGAGATAAGGGAGAACGCGCTACTAAGGAACACAGCATACCAGCAGAAGACAGCAAGGTAATACGACTCGAGGGTGAAGGAACGACACTTTTACCAAGGAGACCTCGTCTTAAGAAAACTCAGCGCATCTCAGCCACAACAACAAGTAAAATTTGTGCCAAATTGGGAAGGATCGTATATAGTCTCCAAGCAAATTTGCCCAGGGACGTATCGCTTGTAGACTCCGGGGGACAAGAAGGTACCGAGGCCTTGGAACTCAAAAAATTTGAAGAAATTTTTTCAATAAGTATTCTATTTAGCTCGGCTCAGTCCGAATGCCTATGTCTTTCCAAATGCCTATGTCTTCGGCTTCGGCCTAGACTTTGTCTGGTTCAACTCAGATGTTCTTTTCAGTTCGAAAGAGATTCTCCTCCATTCTATAGTTTATTTCGAGTAAAAAACATGCCGAGTCATAAGACCAGTCCTCATAGGCTGGCTGACGTTAAAGATCGACCCTCATAGGTCAGCAACAAGGTCATAAGACCAGTCCTCATAGATTGGCCGACGATGAAGACTGACCCTCATAGGTCGGCAACAAAGTCATAAGACCAGTCCTCATAGACTGGCTGACGACGAAGACTGACCCTTATAGGTCGGCAACGATGTCATAAGACCAATCCTCAGAGATTAGTCGACGACAAAGACCAACCCTCATAGGTCAACAACAACGTCATAAAACCAGCCCTCATAGGATGGCTGACTCGCGAGGCCATTCACGAGTTGGCCATCCCAACGCCGAGCACGACGGCCGAGCACGGAACACCCAGGGTATAGCAAAAAATTGCCCAAGGCATTGAGCTCGGCCAAGTGGACGGCTCGGAATAATAATCCCACGCTAACGTCGATCGAGCTGAGCTAGTAACTAAGGTTAGAAAGGTTGCTAAGGCATTAAGCCCGATGGAGAGATCGGTCCCGGCCCAGCGTCTTAAGACGCTCCAGAGCACTCTTGCTAAGTCGACGAATAGGACTAAACGAAGCAAAATCGTCTAAGGCATGAAGCTCGACTGAGCCCTCGGATTGAGCGCTCGACCTCGGGGCTCAAATATAGGGGCCGGGCCGCATTAACAAAACAACATAAGAACCACGATCGAAGGCAAACACTTAGACAAAATTTGGAAGAAAAAGATATTTCTTTCATTCAAAGCAGAGAGCTCGGCAAGGTACAAAAAAGCCTTTCGGCTCAGTGCATAAAAAAAATAAAAAAATAAAATAAAATAAAGGGAAAAGACAAATTGCTCAAATCCCGGGCACGGGAACATGTACATCAGAGAAAAAAGAAATAATAAGTTTTAAAGTTCAGGGGTGCCGATGGGATCCTTGGCGGCGTCCTCGGTGACGTCCTCAGTAATGTGCTCAGCGAGTGAGTCCTTGGAGACCTCGTTAGTGCCCGTCGGCTCAGCTGATGGGGGACCTTGGTCAGGACGGCCTGCTCAACCTTCACACCTTCCTCGTCTCCCAATTCCCTGACCACAGTGGCTGCGTCATCATCGGTGAACTGAGAGAAGTTGAGGTTGGGGTAGGCAGCCTTGAACTCGGCCAGAAGATCAGCTCGGCCCTCATCGTTCCCAGACTCGTACGAGGGTTTTCACAGACTATGGCATAGCTCCTCGTACTCCTTTGGCCTGAGATACTCATCCACCGCCTCGGCTCGGGCACGCACCAGGTCAGCCTCGACCTTCTTCTTGGACTACACGAGCTGGGTCTTCAAGGCCTCCATTTTTTTCTTGTGCGTAGCCGCCTCATCTCGAAGGACCTTGAGGTCAAACTCGACAGTCTCGAGCTTCGCCACAGCCTCATGGCGTGCCTGGATGGCCGCACTGGCCTCCTTCCCAGCTTGCTTGCACTGGGCTTTGAGGGAGGCATTGTTGTTAAGAACTCGCTTGAGCCAAAGAGTGGCCTTGACCGCTTTAGAGAGACCCTGGAAAAAATAGGCCGAGCCCAAAGAAGGAAGCGTATTCGACAAGAAAAGGGGAGAAGCTTACCATGGCAAAATCTTTGAAGAGGGTGGAGAGGACCTCGGGGTCGGTTAGCTCCTCCAACATGGCCTTGTCTTTGGGGAGCCGACCCGCGTCAAGCCACTCCTTGGCTTGGGCAGTAGAAGTCAGAGCCGAGTCTCCCAGGAAGAGGCGCCAGCTTGGCTGGATCTGAATTTTGTTGGCCGAGGCCCTCCCCAGAGCCAGCCGAGTAATCACCAAGTTTGAGGCGACCCTGGGAGGATTACCACCTGAAAGGTTGATGGAGAGCTTGGGGTGTTTCAAATCCCTCGGCGGGCTCTTCATGTCCTTGCCCTTCCCGGCCTCGAGGCCGACAACCGTGTCCTTCATGCTTGGTAGGACAGCCTTGCCCTTTCTTGACTTGGAGGCCTCGGCTCTAGCCTTGGCCTTCTCGGCAGCTTTCCTTTTCCTGTCCTCGAGGAGCTCGGCCTTGAGCTGAGCCTGGTCCATCTGAGGGACATGGCTGACCACTGCAAAAAAGGGGGGAGTTAAGGCGTGATCAAGAAAAATTACAAGTAGCGAGCTCGGCTCGGATTCCTTACCTGGGGTTAGATTCCACCTTTAAAGAAACCCCTCGTCCTGGAGTTGCAGGATGTCAAAGGGCGGGTGTTGACGAATCTTGTCGTACGAGGTCTGCTCGTACTCATTCAAGGGCAGCACCTTGTTGACATAACTCAATTTTATCTCCTTCCACTCGGTTCAGAAGGGACAATCGGGAATGGAAGCAAAGAAGAACTGAGGCTTCCAGTGCTTATTAGATGAGGGCACTCGGTCCAGATACTTGTATGTATTCAGCGCCAAACCCTTTTGTGTTCGGCAGGTGAAGTAGTACCACCCCTTCTCCGAAGACTTCTTCAAGTATCAGAGCTGAGAGAAGAGGTTCACACTCACGGATCAGTCCATCATATGGAAGAAGACGTGGAAGCCGTACAGCAGTAGCCACGCATTCGGCGTCAGCTGACCCAGGGACAGGTGGAAACGGTCTAGAATCTGATCCACCACGCTGAGCACTGGGAACCTGAAAGCGTACTTAAACGCGATATCGTACAAGGCCACCTCGTCGAGCCGAATGAAACAAGCCATCTCCCGAGGGTTGGGGGCTCGGAGCTTGATGTCCTCAGGGACGGCATATGTGACCCTCAGACATTGGAGGTCAGCCTCGGTGACTGTGCTTTCAACTGTGCTGACGCTTCCCTCCTCAGGCTCAGGGATGTCAATAGTAGAGTCGCCCGAGCCGACCCCATCTTCGGAAGATTTCTCTTTGTCTAAATCTTCATCATCTGTTGAGGACGATCCTGAGCTCTCGGCTCGGTCTTTGGCAATAGGCTGAGCCTCGTGGCTGGACTCCTGGGGCAGGGGGACTTTGGCAGCATTAGCCTGGCGGGGCTCCACCGAGGCGGGCTTGTCCGAGGTCAAGCCCAACAAGTCTATAGTGGGAGAATGGGTGGGGAGCTCTTGGCTCAGACTCATACCCTCGCCCACCCTGGTGAGCATTTTGCCCTCGTAACCTCTACCAACTGACATGTTGGGGAGAGAGAACTTACTAATTGAAGGAAGCTTCGAGGACGAGTTGAACACGAGACGAGCTGAAAAGCGGAGGATGCAAAGCACTTGAAGACTCGAAGACTCTGAGCTAGCCGAGCACTCTGAAGATTTGAAACAGTGAAGAATGAGGGAAGAATAGTCACCTATTTATAGCCACTGAGTGGCCCAGATCCAACGGCTGTGGAGAGTTCAGAGAAGGAGATCCAACGGTTCAGATCCTGCAACTGTTCAAATTCCCAAGCCATTATTGCACTGGGTGACGTGGCACTGACACCCAACTGCCATAGTCCGTACAATGTCAAATCGTTACAGATAAAGAGCTCAGACTCGGCCTCGGGACCAAGTATACGATACGGCAAAAGACTATACTCATCAAGGATGAGCCGAGCCTTAATGAGTAGGGGGGCCTATGATGAGTCATAGAATCCCCGTCCAACCACGGGGCGCCATGTGGATGTATTGGGACCGAACCCGAGGGGCCGAGCTGTTTAGTGCCTCATCAAACCAGTCACCCGAGGAAAGGGCACCACCTCAGTCCCCCATTTGGCCGAGCACCTCGACCGAGCATTTAGCCTGCCGAGAATCGGGCCAAGAACCAGGTGCACGGCGCTAAGCTGGACACCAACAAAGAGGGTGATCTCCCCCGTCTCCGACCTAGCCGGGCTCCGTGGCCGAGCGTCAGGCCTACTGAGCCCTAAGCCAAGCCCGCACAAATCAGCCATAGGTAGAGCACCTGGGCTCAGCCGAGCTCACACGCGCGGTTGGGAGCAACTCCCACACCACATATGCCGAGCACGAGGCCGAGCCCTGAGGACACGGCCGTCTGAGGCTGAGGCCTCACCAGAAGCAGTAACACCAACTACCATGGAATCACGGAGCCACATCAGCACGCCCCGACAATCATGGGATGCGAATCGGGTCACGATCCCGCAATAGCATCAAGTCACACTCTCACAAGGACTCTTACCTCCTTAGGAGTCCAACTCCGAAAATAACTCTCCACTCCACTCCGCGTGGAAGAGCCCAACCAATAGAGGACTCTTACCATACAAGGACTCCCCCAACCGCCTCATCTCATCTATAAATACTCAGGTAAGGAGCTCAAACGCTCATCTCACTTTTTACTAAGCTGTTACGCTGTTGCACTGGAGACCTGACTTAAGCGTCGGAGAGTCTTAGGCCGAAGCCACACTGGCTCTCTTGCGCTCACTCGCTTTTTGCAGGCTCATCCGCGGGCGAACCGGGCATCGAAGATTTTCATCCACAACAGGCACGTTGCATATCATTGGCTTAATATTGTTAATTTCTTTTGCAAGTTTTATGAATGAAGTTACTTTGAATGCTATGCTCATTGGGCAGAATTTGTTCTTTCTTTTGTTTCATAAAGCTTCAGTAGGATTTATGTGGTTCTACTTACTGTTATTTAATCGTAAGAGATTATACTTGTATGTCTTTATGTAATGATTGTTGCATGATTTCAAATACTTGTATGAAGTTGTTTCGTTTCCTCACTAAGCTTTCCCTAACTTACCCCTCGTTGTATTTTCAGATGAAGCACCTCTTGAATATGAGCAGATTTACGTTGAGAATAATGAGGACGTGGTGTACTACGGCAAAGATGTTTATTTCACTTAATTTATTTATAAATTCTGTTGGGACAAAATTCTGGTTTATAGATTTGTAGTTTGATTTACTTTTGGTTTAGGGTTTGAAGGATGTAATTTCGATTTACTTTTGGTTAAGAGACAATATAATGGTTTGATCATGGGTTTTGGATTAAAGGATTTATGGTTTAAATAAAAGACTTTTGGTGTGTTTATTTTGAATGGGTGTGATTAGATACGTTGCTACTGTAATTTGAGGCTATGATGATTTATATTTAGTTCACACTTCGGTTCCTTTTTGCTAAGACTACTGATCTTGTGGACTGTTAACGACTTAAACTCCTGGACGAAATTGGGTGCATTACAACTACACATTTCAATGCATCTAATTTCATTTACATAGCCACATCTCAAACATATAATATCCATTTCATTCCCACAATCACAACATTTAGAATACCTTCATATAGCATTTGGGTTCCACAAAAAATAGAAAGTCACATTCTCAACATCATAAACATCATCACATATTTACCAAAAAAAAAAAAGCATCATCACATAAAATAGAAGATTATTTCTCAACTCACCTAATAGACACGTTCATAATTTATAACGCATCATCATCATTCATCACATTCATATAATTCTACAGCATTTCTATAAGTTGGAAGAATATTCTGAGGTAAACCCCACTCACCTTGATTTTCATCATCCAAGCTATATTTTGACATTTGATCAATGCGTTTTTCGACTTAAGAACCACTTATAAATATAAAATCATCCAAAATAAATCATAGACCTTAAATAAGTCAAATCTCTAAGTCCTTTTGGCTTCCTCTTATTGAAATGGTCAAGACAAGCTAAACTAGGTTAAACGGACTTGCCGGATGCCGATCCGATAGTCTTAGTAAAAAAATAAAAATGCTTTTGGTTCCAGAGGCTAACGGAGGCCTCTGGTATCTCAATTGGATTGCTGATTGGCTATCGAACTCATCGATTGCGAATCTGGGTTTTCTCCGTCCTACGGGAATCCACCCAAAATTTGGGGATTTTCGATTGGTTTCTTCCCTAAGAGTCAATGCATAAAAAATACACACATTAATCACTAGAATACCTTACCTAAACATGATTTCTAGGCTTAATCATGGAGAAATTCCATCCTAGCCTCTAAGCCCTAAGGTTGAACCCATTTCCAACCCTACAATCCCTCAAAATGGAGAAATCATAGGTCTACTTTCGTTTCATGATTAAACAACACTTAAACAAGGTGTAATAATGTCCACATAACACTAAACACATACCGATTAGACTATCTAACTCTTAGATTGAAAACCAAAAGGGGTTTAGTAGATGTTTTACCTCTAGATCTCCTCCAAATCCAAAGTGCTTGACAATAAATGGTGTAACGCCCCAAGCCCGGGATAATGGAAAGAGCATCCCTCACAGGCAGAGATCGTAAGATCTTATCAACACACAACATAAATACTACCAATACCAAAATAGAAGGTAACATTTCCACTTTCCATTAGGACTATAATTCTAAAACATTAGAGTATAGAGTACGCAGAAGCATAATTTCAAATTACAGTCCTATTGCGTGTGGAAATCTCCGACGCTTGGTTCGCCCACGGATGAGCCTGCAAGGACCAAGTGATGAGCACAAGAGAGCCGATGTGGCTCTGGCCTAGGACTCTCCGATGCTCAAGTTAGATCACCAGTGCAACAGCGTAACAGCTAGTAAAAAGCCAGATGAGGAATGGTGCTCCATACCTGGGTATTTATAGAGCGAGGATGAGATGAGGCGGTTGGGAGAGTCCTAGTATGGTAGGAGTCCTTCTTTCGGAAGGTTCTCTCGCGTAGAGCAGAGTGGAGAGCTATTATCGGGGTCGGGCTCTTATTAAGGTAAGAGTCCATGTAGGGTGCGATTCCGTGTTGCGCTGGGATCGTGGCTCGATCCTTATCCCGTGATTCTCGGGATGCGCTGTCGTGGCCCAGAGATCCCCGGTGGGGTGCTATGGCAGCTTCAGTGGAGGAGGGTTCGGCCTCGGAGGTCGGCCCAGGGGGTCGGCAAAGGAGGTCGGCAAGGGAGGTCGGCCCGAGAGGTTGGTCTCGGCTGCAAGCTCGGCCCCAGCCACCGGCTAGCTCGCTCGAGTCTGGCTCTGTCAGGTGACTTATCGGAGATGGGGTCGGCCCGGTCTCCTGCTCGGCCCAACTCGGTTCTCGGACTGAGGTCGGGTCGGCCATGTGGCAGCCTCTGATAGGAGGGGTGTTTTATGCCTCATCAAGTCCTGAACAAAAGTTAGATCCTTCCCCACATGATGGCATTAGTCATTACTTACAAGAAATCCCTTCCCATATACAAAAGTAATTGTTTTTTCAAGCATAAATAGCACTTGTACAAAATCACAAAAGAAACAACGTCATGGCTCGTCTCTCACCCAGTATGGTCTTCACCTTCCAGTTTTTGAAGGCTTTGTAAAATAAAAGTTCCATGAGGGATGAGCTACAACAGCCCAATAAGTAAGAAATACTTTAAACTAGCGTATAATTATAGATCAATGTCTGTATCATTTTACTCATTATGTCCGTTCATATATTCAATATCCATTTACAACATTTCTCTATTAACATATTCCAACTACATGTCTTGTCATACTTTTATTTTTTCTATTTCTGCAGTTCCCATCATACAAACGTCCCCATGAATCATCCCACACCTACTCTCATGGTGGTTAGGTCTCACATTGTCAAATCGTAATGCATCAGCAAGCAATCACCACACTCATGGTGAGATGGTCACACATCACAATCCTATCATAACTGCCTCTACTACCACGATTTCTACCATCACCATATCCATACCCTCCACCCCATCCTTACCCCCACAAAGTGAGGTACCTACCTATGGTATACCTATCCCCCCCGCCGGTCCACATGAGGTATTTGTCATCCCACTCTATAAAGTGAGGTATCTCTAACTCTTACATCTCACTCCATTTCCACTGTTGAATGAAGAAATCCACAATTTTTCATACAAGCATTCATCAACAAAAGATAACATGAACCTTTTTTTACCCTCCACTGAATGGATTTATTTATGGTTTCATTTCCTCGATGTTACATGCAATTAATCCTTTAACACTTCCATTGTCAATAGTTAAATCCATATTCAATTCCCAAAAGATATAATTTTTCAACGGTTATCACCTATGTTTCTAGTTCTGAAGGCTTTGCAATGTATGTGCTTGTTTATAATTGTTATATTTTGTGCAACTGCCCAATTTATACCATTACTTGTTCTTAACTATGGACAGACTTGGACACTCAATTCTAGGGTTGCTGTGTTGTATGTTTCCTCAATAGGGATTGGTTTGATATATATATATATATATATGTACAACTTAATGTATTGGAACAGTAAGCCGTTGAAATTCTTGAATGGTTCACCACCAGTTGTGCCAATGGTTGATGTATACTAACAGAATTGACTACACATCGATCGCTCAATGTACAATATATGAATGGGAATGGGGTTGATAATCAAAAAGGTTTCCACTACCCATTTAAGGAGAACATCCAAGAAAGAGATTTGTTTGACTATGACTGGTCAAAATCTAGGGCTTGGTAATGGTTTTGTAAAGAGTTTGCAAAAAGTGATTATTTTATTATATTAAATAAATTATTTATGAAAAGTGTTTCAAATGTTTTTCGTAACATTCTCAGATTTATGTACAATGGACTTAATTTAATGGTAGTGATTTTCATTTAATGTTTGCTAGATCCATTGTGGATGTTGGTAGTGTAGGGGAGAAAGTGTAATAAAAGTTTCTTCCATTGGGGTTTTCAAGTAATGCCTTTATAGTGTCATCATTTAGTGTAATTAAGAACAACTTAAATGCTTCACTTGAAGATCACATCACTTGCTGTGATCTAGTTCATTAGATTGTAATCTCTTAACTTTGCTCGTCTATAAAAGAGGTGCTATTGCTGAAACCCTAATTGCACAACTCATAATTTAAAGAGAAAGTAATGTCTTTTTCTTCAGACTTGGGATTCAACCATTGGAGAAGGTGCATTCCACGAAAATCATGTTCAAGTGCTGCAATCCTTTAGAGGAGCACATCACTTGTGTGTTCTAGGTAACATCGAATTATTGTTGTTAAATTATGTGGATGCATTTATTGATAACTTTATTCTATAAATTTTTTGAGATGAATAATGTATGGAACTGCTTCCATTGTCACCTTCAGGATGTTCCCCATCTATTCAACAATTACAATAACCAAATGACTGTTCTAATAGACGTGGAAGAATTCAGTGCATCATTCTAATAGGCTCCTAGTTGTGTCCCAGGCCGACAACTGTTTTACATAATTATCTAACTTAAGACAAACCTTTTTTTAAATTTAATGAGGGAGCGGATTTCTGGCTCCAGCTCTTCCAAAAGAGCCATGGATTCATAAGGTAATCCTTGTTTTCACTGTGTTATAAAAATGGGCATCCATCTCTTGTCGTTAATAATCAAGAATCGAGCATACAAGAGTTATATTTGTCCAATAAATTTTGAAGAGTTAAATAACCAAGCAGCAGCAAAATTGGGAAAGAGAACAACACCTATAATAACTGCACGGTGCTGTATTGCATTGTGCGGCGCAGCAGAGGCCATGTGGTACAGCAGGCTCCACATGGTGCACATGGTCTTTGTAGCCGCCACACGTTGCAATACAGCACCATGCAGTTACTGCATAGGATAAAAATTCGGAGGGAGGCGGGATGTGGAGGGAGGACTACTAAAACCTTTCCATGTGGAGGTGCAAATAGCTCAAACCTGACCTTCATCTGTCTCTCTTTATACTGAAATGTGTCATCAATGACCTACAAGATGGACAATAATTAGACCAAAAGTAGGCTAAAAATTTTGGTCTCTAAGGGGTCTCTGCTAGTTGGTTCTAGTGGCATAGCCAATTCAATGTTGAGCCAAATAAAAATATTGTTTCGACAAAAGGCATGATGTAAACCAGATTGTATCAGAAGACTAATACCATTTGGTAGTTTCGAGCAAAAGGAAGAGAAGTCGATTGACAAAACTCAGAAAGATTAAAGACAGTTATGGATCCAATCATTAATGGAAAATCAACAAAATATTTCTTTAAGATTCATAGAAAATTAAACCTGATGAGGCATAAAACACCCCACCTATCAGAGGCTGCCACATGGCCGACCCGACCTCAGTCCGAGAACCAAGTTGGGCTGAGCAGGAAACCGGGCCGACCCCATCTCCAATAAGTCACCTGACAGAGCCAGACTCGCGCAAGCTAGCCGGTGGCTGAGGCCGAGCTCATACAGGTCAGCCATAGACTCCTGGCCGAGCTTACGGCCGAGACCAACCTCTCGGGCCGACCTCCCTTGCCGACCCCCTGGGCTGACCTCCGAGGCCGAGCCCTCCTCCACTGAAGCTGCCATAGCGCCCCACCGGGGATCTCCGGGCCACCTCAGCGCATCCCGAGAATCACGGGATAAGGATCGAGCCACGATCCCCGCGTAACACGGAATCACACTCTACATGGACTCTTACCTTAATAAGAGCCCGACCCCGAAAATAGCTCTCCACTCCGCTCTACGCGAGAGAACCTTCCGAAAGAAAGACTCCTACCATACTAGGACTCTCCCAACCGCCTCATCTCATCCTCACTCTATAAATACCCAGGTATGGAGCACCATTGATCATCTCGCTTTTTACTAGCTGTTAAGCTGTTGCATTGGAGACCTGACTTGAGCATCGGAGAGTCCTAGGCCGGAGCCACACCGGCTCTCTTGTGCTCATCGCTAGGTTTTTGCAAGCTCATCCATAGGCGAACCGGGCATCGGAGGTTTTCACACGCAACAAAACCTAAAAGATAACGAGGGATGGAGCAGTCCATCACTTCTCTTTTGGATCAAGTTTGAGTGGTCAACACTAATCCATTTTGCTTGATTTTGGGTCAATCTGAAAAGATTGATTTAACTATCCAACAAAACCAGGACCTCAAGATTCTTAGCTATATTGGGAAAAGTTATGACTTGATTTAGTAAAAGGAGTGATAATCCATGATAAGATTTCTACTTTTGGATGTATAGCTTAGCAGTTGAAGAAAGAAGTTATTCAATGAATGATCAATATTAGCTATTAGATAAAATTAGAATAGAGGGTCAACATTAACTTTTAAGAGAGTTTCTCTTATATAAGCATTGTAAGGGTTATAGGCCAAAGATAGTTCTTGTTAGCTTTTAAATATATTGCAGAGCTTTTTCTCTTTGTTTCCTTTCCCCATTGAAGTGTGCGCAGAAGTACGTGGGTACTACTTGTTGATTGGATTCCAAAGTATTGCTAGTCCGTGTTGTATAATTTCAGAGAGATTTTTTTTTTTTTTTTTTTTGGTGATAAAAATTTCATGTGGGTTTTCTAGTACTAAAGATTGGACTGATTTCCACCTTGTTTGGACCTGCAATGGAAGTCTATAGGGTGCAGGCTTTTGCATTTTACTCTTAGAGAGTGGATAAAGTTAAATCCTAGGGTAAAATCCAGAAGACATAAGTCTCATCGGTTCTTGTTGGTATTATTATGCAGGAAGCACATTTTTGCACATAACAAATTGGTAATCAAGAAGCAATTTTGCATTTAAAAAACATCAAGAAAAATCCCATTTTTACAGAAGTGAGTTTATGTTGGTGAAAGAAAATGCAAAACATTTTTTCGTGATTGTTTGCGGGTATTATCCCCCACCTACCAAAAAAAAAAAATTAATAAAAAAGGAAGAAATCTTGAGTTTATGTTGGTGACACATGATGCAAAACATTTTTTCGTGAATATTTGCGGGTATTTTGACACCAAATAAACATAGGTTTTCCTTCATTTCTTGCTTACAAGTCTTCAATTCACTATATGAAGAAACTTCGTCATGACCGATTGTACGATCGTTGAGGTTATGAACCTTTTGATAATTCTAGTCACTATTTTAAATGTTTTGGCTGATCCTTTTGTGATTTAACTTCTGAATCTTTGTCAAATATCTTTTCAGGTGTGCTAGAATATGTTGGTACCATATGGATGATAATACCTCTTTCAGGACAGCCTTTGGTGTGGCATGCAGATTCTTCCCCACACTGGTGTTCTTATATGAAAACATATATATTATACTACTTTTGATGGTGATTGCACTTAATTTTTATGGTTTTATCTGTAGAGTGGAAAATCTAAACACTTATATTTTGTTTCTCTCCCAAAAAAACATCACGAAAAACAAAGATATGGATTGTGATGGAGGTAGAAAATTCAGTATCAACAAGTACTAGACCATTGGCTCAAAACTAAAAGTGGATGACTCGCAGTTGAGAATGCTTTCTAAATGATTATATTTATGTCAATCAATCTAATATAAAACCACCTCATGCTTTTGTTCATTCAAATTTTCATCACCAAACCTTTAGGGTCCTAGGTATGTACCTCTAGTATCTTTCGGAAGACAGTCACAATTTCTTAGTTTGGACTTCTCCAAAAATAAATTAGAGTAATCATACTCCTTTTATTGCAATTGCAATGCTAGACTTTTGAATTGAAATTGAGTCTGCCCTCAAAACTTCAAGAGATATCCAAACTTCTCCTCCAATAGGATTATCCACTGGCGTCATTGCAACAAAACTGATGCAGGAGCATTCTAGAGAAGTATGATTTCAGAAACCATTGGATCAGTTTTGATATTTGGGAATACTTAATTATAGGAAAATTATTTTTTCCTTACACTTTTCTTTGGGAACATTTTTGGATGGTGAAATTTTCATTGTTTTGAATGACAATTGTGCCATTTGACATATTATAGAGTTACTATTTAACAAGCCCCAAATCTTGCCATTCTGATTAGTAATGGGAAAGTTACAATCATATGAAAAGATTCTCTTTTAGGGAGTCTACATAGGCTACTATTTCTATTCCGAACTTATCTCTCAAATGAGTAGTTTTATTTGATTAGGAAAAGATTAGGAACCCATGTGAGGTTTCCCCCCCTCCCCCCCCTATATAGGTAATATCACTTTATTGAAAAGATAAATTATACAGAGGAACATATGCAAGAAGGAAAAACCCCCCAAGAGAAAAACAAACCAAAGTTCTCAATCACGGACATGCCTATTGTTGAATTATTTATCCATCCGTGTCCTCTTTTGGATAGTCCTTCGTGTTAGAGCTCTTGTATGATATATATATTGTTTCCTCCCTTTCCTACAAGATCGGCCTTTTAGAGGAAGCAGTTCCAACATGGTATCAGAGCAGGCAGGGATCACGGTATCGAGTCCCCCTAGGAGCGGACAAGTGTTGAATTATTTATTCATCCGTGTCCTCCTTTGGATAGCCCGCCGTGTTAAAGCTCCTGTATGATATACATATTGTTTCATCCCTTTCCTATGAGGAAGCGGTTCCAACACCCATGATGGGAGACATAACCAGCATGCCACCTATACACTAGGGAACACACACTAATCCGAAAAGGAATTGATAAAGGAAATGATCATCAGCACTCATTAGAGGTTAGACCATAGGACCACAATTCCCCTTTTCTGAACCAAGGAATTTCTCCCCGATCTCTTAATCTTGAGCATCAGCCCCTTACAACTATCCTTCACATCATGCTGAATCTCGAGGAGAATCTAGGGGAAGAGTTTGAATCTTTGGAAAAAAATCCTAACATTCCTTTCATTCCAAAGATGTCAAACGGTAGAACAGAAAGCTAGACAAACAACTCTACCATGTAGTTGCTAAATTGTAATTAGATTCATATTAGGAAATGCTATATACTGTAATTAGGTTCATATTAGGAAAAAAAATCATATTTTATTGTTTCGTATTGAGTGGCTGATTAGGTAATGTAAAGTAGTTCAGTAAGTTCAAAAGTCTTAAAGTGAGACAATTTAATCTTAATAAATAGAATTGTATCCCTTCACAAATATTTGATTTTTTTTTTTTAATGAAATAAAGTTGTTAGTCGGTGGAGTGTGCTGCCTACATATCACAGTTATTTTCTTAAATATTTCTCCATTATCTTCTATTTTCAAAAGGGAAAATGACCTTTTACACCATTTGTTTTGAAAGGGCTAAAGGGCATCCTAAATAGTCAAACATTTTAGCCACATGGATAGATGATGTAACCATTCTAACCATTAGGTAAAGAGGAGATGGTCTAGATTAGCCACATGTTAAATTTCAGAGCCTTCAATTAGATAACCTCCTATATATTGGCATAAGTCAACCATGTACATCTATTCAAAGCCCATAGTACATCAACCATGCGATGTCCCACAATCCTAGATATACAAAGCTCTATTTTACCACATGGAATATTTTTAGGATCATTTAGATAAGATTTTCTTAAGTGGACCGTGTAGGAAATCTACACCCTATTTGTAAGTCCTATTCAAACCCTAACCCATACCCCACCATCTTTCCATGCAGTCAAGCCTTTAAAATCCAAAATCCTAGGCTGTGCCACATCAGCTAAGAAGAATGGGGCATCTGCCAAACTACTGGCTCTGTTCATTTTTTTCTAAGCTTAAACATACACCTTGACATTAGAAACTTTTTCTACCCCGTTACCTAGAAGAGACATGAGAGTTTTAAGTTTATATTAATACGATTATTTTATTGTGTGAGTGGTCATGTATGCCAGTAGTTGTGTCCAATTATTTAATTAAAAGTAGTGTTATTATTTTATTAATCTTTAAAGTGACAAGTTAGTTAATCATGAAACCTACTTAGTTTATTAATTGTTGACTTTTTAAGCAAGCAGTTTTATTTTGAGAACTTTTATTTGGTATCAATTGAATTCTTCATTTCCGATGGTTTGAAAATTTTGTTGGCTCTATCCTCGACTTCTCCAATATCGATTTTCTTTACTGGTGGTGTACATAATTTGCGGCACTGATACTTA
Organism: Telopea speciosissima; assembly: GCF_018873765.1. Classification (NCBI taxonomy): domain Eukaryota; kingdom Viridiplantae; phylum Streptophyta; class Magnoliopsida; order Proteales; family Proteaceae; genus Telopea; species Telopea speciosissima. Next base: position 169,861 of record NC_057923.1, on the reverse strand, counting down.
CTAAGGAGTTTAAGCTAGGATATTCTTGAACAAGTCAGACAATGAAAGGTCTTTCTACCTCTTTATTGCTCTTCATTATTCATTCTAGTATGTAAGGGCAATTCTGTCCATGCAATGTTTTGGATTATTATAAATATAAAGCTTGGGGTTAGTCTTAGACATCCAAGAATTAATTTTTCCTAATTCTAATCTCTCAACATGGTATTAGAGCAAGTTTGAATTAGGGAGTTTTTTTCCATTCTCGATTTCCCCTTCTCCCTTTTACTCTCAATCTCTTCTTCCCACCCCCTCTTCTGTTTTGATCTTCTCTCTCCATCATTCTCCCACTAGGGCAGCACTGATGAGGTGATCGACAGATCCAGTTGCTGCCCTCCTTTACGTCATCCTATGATAAAGTTTTTTGATCGATAGGGACAAGTCCAACTCCAGTTGCTGCCTGCGATATTTGCTTCTTAATTTTTTTTTGGACTGCTTCCACTTCTTTCCAAGGGACCAATCTACCTCATTGAAGACTCAAGAACCGCGGCAGTGTTTACTTTTTTGGATCAGTTCCTATCTCCAATAGAATTGAAGACCTCCTAGATCGATTTCTTTTCACCAACTTAGGATTTTCTCAAAACCCTGACAAATATCGATCTAGGAGTTTTAGGTTTCCATTGCGGCTGGTTATAGGAGTACTTCAGTCCTATTAGAAGCACACTCTACCCAAGTTTCATCTCTATCTGGTGGTTTTTTGTCTGCAATCAGCCCTCCATCGATTTCACCAAAATCAGGGTTTTTTTCAAAATTTTGAAAAAATCGATCTCAAGGTTTTCTCTGTTAGAAGCTGATAGTTTTTTGAGACAACTCTTCCTATGTTTAAAGAGGTCTCCCCTTCAATTTTCAGCCATTATCTTGGAGTTTTTATTGGGTTTCTCATCACCACAGCCCATTTCTGCGATTTGTTTTTTCTACTACATAATGGGTGACTCTGAAGTCTCTATTGGCACTTCTACTGCAGATATGTACAGTAGGAATGAATCCCCGTGATCTTCTTCATAATCCTATCAAACTGGATGGGAGCAATTACCTGATATGGTCTCGCTCTGCCTACTTTGCCATTACTCGCTGTGGGCTTACTGGCCATATTGATGGCACAACTGTTATGCCAGCTGAAGCTGGCCCTTCTCTGACCAGGTGGATCTCCAATAATGGTATTCTTATGTCTTATCTGATTGGCTCCATGCATTCAGACCTTGCGGGTGGATTTCTCCTTTTCCCACACTTAAACAGTCCTATGCCTTGATCTCCTCTGAAGAGAACCGTAGGGCTGTCATGCTCCATCCTCCATCTACTGAGAGATCAGTTCTTTAGACTACTTCCACGGTTGTTCCTATGACTGCTGGTTCTTCCCCTTCTGGTGATGGTTCTACCAAGGGCATTATCACTTGTGAGCATTGTAATAGGCCCTACCACACCAAGGACAAATGTTGGAAACTTCACGAGAAACCAGTTGACTTTGAAGCCAAACGGGCTGCCAAGAAGAAACCAAACAAGAAGGCCCATCACTCTGAGTCTGTTGCTACAGCCCCTACTACTGACATTGGCCTATCTCAGGAGGATCTACAGGCATTCCGATGTGTGCTCAAGTCTTCTGTTGTTGCTGCCTCTACTACATCAGCTACTGCCAATTCACTTACCCCTTCAGGTTCAAACTTTGCTCGGTCAGGTATTTTATTTGGTGGTCATTATGCTTCAGTAGCTCCCATCCTTGGATCATTGATTCTGGAGCTACAGATCACATGACTGGGTCCTCTAGTCTTTTCCATCATTATTCTCCCACTTCTGGGAAAGACAAAGTCAAAGTAGTTGATGATTCCCTTCCATCTCTGGAAAAGGAATCATCAACTGTACTTTCGCTCCTTCTGATCTACTTATTGCTCATCGCAAGGGTACTAGAACTTGCACCCAACATCCTATTTCTTGCTTTGTTTCTATAGTTCTCTTTCTCCATTTTTTCGTGCATTTGTGTCCTCCCTTTCTTCTGTTTCCATTTCTAAAAATTTGCAGGAAGCATGCACAGATGGAAAGTGGAAGGCAACAATGTTGGAAGAAATGAGCGCTTTGAAGAAAAACTAGTGTTTGGGATCTTGTAGCCCTTCCTCCAGGAAAAGAAACCAGTGGGATGTAAGTGGGTGTTTGTGGTCAAACAAAAGGCTGATGGGTCTGTGGATCGATATAAGGCACGTCTAGTTGCAAAAGACTTTACACAGACATATGGGATCGACTACATGGAGACTTTTGCTCCTATTGCAAAGTTGAATATAGTTCGGGTTTTGCTATCTTGTGCAGTCAATCTTGGATGGGATCTACAACAGCTGGATGTGAAGACTGTCTTCCTAAATGGAAAACTTGATAACGAGGTGTACATGGATATTCCACTAGGGTTTCCTTGTGACAGTAATAAAGGTAATGTGTGCAAATTGAAGTGAGCACTTTACGGGCTGAAGCAGTCACCTCGAGCATGGTTTGGGCGATTTCATAAGGCCATGATCTCTTTGGGCTATAAGCAGAGTAATGCTGATCACACTCTCTTATAAAGAGGGCTGGTCAAAAACTCACTGTTCTTATAGTCTATGTGGATGACATTGCAGTTACTGGCAACGATGGTAATGAGGTCAACCGGTTGAAGCAGTTTCTTGGCCAGGAGTTTGAGATTAAAGATCTAGTGAAGCTACGAAACTTTCTTGGGATTAAAGATGTCAGATCTTCTAAAGGCATCTTTCTCTCTCAACGGAAGTATGTCCTAGACTTGTTGGTTGAAACTGGTTTGTTAGGGTGTCACCCGTCCGATACTCCTATGGAGGCTACTGTCCATCTCAAAGAAAAGGAGGGTGAACCTATTGATAAAGGCTGGTACCAAAGACTAGTAGGGAAGCTAATTTATCTCTCACATACACGTCCAAACATTGCTATTGCTGTGAGTACTGTGAGTCAGTTCATGCATGACCCCTATTCTTCTCATATGGAGGCTGTTCTTCGAATTCTTCACTACTTGAAGTCAGCTCCTGGAAAAGGCATTCTTCCATCTCCTAATGGTAACCTACGGATAGAGGCGCATACCGATGCTGACTGAGCTGGTTCTACTGACCGGATGTCTATCTCTGGGCACTGTTCTTTTATAGGAGGCAATCTTGTCACTTGGCATAGCAAAAAGCAAAATGTGGTGGCTTGTTCTAATGTTGAAGCAGAGTTTCATACAATGGCACAGGGCATTTGTGAGTTACTTTGGTTGAAAGGCTTGCTACATGACCTTGGTGTCCCTGTTCATCAACCTATGATGTTGTACTGTGACAACAAAGCTGCAATCAGCATTGCACACAACCCGATACAACATGATCGCACCAAAATCCCTCTGATCTGTTTTCAAACCCCCCACCCTCCCATCGTTTTTTCTGTCCCATTCCCTTTTCTAAATTTTTTTCTCTCCCCTTTCTCCTTGCTTCTTCTCCCTCTCTAAGGGCAGCACTGCAGAGGTGATTAGATGATCTAGTTGCTGCCTTCTTCCCACCTCTTTTTATCCCTTTTTCAATATGATAAATTCTGCTCGATAGCTGCTGGTTCTCTCCTTGGCGATATTTGGAGTTTCTAGATTTTTTTGAAGATTAGGCCAAGAAAATTATTGGGACTGATTTTCCCTCTGTGGGAGACTCTTCTGCGATATTGCCTTGCTGCTATCAAGTATCCACCAAGTGTTGAAGACCCCTCATCCCAATTGATTTCTTACTTTCGGGTTTTTTTCTAAAACCCAGATCATTATCGATTTTTTGGGATTAGGGCTGCTTGCTGTTGTTTTTCTTATTGGAGCCTTTTCTCTTCATCAAGGACATCCTCTACAGGTTCCTGTACAGATTCGATCAAGCTTCTTCTTCAATTTTTTTGGATTCCCATCCACATCGATCTCCAATTTCAGGTTCTCTTCCAAACCCCTGACATTGTCGATCTCTGTCGAAGGGGTCTCTACTGTTGCTGATTTTTTGGGGGCTGTTGTGCCCATCATAGTGGACCACTCGACCTTGATTTCAGCTCTTGGTTTGGAGTAATTGTTGGTGTTTAATTCTCCACAGCCCTGTTGCAACTATGGGTGACTCTGCCGATACCACTGCCACTTCTGATCAACCTGGACATGAAAATCAGATTATCATAATTTTCAGCCCAATCCCATCAAACTTAATGGCAGCAACTACCTATTGTGGTCTCGGTCAGCCTCTTTTGCTATTGCTGGCTGTGGTCTCACTGGCCATATTGATGACACTGTCACCATGCCTACTGCCCCAGGTGCTGGCAAGACTCGCTGGCTTGCCAACAATGGTGTTCTTATGTCTTATTTGATTGGTTGTATGACTTCGGACATTGCACATGGGTTCCTCTTTTTTGATATAGCTTCTCAGGTTTGGTCAGCCTATAAGGAAACGTATGGACAGCTTGGTAATAATGCTCAAGTCTATGAACTCAAGAAGAAGGTTCTTCATACTATTCAGTGGGACTTAACAGTCTCTACATATTATGCTACTCTACGCAACCTTTGGCAACAGTTGGACCACTTCTCTGATTACCAGCCCGATAATGTTACTAATCTGGCTACCTATAAGAAAAATGTGGATAAAATCTGGGTTTATGATTTCTTGGCTGGGTTGAATGTTGAGTATGACCCAATTCGTGTTCAAGTGTTGGGCCATTCTCCTTTTCCCACACTTGAACAGTCTTATGCCTTGGTCTCCTCTAAAGAAAATTGCCGAGCTGCTATGTTGCACCCTACTGTTCTTGACAGGTCAACCCTCCAGACTACTGCACCGGCTCCTTCTACACCAATTGGCACTCTTTCTGTGGGCGGTACTGCTACCAGCCTAATTACTTGTGAGCATTGTCATAGGCCTTATCACACTAAAGACAAATGTTGGAAACTTCATGGGAAGCCCACTGACTTTGAAGCTAAACGGGCTGCCAAGCGAAAGCCAAGAAACAAGGCCAATCACTTTGAGTCTGTCACTACAGCCCCTACTACTGACGCTGGCCTATCTCAGGAGGATTTACAGGCATTCCTGCGTGTGCTTAAGTCTTCCACTACTGCTGCCTCTACTACATCAGCTACTGCCACTTCGTCTACTCCCTCAGGTTCACACTTTGCTCGGTCAGGTATTTCGTTTGGTGGTCATTGTGCCTCTGTAGCTTCCCATCCTTAGATCATTGATTCTGGAACTACAGATCACATGACCGGGTCCTCTAGCCTTTTCTATCGTTATTCTCCTACCTCTGAGAAAGACAAGGTCAAGGTGGCTGATGGTTCCCTTTCCTCCATCTTTGGAAAAGGGATCATCAACTGTACTTCTTTCCTTCACTTGTCAAATGTTTTATATATTCCGAATTTTACTACTAACCTTCTTTCAATTAGTAGTATAACTCATGATCTTAACAACAAAGTAACCTTTTTTCCTTCCCATTGTGTTTTTCAGGATTTGGACTCTGGGACGACGATTGGATTAGGTAAAGTGCACGGTGGCCTGTACCTGCTTGACGATGGTCGTCTCACTCCATCTCCATTATTACCACTACATCAGAACTCCTGGGTATCTTCTGAAATTTATCAGTGGCACTCTAGATTAGGTCACCCTCCCTTAGGCATCTTAGCATCCTTGTTTCCTACTTTGGTCAAACCTTGTGATAAGATCGATTTTTTTTTAGGCTTGTATTCTGGCCTAACAGACACACTCAACTTATTCTATTTCTAATAAAAGGAGTTCTTCACTTTTTCACTTAGTACATTATGATGTTTGGGGCCCCAGTCGTAAGACTTCGGTTTCCGGTCATCGTTGGTTTGTCTCTTTTATTGATTGTCATTCTAGACACACATGGGTTTATCTTTTATACACCCAAAGTTAAGTTTTTTCTTGTTTTCAGCATTTCCATAACATGGTCAAAACTCAATTCAATGCTACTCTCAAAGTCTTGAGAAGTGATAATGGGACTGAGTATACAGAGATTCAATTTTAGAAATACCTTGCTGATAATGGGATTGTTCATCAGACAAGTTGTGTTAATACCCCAGCCCAAAATGGCGTGGCTGAATGGAAGAACCGACACTTGTTGGAAGTGGCCAGGGCGTTGATGTTTTCGCGCCAATGCTATTCTCACTGCAACCTATCTTATTAATCGGTTGCCTTCCCGTGTTCTTGAATACCGTAGTCCGGCCGATATTTTACATGGAAATTCCACCTTTATGGTTCCTCCCAAGATTTTCGTTGTGTGTGTTATGCTAGAGACACTAAACCTCATGGCAAATTTAATCCTCGTGGGTTAAGGTGTATTTTCTTGGGTTACTCTCCAACCCAGAAAGGTTATAAGTGTTAGCACCTTCCTCCTCGTCGTACTTTGGTCAGTATGGATGTGGTTTTTCATGAAAGTCTTTCATATTATCCGTCTACACATCTTTGGGGGGAGAATTCTGGTTCCAGTGAAGATGTGCTTATGTTTCCTCTCCTTGAAGTTCCTCCTTTGGCTGCAGTCCAACCTCCTTTGACTGCTGCCCAGCCTCCTTTAGCTGCTGCCCCTTCTTCTGAAGCAACTCCTTTACAGGGGGAGCGTGTAGAAAATAATGGTGGTAATGATCCTTGTCAGGGGGAGGTGACTCCAGTCCAAAGAACCATCAATGAATTTCAGAAGAGAATTGACAACTCTAATATCCTCACCTACTAGAGACACTCCAACAGAGGGCAGCATCAATCCATTGTGGCACCAATACCTATCCAATTGCTGACCCAGGAGTCAGATCCTCCTCCTTATGGTGAGACCTCTCCTTCTGATCTACCTATAGCTCATCGTAAAGGTACTAGGACTTGCACCCTACATCCTATTTCTCGCTTTGTTTCTTATAGTTCTCTCTCCATCTTTTCGTGCATTTGTGTCCTCTTTTTCTTCTGTTTCTATTCCTAAAAATTGGCAAGAAGCATATACAGATGGAAAGTGGAAGACAACTATATTGGAAGAAATGAGAGCTTTAAAAAAAAACAACACTTAGGATCTTGTACCCCTCCCTCTAAGAAAAAAACCAGTAGGATGTAAGTGGGTGTTTGTGGTCAAACAAAAGATTGATGGGTCTGTGGATTGATATAAGGCACGTTTGGTTGCAAAGGGCTTCACCCAGACATATGGGATTGACTATTAGGAGACTTTTACCCCTGTTGCAAAATTGAATACAGTTCGGGTGTCGCTATCTTGTGCAGTTAATCTTGGATGGGATCTCCAACAGTTGGATGGGAAGAATGCCTTCCTAAATGGGGAACTTTGTGAGGAGGTATACATGGATATTCCACCAGGTTTTTCTTATGACAATACTAAAAGCAAAGTGTGCAAGTTGAAGCGAGCACTGTATGGGCTGAAGCAGTCATCTTGAGCTTGGTATGGTTGGTTCCACAAGGCAATGACATCTGTTGGCTACAAACAAAGTAATGCTGATAATACTCTCTTTATCAAGAGGGTTGGTGAGAAGCTCACTATTCTTATAGTGTATGTGGATGACATTGTGGTTATAGGCAATGATGGGGGATGAGATAAGCCTGTTGAAGAGGTTTCTTGGTCAGGAATTCGAGATTAACGATCTAGGGCCGCTACGGTACTTTCTTGGGATTGAGGTTGCCAGACCTTCTAAAGGCATCTTTCTCTCCCAAAGGAAGTATGTCCTAGACTTGTTGACTGAAACTGGTCTGTTAGGATGTCACCCTTTAGATACTCCTATGGAGGCTACTATTCGTCTCAAAGAAAAGGAGGGTGATCCTGTTGATAAAGGCCGGTACCAACGCCTGGTGGGGAAGCTGATTTATCTCTCACACACCCGTCCAGATACTGTTGTCATTGTGAGTACTGTGAGTCAGTTCATGCATGACCCCTATTCTTCTCACATGGAGGTTGTTCTTCGGATTCTTCACTACTTGACGTCAGCCCCTGGAAAAGGCATTCTTCTGTCTCCTAATATGTCACCTATGGGTAGAGGCGCATACCGATGCTGACTAGGCTGGTTCTGCAGATCGGAAGTCTATCTTTGGGCACTGTTCTTTTGTGGGAGGCAATTTGGTCACTTGGCGTAGCAAGAAGCAGAATGTGGTGGCTCGTTCTAGTGCTGAAGCAGTGTTTGGGGCTATGGCACAGGGTATTTGTGAGTTACTTTGGTTGAAAGGCTTGCTACAAGGTTTTGGTGTTCCTATTCATCTTCCCATGATGTGGTACTGTGATAACAAATGTGCAATCAGTATTGCACACAACCCGGTACAACATGATCGCACTAAACATGTTGAAGTGGACAGACATTTCATCAAGGAAAAGTTGGAAGAAGGGTTGATTTGTGTTCCCTTTGTGAAGTCTGCTGATCAGGTTGCTGATATCTTCACTAAGGGATTATCTGGGAAATTGTTCCATCCCATTCTAGTCAAGTTGGGCATAATTGATATATTTGCTCCAACTTGAGGGGGAGTGTTAGAACCGTAGGGTTATTCTAGACATTATTTTATGTTTTCTATTATCTGGTGTTTAGTCCCACATTGCTAATTTGTATTTCTATCCTTTCTATTCAATATTATAAATAGAAGAGCTTTGGATGGTCATAGATCATTCAAACATTATTCCACAAACCTGTTTTGTTAACACATGTTGAAGTAGACATGCATTTCATCAAGGAGAAATTGGAAGAAGGGTTGATTTGTGTTCCCTTTGTGAAGTCTACTAATTAAGTTGCTGATATTTTTACCAAGGGATTGTTTGAGAAGCTGTTCTATCCTATTCTAGTAAAGTTGGGCATGATTGACATATTTGCTCTAACTTGAGGGGGAGTGTTGAATTATGTACAGCAGAATACCGTGGGGGTATTTTGGTCTTTTTACCTCTTTATTGCTCTTTATTATTCATTCTAGTATGTAAGGGCAATTCTATCCATGTAATGTTTTGGATTATTATAAATATAGAGCTTGGGGTCAGTCTTAGACATCCAAGCATTAACTTTTCCTAATTCTAATCTCTCAGCAGCAAGACTACTGAAGTTAAGATTATTGGGCTTATATGCCGATATACTATCATGGACACTCTCCTTCCTACTCAACTCAGAAATTTCACTGGGGAATATTACAATCTAAGATAGGATTAGTGTGATTCTACGTTCTAACAAGGACTCCCAATGGACACAAGACTATGGTAAAAGGTTTATATATGTGATCAACCAAAGGGTCCTATTCTAGTTCTGTTCTATGGGTTGATGATTTTGTATTAGTTTCTCTTGAGCACCGTTTGAGGTATGGGAATTGAATCCGATTCCTACTGATTTTTGCAACCCACTTTTGAATCGCCATTATTCACGTTTGATGATTTTTTGGTCATTGTTTCCTTCTTATAGTAGTAAACAGAAGAAAATCAACAAAACTTACCTCTTCTATCAAGATCACTAAGTTTATTGAATCAAAACTCCCAAACAAAAAAAAAAAAACTCTGGAAAAATATTTGCTTCTTCCTAGTAACAATTTCTAGGTTCCCGCCAATTCAGATCTGAAATTATTTGCTTCTTCTCAAATCCATTTTCTAGGATTCCGACCAACTCGGAATCAGAATGGAATCAATGAAGGCCGATTTCATGTCCGATTCTGGTTCATAAAAAATGCTCTTAAGGATGACCCTGGCAAGCTGTTTTATATCATACTGCTTCAAGGTTTACATGTTTCTCAGCCTTCTGCTGTTTCCACCCCTAGATCATGGTAGATCCTGGGGCCAATCCCAAAGACCTAAACAGAGTGCAGGTTGGTCAGAGCCATCCCACAGACAGGCTACAGCCCTTCACATTAATATGGCAAGTTCTTCAGTGGTATCTTTCGGTTATTTTCTTTTCAGTTTATTTTAATTTATTTCCAGTGTTATAAAGTTCATGCTATTATGTGTGCACTATTGTCTGCAATGGAAAAGAAATTCCTAGAAGTAACATTTTAAGTTTATAACAACAGTGATACCATGCACCCAAGTAGATACCCAAAAAAGGGCCATTTAGCCCTCGTCTAAGACAGTGTGAAGGTGTTTCACTGCCCTTCAATGGAAAAGAAAAAGGAGCTACCGGCGTTTTGATGACGGAAGCAAGCAGTCATACACTCTCTCCATGCGTGATGTCACAGCAAGTTTATATGCAAGTTGCAGGTCTGGCTTCGCCAAATCCGTAATATCCTGTCTCAAACTGCAGATAATTCTTATGAGTTCATTGCAGAGGAAAATCATCTTTCATTCTGACTTCTAATAATATTCTATAGGAGAAATGTTCTCTGTCCCGCAGCGCAGGCTGTGCCCAGGCACATGAGCCTGCCACTCAGCGGAGCAGGGTGGTCATTGAGCCCACCCCCATGTGGCTGGGTGCAGCCTGCGCAGCGGCACAGAGAACAATGCCCCTATTCTATATTCTAAGTGATGATTGAATTACCACTTACCTAAGCCATTCGCCTGTGGCTTTCGCATGCCTTTCAACAGCCTTGTGCAGACAGTCAAGACTATACAACACTAATCCAAACATGCAATGAGCATCTTCTTCCTGAAAAATGCAAACATGTTTCTTATGAAATATTGAACCATATACTTTTTTTTTTTTTTGCAAGAAAAAAATAAGAGAAAAAGAATGCTGCTTGGTGTCGCGCCCCTACACCCAGACAGTGGCGGGTGAAATGACCACCCCACCCCCCACGTTTGATGCTTAAGTACGGACTCCCATTGGCCCCCATGCCTGTGTAGGGGCGATGCAACCAAGCAGCATTCTCTGTCCCAGAAAGTTATTGAAACCATGTAGAGGAATATTTTGGACCCTTTAAAATTGAACTTTTTTCCCTTCAGATTTTGGGAGTCTGAAACCAAGTAGAGGAATATTTCCCGCTTTCCTCTGGTATCCGAAAATGTAAGCCATGTGAATTAGAATGTACAGACAAACAAAAGTGTGGTATACTTTTAGAACTTTCTTAATACAAGAGTTGGATTTTCTTTCAGACTCTTGAGTGGAATTCGCATAACACAAATATAGTTAGACTGTGTTATAGCATATGCCAGTAATGAAACCAATAGAGTAATTAAAAAAATAAAAATAAATGCAACTACTAATCAGAGGTACATTTGCAATTGTGCATGTGATATAATTTGGATCTATTACACCTGGCTAAAGTACCACAATTTCCTGGACAGACATGACTTGATCACTCGTGACATGTTTAATTAGTAGGAACTAAGAAACCAAAAAGATTGAAGTATGGTAACAAATGTTTTCAGCAGTCAATTCCATATTCATGATGGGATGGGTAATAACACAATTTTTTTTTTCTTTAACCAATCAAAAGAACTTATTGTGATCATACTAAGTCACTAAGCTAGTTTTTCCTACAGTTGAGAAAGTGGTAGCAAACAGAAGTTGCTGGCTTGACACTTACATTGAAAAATACATTCCTAACTTCGACAGCAAAAATAAGGAATTCCTTCTATTGTCTTAAGGAGAAATCTCCTAAGAAGCTCAAAGAAGAATTGACCAAGAAGGAAGGCTGGTTAGACACATGTAGACTTCATAAAAAAAATAAGTTCTGAGTAATTCTGCAGTCTACAAGGAGAGGCAACAAGTATCCCACTACAGTCATCATATCACTGAGGTAATTCATCCCTATGAGTCAACTTTTTTTTTATTATTATTGGGTGAACAAATAATTCATTACCAAAAGGAGGGGGAGATAAAAGGAGGCCACAAAATAGGGCAAGAAGAAATAATTACAGGAGAGCTATACATGCGAGGCAAGACCCAACCGTTAACAAGAGACGACAATGGGCTGCAGTAAGGAGACTAGCAAACCCCAAGAGACAACAATGAGCCCGTTCCTTGGGGAATCCACAACACTACAAGAGGAGACCAAAGATAGCTAGCTTACTAGAGACCTCAAAAGTAATTGATTTCCAAATCTGCTTGTTGAAATATGTGGTTATAGGGGCAAATAGGTCTTGTGTATGTTTTTAGTTTTGCTCTTTGGTATGTTGGTTTATGTAAGGGCATATTTGTCCTATCTATTATTCAGTCTTTATTATAAATAAATCTGGTGGAGACCTGCAGCAGAATTCTATTCTGGCCGCAGGTCCTCTCTCCTTTTGGGTTTTGCGTGCTTCACCTCTCCTCTCTTCTTCTTCTCTCTGTCAGTACTCTGGTCTGATTATCAGTTTCTGATTTTATAACATGGTATCAGAGCCAGGATACCTACAACAGCACTTTCAAATTAAAGATTTGGGCCAGCTTCACTACTTTCTTGGCTTGTGTCTCTTCTCTTCTTTCCCTTTGCATTGTTTTGGTTGTAGGATTCTGGTTCTCTTACAGTTTTGCTGGTAGAGGGATTGATTTCCCAAAGTTGCAGGTGGAGAGGAAAAGAGATGAAGATAGACTCAAACTTGCGGGACAGTAAAACCGCTGGGGAGAAGAGGGATCGGAGAAGAAGAGATAACCTGCTCATCTGCAACTCCAATGTGCTAAAATGGCAATAGAAGCGGAAGGACAGAGAAAATAGAATAAGTTGTTATAATGCAAGAAGGGGGTGAGAGAAGACAGGGGCAGAGAAGGACTGAGAGGGAGAGAGTGAGAAGTCACTCATTAACACTCTTTCAAAACTGTAATCTCATTCAATATTGCATTCATTCTACTCAATCAGAAGGATTACATTCATATAAATACGTAAAGACTCCAACAGAAAATATAAACTAATTCTAACTAGGAAATTAACAACTAACTCAAAGCAAATCTCCTACGTAGCTATCTTTCAAGGAAATAAAATAAAAAAATACAATTTTTTTTTTGGGTGAATAAGAAATTCATTAGCAAGAGGAAAAAAGAATTACAGGGCCCTCAAATGGAGCAACAAAACAGAAAATAAATGCCCCAAGCCTCAGCTTTGCAGGCTAGGAGAAACAAGGGAGATAGAGGAGAGACCCTAGGAGACAACAATGAGCCTATTCCTTGGAGTGTCAGGGCAAAAGATAGGAGTGGTTGACGATAACTTTGCCTTAATATCAAAGGAAATGGAATCTCAAATCTGCTGGTAAGATCTAGAATTGGAGGTCCATTTCCTGATATTGTGCTCCATCCAAATGTGGTTCACAGTAGCACAAAAAGCAAGCTTTCCCACAGTATCACAAAGAGAGCAGCCAGCAAACGTCATGTCGATCCAAATCCATTCCCTAGAGAAAGGCAGAATTCTTCTCGGGGCATTGCCTTTCCAGATCACTGCTACAATGGGGCACTCAAAGAAAAGGTGATCGTTGTCTTCCATATTGTTCCAGTAGAGGCAACAAGAGGGGGAGACAGGGATGTAGCGATGCAGAAGAAAGGCTTGAGTTGGCAGACAATTGTTGAAGATCCTCCAAACAGTAAAGCAGTGCCTAGGAATGTGGTGCCTGAACCAAAGAAGCTTTCTCCAAGGGGCTAAGGGGCCCTTGTGCCGAATGATGTCCCAGGCAGATTTTGAGGAGAAGATAGGAGGGTTGCTTGCCAGCCAGTTAACACAGTCCTGGCTGCCCAAAGGCCTTCTAGTGGTGGAAGAGAGGTCATTCCAGATGAGGACAAGGGCCGGAGAGGTAGTAGGAGGGGCGGCCCAACCAGACTGATCTAAAATGTTAGCCACCAAAGAGAGCCGATGGAGGCCCGAAGCATAAATGATCTGAGGGGTAATCAGGGGGAGGAGGATCCCCTTCGGATGCCAGTGATCCAACCAAAGATAGGAAGAGAGACCATCCCCAATCTTAGATTTGATGACATGAATGACCAAGTGACGGGAGCCTAAGATTTTGTGCCAAACCCAAGAAGAATCTGCCCACAGGGAAGCCGTCCAAATGGAATCATGCCGAAGGGGCCCTGAGTATATCCAGTCAACCCAGATGCTTGTTTGTTTTGAAGCAATCTTCCAAATTAACTTGAAGATACCAGCCAAGTTCACTTCTTTGATTCTTCTGATGCCCAAGCCTCCTTCATTCTTTGGCAGACACACAGGAGCTCAGGGAAGGGGGTGAAGAAATCTGGAAGTATCTTTGCCCTTCCATAGGAAGGAGGCCAAAAGGGATTCCAAGGACTTTATAGTAGGTTGAGGCAGCCCATAGATTCTAGATCAATAGATATACGAAGATTCCAAGACTAATCTGATAAGAACCAGCCTACCAGCATAAGAGAGAAGCTTGCATTTCCATAATTGCAGCCTCTTCCGAATGAGGTCAAGCATAGGAGTGCAGTGATGAGCTGAAAGCCTGGCAGGGATCCCCACAAAGAAAATGAGGGACTTTGAGGGGTTGATGCGCAAGCCCGATAGCTCGTGAAAGTGCTGCAAGCAAAGCATAATAGACTCCAGAGAGGCTATGGAAGCCTTGGAGAAGATCATCAGGTCGTTCGCAAAGGCCAAATGAGAGAGGTTGAGAGCTTTACACTTAGGCATAGGCATAATAAGCTGTTGATCAGTGCAGATTTGGATGTCCCTAGAGAGAGCTTCCAAAGCCAAAGTAAACAAATAAGGGGCCAGAGGGCAGCCTTGTCTAATTCCCACAGAGGCGTTGAAGTAGCCTGCCGGGCTGCCATTAACAAGCACAGAAAACTTTGGGGAAAAGATGCAAGCCTGAATCCAGTTGACAAAGATATAAGGAAACCCATCTTGGTCATCACCTGAGTTATAAAATCCCACCTTAAAGAATCAAAGGCTTTGTGGATGTCGATCTTCAAGAGAATAGCAGGGGAATGATTTTTCCTCTCAAAGCCTTTGATAATGTCATGACAAATAAGGTTGTTGTCTGAGATATGTCTTCCAGGAATGAAAGCAGATTGGTTGTCACTGACAAGCATATCCACCACACTTTTGAGCTGCCCAGGCAGCTAAAAAGAACCCCATACTGAAGCCATCTGGTCCTAGGGCTCCCGAAACCTTGAGAGAGTGAACGGCAGCCACAATCTCATCTTCATTAGGAATGGAGCTTAAAGAGTCATGGAGGGCCGAGGGGATGAATTTGTTGAGCAAGCCATTCGGGATGGGAGGGGAGGCCATCTGAGTGCTGGTGAAGAGGCCCTTGAAATGCTGAACAGCCAAGTCTTTGATACCTTTAATAGTGGAGACAATAGAACCATCCTGGGCTGTAAGATGAACAATTGAGTTTGCATTAACTTTAGCCTTAAGAGATCTGTGAAAATAAGCAGAATTAGAGTCCCCTAGCTCAAGCCACTTAATTCTAGATTTCTGCTTCAAAAAGCTATCTTCTCGAGCAAGTAAGGAAGTGAGCTCAATAGAAGTAGCCTTTTCTTCATCTGCTAAAGCACCATTGCAATGATCCGATTGGAGCCAAATCTGAATTGAGCCAAGTCTATCCTTGCAATCTAAAACCTGCTGAGATATGTTCCCAAAAGTACTGGAATTCCAATCCTTGAGAGCAGCCTTGACATTTTTGAGCTTTTTAGAAAAAGCAATGAGGGGGGAAGAGAACGCAGTGACAGGTTTTTCCCAAGCCTGAAGGACTGTGGTTAAAAAGGAGGGGTGAGAGGCCCACATGTCGAAGTATTTAAAGGGTTTGGGACCAAAGGAAGGGAAGGGCTGAATAGCTAGAGAGATGGGGGAGAGGTCTGAAATGTCGGGGCTGTCAAAATTGGCATGAGAAGAGGGGAAGGCTGAAAGCCATTCCTCATTGACCATAACCCTGTCAAGTTTACAAGAGATCCGGTTAGAACCTGCTCTTTTGTTGCACCATGTTAAAGGGAACCCAGTCCATCTGAGATCATTTACCCCCATGTCTTCAATACAGTCATTAAAGGAGTTGATTGCTTCCAGATCCAAATGATCACCTCCCAGCTTTTCATGGCTGAATCTGATCACATTAAAATCTCCTCCCAAGCCCCAAGGATGAGGAACAAACTATCTAGCAAGAGTAAGAAGGTCAAACCACAGAGGAATTCTCGAAGAATGGCTATTGAGGGCATAGACCACAGTGAAGAAGAAGGAGAAGTGGCCCAGGCAGTCAGAGAAGGAAAGGTGAACAAATTGGGAGGAAGAGGATAGAACAGATAAGGAGATTTTTGAAGGGTCCCATAGAATCTAGATTCTACCATTTGGGTGGTGGATGTAGTTGGATAGGAAAGACCAGCCAAGAGCAAGCGAATGCAAAATTTTTGCATGATTGGGCTCTTTGATATGAGTTTCCAGGAGACAGCAAAAGTTGGCTCGAGGCTGGCGCAACTTGGAACGAACAGTAGCTTGCTTTGAAGGGGAGTTCAAGCCCCTGGTGTTCCAAATGAATCCTTGGATCATTTGGGAAGAGAGGGAAGGGGCAGCAATGGTTCACAGAGCCTGGAAAGGACCAACCTCGAACGGGTTTCGCTACGGTGGGGACGATAGGAGTGGTGGAGGTGTGCAGTAGGAATGCATTGTGACATAGGATGGCTTGGAGAAAGAGGCGAGAGGGGGTTGAGGTTGTCGGGTGTAGAAGACGAGATGTCAGGAGGGTTGGGATGGGAGGGTTGGATGGAGACCCGCGAACCCGAGAGAGAAACAAAGGGTTCACTTAAAGGAGTGGGGTTGAGCCCAGAGGCATAATGGTTCGAAACAATAGGGAGGAGAGAGCCAGGGGGGACCACTAGAGGGTCAACAGGGTCAAAGGATGAGGGGCCCACAGGAGGGGGGCATAAGGAGGTCTTCGTCGACAGAGGCAGAGATGCCTCAGTAGTACCCTGAGCCGAAAGCGAAGGCAGGAGGCCAATCGCAGATGCAGAACAAGTCGCCATAGAATACGACAAAAGAGCGACTGCAGAGGCTGGAGTACCAGGAGAGCCAGGAAAGGAAGGCTCTTGGTTGGATTCCTGCGATATCCGTGATCTGCTCCTCAAGAAGACATCGAAAGAGAGTTTTTCGGGGCACGAGATAAGGCCAGAATCATCTGCATCATCGTCAGGGACAAGGACACTGAACCTATTCAAGTCAGAGGGGAAAAAGCCTGCTGGCTCGATTGAATCAACTGGCCTCCCTCTTTTCGACGAGAATTCCGGTGACGTAGCCTGTTTCTTGTTCTTCCCCGAGAAGGCGAGTGAAGGGTTCTACTAGCCGGATGCGCATTTTTCTCCACTCCGGCGGCAGCAGGGGAAGTCTGGTACAAAGGCCTTCTAGCGGCAAAGATGTTAGTGCCAGATTTCTCTCCAATGATAGCAGTAGGGGCAGTCGCCTCACCCTCGACAGCAGCAGGGCAACTCGTCACGTCTACAGGAGCAGGAGTGCAGAGGTGGGAGCCATGTCCAAATGTCTTGCAAACTTCACAGTGGGGAGGCTTCCATTCGTAGCGGAGTTCTTGCTCGAAGGAGAAGTCCTCGCCCTCCTGGACCGTGATATATGAAGGGAGAGATTCAGCAGCCGAGACCTCGACACAGATTCTAGCATAAGCGAGTCTGTCTTTGCGGCGAGTTCTCACATCCGAGAAGAGAGGAGTTCCCAAGACAGAGCCAATCAGACTAAGTCCGTCAGTGCACCAGTAATGCAGGGGAAGGCCCGACAGGGTTACCCAGAGGGGGATGGAGGTTGGATCAACACGCCGGAGTTGGAGATGACGGTGCCACTGGTGCAGAAAGACAGGTTTTTTGCCTACAAGCCAAGGCCCACCTTCAAGGGCACGGGTCTTACCAGAATCAGAAGAGAATTTGAAAATGAAAAAGCCGTTATCCAGCAGAAAGGCATCCATGGAACCCTGCGTCCTCCATTGCTTGGAGAGAGACAGCTTCACAGTGTGGAAAGGGGGCATGGATCCAAGGAAGTGCCCCATGAGACAGTTCTCCCAGAGCTTTGCTTCAGAGGCGTGGAGATCAGGCGAGCAGAGAGCGACCTTGGAGGAGCCAACAGAGGCAGGAGCTACGAAATGCAGAGGGAGCCCATCAGGTTGAGAACCAGGCACCGGAGCAACCAGAGAGCTCCAAGAAGCAGGCTGGGAGGTTAAGGGAGAAGAAGGCAGAGAGGGTAAGGGAGGGGCTGGTGGAGGGGGAGATGGCATGGAAGAAGAGGACGGCATGAGAGGAGAGGGTGGGAGGTCAGAGCAGCAGGATTGGCCGGAGTCGGAGAAGGGGACACATCTCAGACTTCACGGCAATGTAGTACTTTTCTTCCATAAAAAAAATACATTGTTAACCTCAAATACCTAAATAAATACAACCAGCTCATAGTAGACCAAAAACCCTGGTTGGGCTGGCTCCGTATGGATTTGATTTCCAGAGGGAGTCGTGCCAGTCCAACCAAGATAATGCCACTGCATCAACTGTCATATTTCTCTAGTTGAGTTCCTGTTATGTCAATTTGAAATGGAAGCAAATTTATTGGCATAGAAATTTTCTGCAGAAGAGATTATGTATTAAAAGCCTACAGGCGCTAATAGCCTTAAAAGAAGCCCAAGGCATTCAAGTTAGAGAAATGAATGAAGCAGACAGCTTGTTATTTGATCCTCAATAGCTGCAGCCCAAGCCTTAGTTCAGTTAACAGTTTAGTTTCTCTGCAGTGCTATACACAGACTAACCATCGTATAAGAATGATAAATCATAAAACCATCAGTAGGAATCAACATATATGGTTTCACACTTTACCAGTCCCTGATCCACACAATTTTGGAACTGCATAACCCTTTTCTCAACTTCCACAATAAGTAGCCTCCTTTGCACCCGAGCTATTCTTCCCCTGCCTTCTGCCCCAGTTTCCTGCTAGCATAGACAGAAAATGCATGAAACACAAATTTTCAAAACATTGAAATGATTATATACATAATTTAATTCATTTCTTCCATTAGTTTAAATCAGTAGAGTTTCTCTGCCCCAGTTTCCTGCTAGCATAGACAGAATGATGCACAATTATCACCAAACTAGGCTTCTTTTATTAGGAATAAGTCTAGGGTTGGGATATATATATGTTGGGCCTTTGATCCCAAGGGTTTTCTATGTAATAAGCCTGGAATAGGGGTATATAGGTTGCATACGGGATTAGCCCAATACTTAATCTTATTTTTATGTTTTTAATTGAACCGGCTCAAAATTGGTTGCATCCAATTGGTTTAATTGGGTCAATTTAAGTTATTTAGCTAAGTGTCTTTTAATTTAAGTTATTAGACATTTAGGGGTAGATAGGTCATTTTACTGTTTTAAGTTATTAATTTAGTTTTAATCCTTTCCCTTCCACGATTTATCAAGGGATAGATTAATTTGTATTAGGATTTGGCATAAAGCCATATTATAATAAAGCAAATCATGGAGGCTCCCACACAGATTAGTTGAGTTTAAAAAAAGAATTCGTTGGCTGCCATTGCTGCTGCTCTTTGCTCCCTTGTGAGTGTGTGCATCCTTGTGGATCTCCAGGTGGAAAGGGACTGGTGGAATCCAGTTGACTCCTTACCCCGTGACGACTGGGAGGATCTTCTTCAATTCGAAGGTGGTTCTATCCTTCACATCTGTTCAAGCAGCTGCCAGTGGAATCTCCAGTAAGTTTGACACCCAATTTCTTCTTCTAACCCTCTAATCCTTTCCCCCAATCGATTCCCTTTATTTTTTGTTTGAATCCCATAAACCCTAGATCTTGCTGCCCAGCCATAGTTAACCATTAGAATTACTTCAAATTCAAACTACAACCTCCGCTTAACACCCCCTACACTCGACCCAAGCTGCTGCCCTTATTTGTCTTTCAAAACCCTAAATCCCCTCACCTCCATTAAAGCCCTAAAATCCCCACAGCCTGATTTAACCATCAGAACCAGCCCATATTTGGATCGAACCTTCCCCTCCTTGTTTAGAAAACTTGACCCCAAGCCCAGCCCTTACATGCCACTTAAAACCCTAAACTTGACCTAATTTCTAAAACCTAAAACCCGAAACCCTAACCCTAAAATTCTGGAATTTGAATTTTTATTCAAATCTTGTTCAAACCTACATTAATAGCTTCTCCTAGACCTGCCCATCAATACCCTATAAGATGCATCTCCATATTCATAAACCTAACCCTAGAAATTGACCTAAAACCCTAATTCTGCCCATTCGAACCAGCAGCCCCCTTAGAGATCCTGTTGCTTGGCCTCTAATAGGATCCTTCTCCTATTTAGAGCTACATTACAGAAAATGCATGAAACACAAATTTTCAAAACATTGAAATGATTATACATATAAGTTAATACACTTCTTCCATTAGTGTAATTAAGAAAATTAGAACAAGATGGAACTACTTAACTAACATAGAAATGATAAACCTTAGTGAATGGATCTATCATAGCTCAAAATCTCGTGAAATCTCGATCGAGATTTCGGAAATTTCGGATATTTTGACCTCTTCAAAACGAAATGCCACCTCGAATAAAATAAATACAAAAATTCGATCGAAATTTCGAGATATCTCCAGATTTTTTCAAAATATCGCGAAATTTTGAGTTTCTCGAGAAATTGCTTTATATAAATGAACATGTTTCGTCAATCTCGGTCGAAATTTCGACCGAGACTGAGAAACAGCTCTGGTTTCGCACTTTTGCTTGGTTTTTGAAGGTTTTTGCTCATTTCTTCTCCATTCTTCCACTTCCCACTTGAATCCTTGCCGCATCTACGCCGGAATCACTTGGAGAACAAACTTCTTAGCACATCTGTGAAGCCTTTCCACTATTCCAGGTAAAACCATATTCTCAAAATTGATTTTTTTTAGGGAAATACATGATCAACATGTTTGTTTGTGATGAAATAAATATATGCTAGACACCGGAAGCCGATCTACGACTTCATGGTGTCGAAATTTTTTTTTGGTATATATATTTTTCTGGTTCAAAAATTGGATTTATTTACAACAAAAATCAAAAAATAATACGGGTTATGTATATTGTATGGTGATGAATTAAATATATGTTAGACACCATTGGCCGATCTACGGCCTCATGGTGTCAAAAATATTTTTCTGCCAATAATTAATTATTTTAATTTTTGGAAATTATAAAAAATATTTTAAAAATTCAAAAAAATAGCAAAAAATAAGAAAAAGTATGAGGTTTTTGTTTTAAAATTACTGAAAAATGTCAAAATAAATTGTACATACTTCTTATTTGCTGCCCATTTACATATCTTTTCGATTTTGTTGTGCTAGGCCAATAATTATTTGAAAAATATTTAAAAAAATCATTTTTTAATATGAGAAAAATATGAGGGTTAGGGGAAAAATACAAAATAGCTATAAGTAAATTCTACATGTTTTATTGCTGCCCATTTGCATAAAATTTTGGCGAATATTTATGTGAAAAATATTTTTAAATATGAGATTATGAATGTGTATTTGCCCCAGCAGAAGAGAGAGCTTGAAGACTACATCAATGAAATGAGGGGGCTGTGGGAGAACTATGGGGTGACCATAATGTGTGATGGTTGGACTGGTCCTACAAGAAAGTCCATCATCAATTTTATGGTGTATTGTGATGGGAGGACAGTCTTTCTGAAGTCTGTTGATGCATCCAAGGAGAAAAATGATGCAAAGTATATCTACAAATTGCTGAAGGAAGTGGTAGAAGATGTAGGAGTGGGGAACGTTGTCCAAATTGTAACGGACAACGGAAACAACTAC
Source organism: Telopea speciosissima (assembly GCF_018873765.1). NCBI lineage: Eukaryota > Viridiplantae > Streptophyta > Magnoliopsida > Proteales > Proteaceae > Telopea > Telopea speciosissima. Next base: position 148,229 of record NC_057923.1, on the reverse strand, counting down.
AAGAGTACCGGTGAGAGGTTGATGCAAAACAGTAAGTACCGGTTGTTTTGGACTCCATGTGCTGCCCATTGTATAGACCTCATGTTGAAGGACATGGGAAAGATTAAATTGGTACATGTTATGGAAAAGGCAAGGCAAATGACCAACTTTGTCTACAACCATGGGTTTGCACTAAACCTCTTGAGGGAGAAGTGTGGGGGTGACTTAGTGAGGCCAGGCATAACTAGATTCGCCACCAACTACATTGCACTCAAGAGTATAGAAACCAAGAAGTCTGGACTGAGATCAATGTTTGCTTCTGAAGACTGGTTCAACTGGAATGGGTCCAATACCCATGATGGTAGGGAAGCACAAGCTACAATTTCATCAGATGACTTTTGGTCTAAGTTGCATAAAGTGGTATAACTTCTGGACCCAGTGGTCAAGGTTTTGCATATAGTTGATTCCGCTCTCAAGGGACCAACCATGCCACATCTATATGCTGCCATAGACTTTATGAATGAAGGTGTTTACAATGCAAATCCACGAGGTAGCAAACACTTTCTCAAAATTATCAAGGAGCGCTGGGAAAATCAACTTATGCATCCACTGCATAAGGCTGGTGAGTGTACACTCTTTGTTTTTTATGTAATTACATCTTTTAAAGTTAATTTGAAGGATATATTACTAACTTGTCAATATGTAATGTCAATTTCAGCATATTATTTGAACCCCAAGTACCAATATAGTCATAGGCTTGGGTTGAATAATAGTCTTATTGACACAGTCAAAGAAGCAGTTGCCAAGTTGGAGCCGAATAGTAAATTACAGGCGATATGCAACAATGAGGTGAGTCTTATAAGTTATAATTCATTTGGAATTACTCAATTTAATACTAAATAGTAATGAGTCATTACTAATTTTAAATATTTTTCAAATGATTATAGTTGAAGACTTTTAGGGATGCATTGGAAAGTTTTGGAACCGATGCTACAGAGCAAGGCCGGACACTCGGTGATGCCGGTACTCATTAGTCATTACTCAATTCAATATTTTATTCTTTTGAAATGAAAGTGACATGTTTCTTTTGTTGTAATGCAGCTGAATGGTGGGTGTTGTATGGGGGTTCGGCAGACAATTTAAGAAAAATAGCAATCAAGGTTCTCTCCCAGACATGTTCAGCATCTGGCTGTGAACGGAATTGAAGTACATTTTCTCTCATCCACTCAAAGAGGAAAAATAGATTGGGTTCTGAACATCTCTCTGACTTAGTGTATGTGCATTATAATTTGAGGTTGAAGATGCAACACATACGCATGGGACAAGAGGGTATCAGGGAAAATATCGATCTCGCCGACATTTTTCAGGTAGAGTCAGATGATGAAGATCCTATTGTTGATTGGGTGAGGGATAGAGGTGAGCCAGTGTTAGATTAGCCTGGAGGTAGACCTGACCCCATGATAGCTGAACACATAAAAGCTGATGTGGATGACTTCATGGCTGCAGAGGGTGAGGTACATGCACGGGATGCGTCACCCATACCGTTCCAGCCTACTGGTGGTGTTGATGAGGAGGATGAAGATTGGTCTATGTCATCTGGTGGAGATGGTAGTGGTGGTCCTGGTGGAGATGGTGATGATGGAGGTGATGATGAAGGTAATGATGAACGTGATGATGATGGTGATGGTGGTCAAGCATATGAGGGAACTCGAGTCCCGTTTATGGTACAAGAGCAGCAAGAGGCAATCCGTGCCCCCACACCAGCCACATGGCCAGTCCCGTCCTGGTGGTCGTGGTAGTGGTACTAGTAGGCAAGCTGAGCTTATGGACATTGATGCCCTATTTGGCTCTATTGGTGGACTGAGTATTGGCGATAGAGACAGTAGATCGAGTGGGCATTTCCGTGCCCCATCTTTTCATGTAGACAGCAGTCCATCTCCAGCACAATCAGAGCATGGTTCATCTCATTCACATCCATATGGCGAAGGGCATTCTGGGCAGTACCCTTGGGGGCAGCAGCCTATATCTTCTCCATCCATTCCCAGTTTTGAGTATGACTCCCACTCACAGGGATATAGTGGATCGTCTTTTGTGGATGACTTCTTTTCCTACCCTGGCTACCCAACCCACCAGCTGCGGCCGTACAACCTGTACATGCTCCCAGAGCCGTCATATGACTCATATCATAGTGGATCAGTGGGTAGTACTTCTTCACAATTTGGTAACCTATATCCTAAGATAGGTTACCTTCAGCATGTTGATGATGCAATTTACATGGCCACTGTGGATGACTACACTCGCTTCTTCTCCCAGACTATGACGTGGCATGCATTTATCCTACAGTCGGAGAGCAATACACGTCGGCTCCAGCGGACCATGAGTGGGGTTGATCCTGGACGACGGAGTAGTTATTATTAGCAAATTTGTAAACATTTGAGATGAATGATGACTAGTTGAATACTTGACTTGTAGCCTTGTAGGGGACAATTGGGGATATTGACATATTGTAATTTGGAATGTTTGATATAATCTTCTTAAATCTTAACTCTGAAGTTGTTATTTGTTAACTTGTTATTGACTTGATGTCTTATGTACTTAATATTATAATTTATGACTTAACTTCTGAGTCATTATGTTTCCAACTTAGTTCCAAGTCAATTTACTTGTTTAATGTACAATGTGTATGTGTAAATGTGTAATTAACTAAGTTATACATTAGGGTTCGACCGTACGTTGCCAATCAATGGTGCACATCCAAAACACCATTTTGGGTGACTATTTTTGCAATTTGAACATTTAAATGTGTTTATATAGCCTAAAATAGATTTTCCATGAAGTTTCAGGCCTTAACTTGGCCTAAAACCCACCGAAATGACCTATTGAAACATATCAGAAAAAATACAATATTTCGACCGAAATATCCGAAATTTTGAATATTTCGGATATTTCGGTCAGCCCAAAATACCGAAACGAAACGAGTTCTCGAACTATGTATCTATGCAGTAAATCCTCCAAACAGATTCTCAATTGACATTCATTATTCAAGACTCTTCTATGCTAGTCACTTGGTACACCTCTAACTAAATGCAAAATCTTTCACCACCATTGAGCAATTTTAGGCTTTCAGAGCAGGAGAGGGAAAGCAAGATGATTGACCGACTACAATGCTACAGAGGCTCTCAAATCCATATTGGGTTTTGCTTAAGAATAGTGTTCTAACATTTTACTTTCAAGGGCATATGTTCCATAAAACAATATGGTCTTTGTAGAATTTTGATGGTATGATATGTGGCTTCCAAGATCTAATCATGTGTTTGAATCTCTATACAGTTAAAAAGAAATTTATCTTTCATCCAATCTTACAATTTGAAATATCAATATTCTAAGGACATAAATATGAATTATAAAAGGTAGGTAGATAGTTGCCAAAAAGAAGACAAAATGTATATGTGTGAACAATTTCATGAATCATAACTTTGTGAGAGGGAATTTTATACAGTTCTCTAGTTGGCCTGGCCAGTGGTTCATCAATGAAGATACAAAAAACACATGCAGAGACAACACACATAAGAAAATGAGAAGGAAAACAAAAAAAAAAAAGATAATTGGGGGGTAGAAAGGAGAACATTTTCTTGTTAATTAACAGCTTCTCAGTTCTTCAATAAGAACTCTAAAATTTTGCATTTGACGCAACCATCAATCTCTATAATTGATATCATTGGCATATAGAGGAGAGTACAGGTAGAGAGAGAGAGAGACTTGCGAAAGAATAAAAGAAGGCTGAGGAGATTATGGTCTCAGGTGGTAGTAGAAGGAAAGAGAAAAGGCGCAAGTACACCAAATACAGAATACCTCATATATATGATTTAAAAAAAAAACACCTAGAAAGTTAGATGGCTCCCAATATAACCCCCCCCCCCGGGGGGGTGGGGAAGAAAAAGAATACTATTCATTCTATGGCAAGTTTTTCTAGTTTAGCAGGTTTAGATGGTATTTCTATACCAGCATAAATATCTGCCACAGCAGATTGGATAGAGCTGAAATTTTGTGAACAGATCAAGTTCCAACCAAAATGGAGTTGGCAAGTGGCAAAATAAATATTTGAGAATCCAGTGAAGAAATTAAAACTTTTCTAAGAAATAGATGGCAGAAAATACATAGGAGGAATATGCCTTAATCTGTAATGTGGCCAATCTAGTATATGTCCTACACATTCATACTATCACGGTCATTTTGTCCAGCGCTGTTCACATGGCCTACAGTCATGGCATAGGTGGGGCTTGAAAGCTAACCATGGCATAGGCTGTCCCTAATTGTATCTATAGCCATTAATCTACAGACCAATCAGAGTCTGACACGTGGCATGCCAAGTGAACATAAGGGACAGAGTCTGAGCACTAGGCAAATGATAGGCCAAGCCCCACAGAGCAGCTCGACCATGAGAACGAGGAAAGACAGAGCACCCTGGGCCGGTAAGCAAACGAGTAACCAGGGATGGTTCGGTATAAGACCAACTAAGACGATCCGGCCATGTCTTCATCGAGTATAACCCGAACCCCAGTATTCTATCCAGATAGAACGGTATGGTCCGAGCCGACCACAAACATGGCCAACCCCAAAACCACTCCCCCGTATCCCAGGAAAGACGCCCCAACGGCTCCTAAATGTGCGCCAGGCAACTTCGCCTAGGGTAGCCTAATAAGCAGAACCCTAAGCCAAATGGCCCGATAACGGCTCTACATAGCCTTGAACTCCGCCTAAGACTCCCCACCAGCTGGGACTCTCCTTCACCGCCTTGAATCACTCCGACACAGCCTATAAGTACCCAGGTAATACACACACACTAGGACATCTGATTACATTCACTTCTATTATCTGTAGCTAGAGAGAGCGCTGAATTAGGCATCGGAGTGTCCTCAGCCGGAACAGCCCGGCCACTCTTGTGCTTACTGCTTCTTTTGCAGGCCCAATCCGAGGAGATACTCACCCTGGTTTCTTGACGCAACAAGAATTTTATAATTAAAGTGAATAGTGTTTAGTATGACTTTTTAGGGGAGTGTACATACCGCGACCTCCGGACCAGGTTTAATCCGCTTTGCGGGGGGGTCCAAAGCTTTTGGGGTCCCTTTGGTGACAGGGATTCGTTTATTGTTGGGATTCATTATTAAAATGGGAGTTCGGGATCATGCCACATATTAAAATAAAAGGAATCGCCACCTAGAATTCGGGCCTAGGAACCAATGGTGATAGCCCATCTAGGGTGAGTTGTGAAACCCGCGAAAATAGAGAATAGAAGGAAGAGAATAGAAGAGGGAAGAAGAAGAGCTCACACAATCGTAAGCAGTCAAATTGATTAATTAGAAAAAGAGACGTACAAGGGATATGTAGGGTTAGGGGCAAAATAGGAAAAGCCACGACACATAAATCGAGACTAAGAGGGCTCTCGGTATTAGCACTAGGCGCTAATCTCGAGATCCATTATTGGCCCCACAACACTCGCATCTAACACTCCCCCTCAAGTTGGAGCATATATATCCATCATGCCTAGCTTGTTACAAAATATAATCGATCCGTCCACTACCCATAGGCTTTTAAACACATTTGCAAGCTGCTCTCCAGTTCTAACATGACTTGGAAGAATTAACACATTCTACATCTTCTTACGAACAAAATGACAGTCAACCTCAATATGCTTAGTCCTCTCATGAAATACAGGGTTGGAAGCAATATGAATTGCTGCCTGATTATCACACCATAGCTGCATGGGAACTGAAGTTTTAAAACCCAACTCAGATAACAATTGTTGTACCCACACCAACTCACCTGTCAAGTGTGCCATTGCTCTATATTCTGATTCAGCACTGGAACAGGCTACCACACTCTATTTCTTGCTTTTCCGAGAAACAAGGTTTCCTCCAACAAATGTGCAGTACCCTCAGTTGGAGATCTTGCCCAGTCAGCATCTGAAAATCCTTCAACTTGGTTGTGACCATGATCTAGATAAACTATCCCTCTACTTAGAGATTTTTTAAGATATCGTAAAATACGAATAACCGCATCCCAATGAGAAGTCCAAGGATAAGAATTAAATTGGCTCACCACAATAACAAGAAAAGAAATATCTGGTCGGGTAACTATTAAATAGTTTAACTTACCTACCAGTCTTCTATACCTCTCCGGATCATCAAGAACATCTCCCCCTTCGGTCATAAGTTTCACATTGTGATCCATAGGATAGTCAATAGGCTTGGAGCAAGCATGCCTATTTCATTAAGTAAATCCAAAATGTATTTCCTCTACGAAAGAAAAACTTCGTTCTAAGATTGAGCTATTCGATTCCCAGAAAGTAATTCAACTTCCCCAAATCTTTAGTCTGAATTTTTTATTATAGATATGAATTCAAATCCACAATACCTGCTGAATCATCACCAGTAATGATAATATCATCAACATCTACTATCATAAAAACCCTCCCTGCACTTGATTGCTTATAGAAGAAAGAATGATCACCACCACACCTAGATAGACCAAACTTTATAACAACTTCAGTAAAACACCTAAACCACGCACGAGGAGACTGTTTCAGTCCATAAAAAGACTTTTTAAATCTACAAACCAGACCAGACTCCCCTTGAGAAACAAACCCTGGAGGTTGCTCCATATATACCTGTTAAACCTGCCCCAATCTGGCTAGAACCTTACTCTTAGGTCAGGAGCCTGAGGTTACAAGCACCAGTACACTATGGGGTATCAACCCAGTGGTTGAGTTCAGTGAGGTACCCCCACTGATGACCTCCTACATACCAACATGGAGGAGTATCCCATCACCATGCAACTACACCATGCATCACCAAATGTACAACTCCAGGTAATAACTCCTCATTCTATTCCTGGGGGCCATGCCCATATTCATACCTGTAATGACGTAGTAGACATTTGGGGGAAGGTGCCCATACGAAGGCCTTGGCCTTTGGGAAGAACTAAAGCAAAAACAGCAAAGCAGAATTCTCTGGACCTTCCAAACGTCCAGAGGAACATCTAGAGATGCTGAACAGTGTTATTTTCACTCCAAACTTGTGGGAGCCCAGTGTCTTGCAATGGGGATCCCCACATCACATCCCCCAATGACTTGTAGAAGTTATTCCCCAACCATAAAACCATGTGGGACCCACCTAGCCATCCTTACACATAGAAAACTAGGAAAAGAATAGGTTTCCCTAAAACAGCCCCTAGCCAAACAGGCCTTAGTAAGCTAGGGCTATATATAGAAGACTCAGCCTTAGAAACTACCCCTACTGTTCAAAACGTAGAAGGGAGAGGAAGAAAAGAAGAAAGAAAGAAGGAGAGAAGGAAGAGAAGAAGAGAAAGAGGAAGGAAAGGAGAGAAGCAGCTTGGAGCCATTGTTCAATCTGAGATTCTGAAGGTATACCTCCCCATTAGAACCAATCCTAATCCCTACCATGTCTCCTAAATCTAGTTCTTGAATAAAATTCCAGAAGTTAGCTATGTAGCCATGTACTACCATGTTCTCATATGCAAATACCATGTAGGATGCTTAGGAAACAATGGATCCTTACATGCATGCCTTGAATTCTATGTTCTTACCCTTCATCTACATCTTTACAAACCCAAAAATGCTTAGACATTAGTTCCAGCCATGAATGTGTCTTATCTTTATGCCTGAATTGTAGGATAGAATCATGGATTCTTACATGCATGATGAATTGCCTACCCTATTGCATAGGATTAATGCTGTAAAGGGCTAAGTTAACTAATACTTCACTAATTTGTATGATTATGGATGCTAACAGACAGAGTTTAGCTCACAGAGAATGATCTGTGGAAGCTTACACCAACCCCATGGCTTGTTGTGTGGAACCATGAATGGAGCCATGTAATCCCCACCTAAGAACCTAAATGCATGTAATAATAACCTCTGGGCATCATCCCAGGTCGAATTGGTGACAAATCTGAAGAAAAATCCCTGTAGATGTGTAACATTCTCGTGTTGTATAGGCCTTGGACATTCCAAACGCCCAGTGGAAGGTCCAGTGGTAGCTTTTGAGGCCAGACTCTAACCAAAACCCAAGCAACTTAAACCAATACCCCAAATGGCCAGTAGGACCCAAAACCTATTATAAACCCTTGGCCCTTATAGCCTTGCTGCTGTCCTTACCTTGGGAGAACCAATGGCCATGATCTAAGGTGGGACCATGGGACCAGACCATGAGCCAACCATGGGGGAAACCATTGCCATTGCCCCCCTAATGCTGTAGGAGTATGAAACAAGGAAAATCCAAGAAGAACCCCCCACTGTTGCTGTATTTTTCCCTCTGGACGTTCCACTCTGGGCGTTCCAAAGGTCCAGAGTTGTTGATAGTACTGTTTTGTGTTTGGATTGGATTCCAACCTAACCCCAAGTTAACCCTAGGACTCTAAACCCCTTTAAACAGTATTTAACATGTGATAATGATCCCATTAACATAGGTTATAATCCCGGGTAAGAAAAGTAGTATCAAAGTCCAACCGGGACCCGACAATCAGAAGAACAAACAAGAATTAGTCAAGGTGAGTGCAATTATACCATACGTGTAGGTGTAACACAGCTGATTAGTTGTGACATCCAAAACAATTTACATTACATTGCTCTCTTTATTTAATTCTTAATCTTGTTGGAATTATATTGGAAACTGTTGATGGCTTGATATGGATGTTTAAATGCTTGCATATGATTGTTAGTCTAGATGTTGTAGCCGACTTGGAAACGAGGCTAGTGGTGACACGTAGAATGGGATGCGGTTGGTACCACCCGACTTGTACGATGTCATGTAGAATGCATATGGTTAGGATCTCACTACTTGTGCTACGAACCCTTGCCAACAGGGGTTAAGGTGTTGGATGCCTGTGAAAGAACTAATACCCGGGGGTATTTTTCGATTGGGTACCCGTCCTTCAAATGAAGGATGATATCACAGGGTAATCATAGAGGGTTGGTCGGGGTTTCCATGGAGAGAATACTAAAGCCGACTGGTTTTCTCTGACAACTCAATGGATGTATCGCGTGAAGGGGTTAAAAGCCCGCACCAAGGATACATGTATTGGGGATTGTGGTAGCACTTTTACCTGCCCTAGCTGTGTTTTTTTTTTTTGGTGAATAAAATAATTAAATTACTAAAGGAGAGCAAGAATACAAGAGCCCCTTAGTGGTAGCAACAAAACAGGCAGCACAAAAAAACCAAGCCCATAGCTAATGGGGGCCTGGGCCAACAAAAGAAACAGAAAGGAGGCCCCAGGATACAACAATGAGTCTGTTCCTTGCGGTGTCAAGGCAAGAAGGAGGGGCAGACGACAATTTCGCTTTAATTTCAACAAAAATGGAATTCCAAATCTGTTGATAAGACCGAGAGTTGGTGGTCCATTTCTTGATATTCCGCTCCACCCAAATATGGTTGATCATAGCACAAAAAGACATCTTTCCAACCGTGTCACAGATGGAGGAGCCTGCAAATGTCATATCAATCCAAATCCACTCGCGAGAGAAGGGGAGAATTCTTCTAGGGGTAGGCCAGCATTTGGATAAAATGCCTTTCCAAATGGCTTCCGAGGTAGGAAAACCGAAAAAGAGATGATCAGAGTCTTCCACATTGTTCCAACAGAGGCAGCACAAGGGAGAGACTGATATCTGGCGATGGCGAAGGAAAGCTTGGGTTGGAAGGCAGTTGGTGAAGACCCTCCAGGCCGTGAAGCATTGACCTTTCTGACGAATAAGATCCCACACTGCTTTAGAGGAGGAGGAGGTTGTTGTGCTAGTCGACCAAACAACACAATCCTCCCTTCCCAAAGGTCTTCTAGTGATGGAGTGCAGGTCATTCCAGATACTGTTAAGCAAAGGAACCATGGAAGGGGGGGGAGCCCATCCAGCCTGATCCAAGATGTCAGCCACCAGAGAGAGCCGATGGAGACCTGATGCATAAATGAGTCTAGAGGAGGCAGAGTGAAGGAGGACCCCCCTTGGATGCCAATGATCTAGCCAAAGAAAAGAAGAAAGACCATCCCCAATCTGAGAACAGATGATATGATGCACCAGGTGGCGAGTAGCTAGGATCTTGCGCCAAATCCAAGAAGCATCAGTAGATGGCTAAGCGGTCCAAATGGAGTCCTGACGAAGGGGACCTAAGTAAATCCAGTCAACCCAGATGCTTTTCTTTTTTGTAACAATTTACAAATTAGCTTGATGATGTCTGCCAAGTTCACTTCCTTGATTCTTCTAATACCCAAACCACCTTCCTTCTTTGGGAGACAAACAGCAGCCCAACGAAGAGGATGCATAAATCTTGAAGATTCGGTACCCTTCCAAAGAAAGGCAGCCAAGAGAGATTCCACAGATTTGATAGTGGATTGAGGAAGACCATATATGCCCGATCAATAAATGTAGGAAGACTCCAAAACTGATCTGATGAGCACCAACCTGCCAGCATAAAAGAGCAGTTTTCCTTTCCACAACTGAAGTCTTTTCCTAATAAGATCCAACATCAGGGTACAGTGATGAGCTGAGATTCTAGCAGGAATCAAAGGAAGCCCCAAGTACTTGACTGGAAGCTGCCCCTCTTGGAAACCTGATTTTTCTAAAAAACTAGCTTTGTCTTGCTTAGAAACTCCATCAAAGAACAGAATGGACTTGGCGGGGTTGGTGCGGAGGCCTGAAAGCCCATGGAATTGCTGCAAACAAATCAAAGCTGACTCAAGGGAGGCAAAGGATGCCTTTGAGAAGATCATCAAGTCATCAACAAAAGCCAAGTGAGTTAGCTTGATAGCCTTACACTTGGGCAAAGGGGAGATATGCTGAAGATCAGTGCTGATTTGGATTTTCCTGGATAGAACTTCCAAAGCCAGAGTAAAAAGGTATGGAGATAGAGGGCACCCTTGTCTGATTCCCACCGAAGCTCCGAAGTAAACTGTTGGACTACCATTAACCAGAACTGAGAACATAGGAGTTGAGATGCAATGATGAATCCAGTTGACAAAAACCGAAGGCAACCCCATCATGGTAAGCACTTGAACAATAAAATTCCATTGGAAGGAATCAAAAGCCTTGTGGATGTCAATCTTCAAAAGAATAGCCGGAGAATGATTTTTCCTGTCAAAGCCTCTAACAATTTCGTTGCAAAGGAGGATATTATCAGAAATACTTCTAACATGGATGAACGCTGACAAGAAGATCCGCAACACTCTTGAGCCTTCGGGCCAGTATTTTGGCAATAAACTTGTAGAGAAAATTGCAGAGAGCAATGGGCCTGAAGTCAGTCAGAGCTAAGGCACCTTCTTTCTTTGGGATAAGGTAAAGAAATGTGTGATTTGCTCCTTTGATCTGGCTAGAATTGAAGAAGAAGCGCTCTATAGCCCTGATAAGATCAATCTTGACAATATCCCAGCAAGCAAGGAAAAAGCCCATATTAAAACCATTAGGACCAAGAGCTCCTTTCACCTTGAGAGAGCGAATGGCAGCCACAATTTCATCTTCCTTAGGGATGGAGTTCAAGATATCAACAAACTCACTTGGCAGGAACTTGTTAACCAAGGATGGAGGGATAAGGCCTTGATCTTCAAGGGGACCACTGAACATATTTTTGAAGTGATTGACTGCCAGATCCTTAATCTCTTTAACTGTAGTAACAGTAGTATCATCAACAGAAGCTAAAGAATGGAGTTGGCATTTGTTATTGCTTTCAAAGACTGATGAAAATAAATGAATCTCACGCATATAGACTCATGGTTGTGCCTGCATGTGCATGCATGGTTTATATTTCATTGACGGACTCGGTGGAGCTCACACTCGTGCAAATTCTCTTTTTAGATGATATTGCAGGTGGATATCTCCATGATCGGGAGGCTCGTTTCGAGGCGGAGGCTGATGGTGATCATGACCATTTGCGTGTGGACACCGAGGGAGGTGACCCCTTTTGTGCGGGTGATCAGGGTAAACCTTGAGGATGATCTTTGAGGGATGGGCAGCATACATTTCTAACCTTTAGGGATTCTTTTTGGGTACATAGGATCTACTAACTCCCTTCTTAATGGCTTAATTCTTAGGTTGGTGAAGCCATTAATGGTAGGAGGTTTATGAGCCAAACCCAACATTTAATAGGTGAATAGGGAGTTAGTTGTAGGGTTAGGAGAGAGAGAGAGATATGTGGGGTGGAGAGAGAGGATGCTCACCAAGGTGTTGATGATGGTAGCTTGAGCTCCACCTCCCTTCTTCCTCCTTCTTCTTCTATTCTTCCGCTTTTCCTCCTCTTCTTCTTCCAATCGATTAGGGCTTTCTATTTGGGAGAACTGCCCAATTGTATGAAGATTCTAGTTTTAAGGGTTAAGTGGGTCTTAAGGCCTGTTTGGTTAGTCACCAAGCCCTTAGGTCCAATTAGTTAGCGCTTGTTTGGCTTAGCTCAAGGTTCTAAGCTGGGTTTTAGTTTAGGCTTGTTTAGATGGGCTTTAAGGTCCCAAGGTTGAATTAGGTTATTAGGCCATTGTTGCTTATAGGCCCACAGCCCAAGATACCAACTTAAGAGGGAAGGTCCTAATATACTAAGTCCAAGTTAGTGTTACCTAGGGGTAGGTAGGTCCCACTCGGTCTAGGTAGCGTACACGTACACGCTCCAATCAATACCCCGACACAGTGATTTGCATACGTCAAATATGATGATTACAATGCATGGTCGAGTTGGGCAATCATGCTTAGTGGCTTACCCATAGTCATCCAGAAGTGGTGGAGGGAACCGAAGCGGGCCTTGGTCCACAGGAGGGTATTCCCAGACTGTCCCTCTATCGACGAACTTCCCCCTGTCTCTGCCGATGAATCTATCCTCAACGACCTTCCCCATGCCACGATCGATAGTCTTGTGGGATGGCTTGAGTATCATAGCCCACAAGTCTCTAGTGTATTCCACCGCTGGTTCTACACACAAGGTTCAAACCAGACCGAGTTTTAAACCGGGTTTTGGGCACGGGTTTAACAATAGATGGTTCTACAAAGTCTGAAGAAGAAGAAGCTGAGGTAGTGATTAACTTGGAAGGGGAGTTGTTGTCAACACTTGCGGACTTGAAATTAGAAAGAAAGAAATAAAGAAGTACAACATAGATCTCAGAGAGGCCGAAGACAGGATATATGGTCTAAGAACATAACAGAGGGAGTTCCAAGTTTATCAATGAGGAACTTGAATCCCAGATCATCAAAAGGGATGATATGCATTACAGGCTTTAAGAAGAAAACTCCACCTAGAGAGCAAAGTTGTCAGAACTTGAGATGTCTTGTACCCCACATGTGACGGATGCTAGATGTGACCTGCATGTAGTTAAAGCTCTTGAAGACCATTTGAGCAAAAGCACGATGAAACATGCATCATGCTAGAGTAAAAAAACTTAGCTCTAAAAAGTCAACTGGAGAAACAATCTATTAGGATCAGTATATGAGATGAATTTGAGAAAGAGATAGAGGTACTGAAAAGAAAATTGGCAGAATTCCAAGAAGAAGAGAGCACAAGCTTGGAAGTGATAAAAGAGTCCAAGAAGATCATTGAGGATTTAGTGGCATAACTCACCTCAAGTGTTGAGAGATGCAATGGACTGGAAAGAGAACTTACATCACTGAGAGCACAATTGGCAAAGTCACAGAAAGTAAGACTAATTGATGCAGGACAAAACATGAAGAAAAAGAGGCCAACACACTGTTCACGTGAGCAGTGCCACAGCCCCTTATTTTGCCTTGGTGGAATATTATTAGAAGATCTTGTGGGGCCCAAGACCAGACCATGTGAAGACTTTTTAGAAGGGTTTATTTTGTCTATGTGTGGGGATTTAGAAATTTAGTTTCGTTTCTAGTTTTAGATTTAGAAACTAGGCTTAAGTTTCTATTTTTAATTATACTTAGTTTTTAGATTTTATTTTATAGTTTCTAATTTTTAGATTGAGTTAATAAGTCAGGCTTCTATTTTCTTTTTTCTTGAGGAGCAAGTCTTGCCCTTTATTAATTGTAAGGCTGTTGTAGCCACTGCCACGATTTATCCCAGTTAAATGAAAACAATTTTGCTTGCTGCAGTTACAACTACTTCTCAAGTTATGCCTGAAACTTGAAGGGCTGAAGGAGCCCTGCTGGGAGAGCAAAATCCAACTATCCCAATCCTTCTATTTTCATATTCTCCATCTACTTCTCTTAACCATTGAACCACTGAGCTACTGTGACAATTCCACTGCTGAGAATACCATTCGAGCACTGTTGCTGTTATTCCAAGTAGCTACTGCTGCTGCTGGAGACCATCACTCGAAGGTTGAAGGCAAATCTCCACACTGCTGTTGCTGCTGTTGGTTAGTCCACCAACTGGGATTGCTGCTGCACCTCTGCAACCACTATGACTGCAACTTGCTAATTCCATAACTCCCCAATCCTTCACCAGCCCTGCTGGGTTTTGAAACACTCCACCCCCATACCATCCCCCCACTCGGTCCTTACTTCCCCTCCATTCCATAGTCTGAAACTTCTAGTTTCCTTCTTACCTTCTATTTTCATTCTCAGCCTTCCATCTTCAGTTTTACCCATCTGAAGTGACCCAAAGTTGCAGATCAGGCTTACTCCACCAAGTCTCACACTCGGTTGTTGCTGGAAACCTAGAACAACACTGCTTGGAAGGTTTCTCCAAACCTTCTATTTTGGTGTCTCTTTGATATCTCCACATCAGGTCATCAGAACTGAACCAAATTTTGAGCCAAGGATCCTTTTAGCAACCCCTACACTCGACCCAAGTTTGATCACCATCACATGGCTGGTTTGGCGATAAACCCTAACTTTCTAATTCTGAGTTTGTTCCCTTTTCAATTTTCTGTGGGTTTTTTGGGACAAGTCTTGTAGTCTTACATTATTTGGAACGATCCTACTGTAGAGTGGTTCTTAGCCAAACCCCTTCTACATTACTATTTGTTGGAGAAGCATCCTCAAGCGAAGCAATGGCAGATGAGTCACATAAAGGCAAAGGCACAGTTGAGAACCCTGTGAAAGCAGATAAGAAGAAAAAGACACAGGCAACAGGAAAGAGGTGCAGTGAAGAGAGTGGACCAGGACCATGTTAGGTAAGGAAGGGATAATCATGTCCAACCCCATAAGACTAACCATGCAAGGCAAATACCAAAAGCATGGCCAGGCAAGAGAGTCGACAGCATCGGTTTCACCCAGGTCACTCATCAGAGGACAAGGAGGCACATGGTTCCCACAGGATGGAAGAGACCACAACCTAGAGGTAGCACATATTTTTATGATTACTGTTATAGGTGTGATGGATATGGTCATAGGATATCAAAGTGCATATATGAAGTTGATGTAAGGAGAGAAAACCCTGTTAGGTGCTTTAATTGTAATTAGCTTGGGCACATTACCAAACATTGCAATATTTGTTCTCTACATGATCATATTTACCAATTATTTTTGTACCATTAATAATTAATTATTGCCATTACATATTACTAATATTTGTTCGGTTTAAATGGTTTACCATCAGTCTCAGTTTTAAAACCAAAACGGAACCATTTATTAAACGGTTTCACGGTTTCTGTGTAAACGGCTCGGTTCGGTTTTGGTTTTATTTTGACACCTAGTTCTGGGCAGTTAAGATTTAGTAACGCACAGTCACAGACAGTGACTTGGCAGTGCAGTGGATGTACAGTCAAGTTGACAGAATTATTGAAGCTTCCGGACATATATGCTAGTGTTTTATGGTGTTTGGTGACATTACGGAGCTTTCCAGATGTACAGGTGTTGTGGCAGCTATGGTAGTGACAGACAATGAGTATGGACAGGTCAATTTCGGTGCAGACATGTTTTGGCAGTGATACAATGGCAGTTCGTGTTTTCATTATTACAACACAGTTAATGACAGACACACTCATACAGTCAGCAGTCAGCAGTCAGACATGTACAGAGTTGGTGCACTGTGGTATGTGTCAGTACAGTGAGGCAGTTGGCAATATAGATGTGTACAGTGTTATGGCAGTAGTGGCAGTGAAGTATTGGTGATGTACAGTCACAGACAGGAGTACAGTCAAGTTGGCTGAATTACTGAAGCTTCCAGACATGCGTGGCAGTATTTTATGGTGTTTGGTGACATTACAGAGATGTCCAGATGAGGCACAGGTGTTGTGGCAGGCGGCAGCTCTGGTAGTGACAGACAGTAAGTTCGCAGTGCCGCCAGGTTAATTTCGGTGCAGTCATGTTTGGAAGTTATGCAGTGATACAAAGGCTTATAGGAAAGTATCATGACATTTGGCTTTGGTAGTGTATTACATAGTTATACAGTGACTAGCAGCATGTGGCAACATCGAGCGAAGGCCCCGTGCAGTTTCAAAGGAGATTTCATAGGTTCGTGCAGTTGCATCCACTTTCGAGCCAAATTGGGAAGGTCAGATGGCATATTTGGAAGAAATCATGCACATGGAACTTGTAGTTCATCGAAATATCTTTCCAAAGCAACTGGAAGTGTGTCGTTTCGATCAAGGTTCGAGAATTTGAATTTTGGTCCTTGGAAAAACCGAGTCGAGTCGTCACCAAGTTGGTGCATTTTTTTTCTTCGACTCAAAGCCTCAACTCGGTGGGTTTTAGATCTAGTTTGGGTCTAAAACTTGGTATTCAGCCTATTTTAGGCCATTTAAACACAATGGCACTATCAGATTTTGCAAAAACAAAGTCCAAATATGAGTTTCACTTCGGAACATAGGTTGGTAGGCGACGACGTACTAAAATACCCTACTCTACACATAGTTTAGTAATAGAAAGCAGTCAAAACATTCAATTAATGTAAAACAACTTAAATAAGCATTAGAAATGTTAAAGTGTACAATACATCAATCTTTAACCAAATGTTACATAAAATGTGAGATGATATAACACCCATGATAAGATAAAGGTACTGATGAACCACAAATCATCCCCACCAACTGGAAGACGCCACGTGTCCCTGAAAAGGAAGATTCACCTGGACACCCTCTCTCCTAAGGCTACGTACCCCAACAGGGTACCAGCGCAAGTTAGATTACACTACGTCAACAACAAGATGAACACCACCGCGAGGACTCCGGAGCCTCCCTTACTACTTACGTAACCCACATGGGCTCAAGAAGGATCTAGTCATCCGGAAGGATCTATCCCTCCGGAAGGATCTATCCATCCAAAAGGATAACCCTACGGGGACTCTAAATCAAGCCGGAAGACGACCAACCGGAGAGCAGCCCTGCTACTCAGGGAAACCTCCACCCACGAAGAAGACTCCATGTCAACTAGGGATTCTCTCCTCGCCACAGACCACTATAAAATAGAAGGTATCTCACACCCTCAACTCATCTTGAATAATCTCTATTCATCTGTTTGCTCAGGAGATCTCACTTTGGCATCGGAGAGCCCTAGGCCGGAATCACACCGGTTCTCTCTGGTGACCCCTTGGTCCTTTTTGCAGGTGACGGCACTCGCAGGACTGCTCGACGATTTCTTGACGCAACAAGTACCTATGATGAATACCCTCTATTACATATAGTATTTTCAAGAAGATCGTAGTGTGTGATAAGAAATTCCAAGAAGATCAGCACAGTTTTCTCACCTTTGTAAACCAGGCACGCAATAACATGAGCAAAATAAGTGAGAGAAAGAAGGCTGGTAAAGCAGCAAGAATTGCAAAGTTGATTTCATTGGCCTTAAGAATCTGGTTCAGTTCAAGCATTGCCCTGTTAGGAGAACATAGTTAGAAAACTTACAGCCATTGTGAAATTGTATAAAGAAAATACTTTTGTTAAGTTCCCATAAGAGGCAAATTATGTAACTCACGTTTCAATATCTAGTTTTAGCTTCTGAATCTGCAAACAAAAAGCATCATCATGACATGAAATTTTCATATCTAATGTCCCAAAAGCAATTTTTAATACCTGAATAAGCAAAGCACGAGCAAGTTCTCCACCCAAAAGGCTCTGAATCGGGTGCATAAGCTCCTTCTCATAACTGTATTGAGGAAAAAGGTATCCATTAATTCAGATATGAAATGAAAGGACTGCAAGGAAGACAGGTGGAGCGCCAATCTAAGTGAAAGATGGGTTTCCAAGAAAATGTCAAATTTTGATAAAAAGCAAAAACCAGATGGCAATCTGTAACGGTTTTATACAAGTATTATGCATTTGCAATTTAAAGGTGTTGGCGAGAAGTACTAAATACTGAATCATTAACAAAAGGTTTGGAGAAAAACAATCCAGCTCTACATCTATAAGAATCATATAATGTATGGAATTAATCTAAAACAAAGAAACATAAGATAACTATAGGGCTAACAATTCCTCAAGGGAGGAAAAAAGTTACTTGAAGTCTTGAATACATGCGAGAATGTAAAATTGTAAATATAACTAACCAATGCACCCATATTACCAGCAAACTGCTTGTATGACCATACTCCAGATTAAAAGAAAAATGGAACCGTTGAAACCAAATTCTTATAATAGCATCCGACAGCTAACTAAAACCCTAGGAAACCTACAACCATTAGCTTGTAACACAATGACATGTAAGTAGCTTTTTATGAACATAAAAATGAAAAGCTAGCCAGAAATCTAATAATCCTTGAAAAGTTAAAAACCCGAATCAATACCCATCGCCATGACATAGGGAAACCTAGATCGCAAAGAGCCTCCTCTCTTCATGTTGGTCCAACTCAAGCTGAACAAGATGAACAGATTCCATATCATCAACACTTAAGCAGACTTATTCTATATTCACTGCCCTCCTTCAATAGTGCACGTTGGATGGAAGATACCTCATATTTTGATGGAACATCATAGGAGGGAACAAACAACCAGCTAATTTCTCTAATTGCCAGGCCAAGGCTCTTGCATTTACCAATCCTGAGCCGCAAAGGCAGATGGAGTGTGGTTCCACACTTCTTTGTCACCAAAAGGAAGGTTTGAGACCCTTAATTTTCTCTAGTCTCTGTAAAATGGATTCTCTTAATACCATTTTAAATTGTATTAGATAAAACACATGTTACTTAATTTATACAATCACATATTTTTACCACATTTTTGGGAGAGAAACAAAACACAGGAGTATAATTCAGGATTTCATGTGTTAGAATGTATGTCGTGGGCCAAAACCAGAGTCTCGGGACTAGCGTCTGGGCTAATCCCGAGACTCCATTTAGGCTCCACCATGGGGACTTTTTTCTCTTTTTCCCTTTACCCTAATCCCTATATGTTGTATCCTCTTTCTCCCTTCTCCCTTATGGAATACGATTGACTCTTTGTGGCTGCAACTCTTTTCTTTCTTCTTCTTCTTCTTCTCTCCCTCCCTTTCTCTAATTTTCGCAGGTAACATTACATGGTATCAGAGCTGACTTCCTAGGCCTGGTACAAGTCTGCGCAAGTCTCTCTTCTCTTTTCTTCTTCCTTTTTCTGTTCCTTTATCTTCTGCGATTTCTGGTTACCTCAACCAGAGGTTCACAAACTTAAGGAAGGGGGTGATTCGTCACCCCTGCAATTTGTTGGTGTTTGTTGATTGCTGATAGAGTGCACATAATGTAAATCTGCTATTCTTCAATTCGAAGCAGATTTGTGAGTTGTTCATGGTGATACTTATGGTGGTGTGGTTGGCAATGGATTGCCACAAGTGCTTATTTGATGTTTTTGAAGATCCTATTCATGGGGGCAGCAATCCCATTGTATTTTTCTGCAGCTGTGATTGGTGTTTGATGATTTGATTGCCGGGAACAGCTATATTGGTGTGATTCGATTGGTGGCAGCAGGTGTATTTGTGTTTGTGGAAGTTTTGGGTTAAGTGTTTTCCCTTTATTGGCAATTGGCAGTAGCTGTATTGGTGTTTGTGGAAGTTTTGAGTCCTTCAAAGGGACAGCACAGGTGACAAAGATAAGAGCAATGCGATGGTTACTGAAGTGGTGTCCTCTTCCAATCAAATCATGGAGAAGAAAGTTGCTGGTATTACCAATTTTCAGCAATGGCGGAAAATTGTGAAGCTTATTTTGACAGGTCGAAATCAGCAGCTACACTTGACAGGACCTACACCACCAAATGATGCAACATGGGAAACTGTTGATGCCAGAATTCTTGGGCAAATGTTGAACTCGATGGAGGATCATGTTGTGGATTTGGCCACTCACATCGACACTGTGAAGGATTTATGGGACTATTTGGGAGTACTCTATTCTGGTGAGAATAATTTGTCAAGAATCTATGAGTTATCATAGGAGCTCTATAGAACTGAAAGAAAGGGTCGCTCCATCACTCAGTACTTTGCTGACTTTAAGTGAATGTATGAAGAATTGAATGCCCTTCTCCCTATTTTGTCAGATGTGAAGCAGATGCAAGTTCAAAGAGAACAATTGGCGGTTCTGGGATTTTTGGGAGGACTTGGGCAGGAATATGAGTCTATTAGATGTTGGGCAGTTTCCCATGTTGCATCATCTGGTGGTCAGATGTGAGGCAGCTGCAACATGGGAAACTGTTGATGCCAGAAGTCTTGGGCAGATGTTGAACTTGATGGAGAATCATGTTGTGGACGTGGCTACTCACATGATTTATGGGACTATTTGGGAGTACTCTATTCTGGTCAGAATAATATGTCAAGAATCTATGAGTTATCACAGGAGTTCTATAGAACTGAAAGAAAGGGTCGCTCCATCACTCAGTACTTTGCTGACTTTAAGCGAATGTATGAAGAATTGAATGCCCCTCTACCTATTTCATCAGATGTGAAGCAAATGCAAGTTCAAAGAGAACAATTGACGGTTATGGGATTTTTGGGAGGACTTGGGCAGGTCTATGAGTCTATTAGATCCCAAATTCTGGGTAGTGAGAATATTGCCTCTCTCACAGATACGTTTGCTTGTGTTCTTCGCATATCTCGTGAGAGTTTTCGTGACTCCACACCAGCAACTGATAGGTCTACCCTAATTTCACAAACTAGGGCTGGTGGTGGTAACCGTGGAATGGTGGTTACCGTGGGGGAAGTCGTGGACGTGGAACCGGTCATGGTACAAGACGAGGTCCAAATCAGCCAAGTAACAGCCAAGGTTATGAGCAGTCTTATGGGCAATCCAATGACCCTTCTGATGGTTCGGGTGCTGTTCGAACTTGTCATCATTGTGGTCAGCCTGGTCACATTCAAAGATTTTGTTGGAAGCTTCGTGGGAAACCTGGACAGCAGCAATTTGCAAACTCCACTGCTAGTAGTGATTCAGCCCCTCGGTCTCAACCTTCTGAGGGTAAGGTGATTATTGTTATGTCAAATGAAGAGTATGCCTGGTACAACAAATTTCAGATTTCACAGCCTACTTCCACTGCTACTTTGGTTAAGATAGGTAATGCCACTGCATGCCAATCTACTGCTTCCCGTCGCTGGATCATTGCTTCAGGGACATTAGATCATAGTTGTCATGGCGTCGCCATGGCGCCGCCATGGCGTCCTGGCACTGGAGAGGGTTGCATGGCGACCTACGCCATGGCGTCCCTCTTTGATTTCTTCTTCCTGTCTCTCTTTCCCTCTTCGATTTCTTCTTCCTGTCTTCGATTTCTTCTTCCCTCTTCAATTTCTTCTTTCCCTCTTCAATTTCTTTCGATTTCTTCTTTCCCTCTTCGATTTCTTCTTCGATTTCTGAATTTTCTTCTTAAAACTTGAGAAACAATAGAGAAAAAATAAAACATGGCTTGAGTATACATCTATTAACACATTAAAAATAGAGAAAATAAAAAATAAAACATGGTCGACATGCTTGCCATGGCGGGCGACATGTCGATATATCGACGTGACACCCCTCCACCGACTTGGATCGCCGTGACAACTATGCATTAGATCATGACAGGATTGTCAGGTATTTTTTCTTCTTTATTACCATCATTAGCCAGTGTTACCTTAGCTGATGGGTCTTTAGTAAAAGTTAAGGGCATTAGTACTATACATCCTAATTCTTCATTGCCCCTGTCCTCAGTTCTCTACCTTCCGAATTTTCCGCTTAATCTCATGTTTGTAAGTAAATTAACCAATACCTTTAATTGTTCAGTGACATTCTATCCTGAATTCCTAATTCATGTGTTTTTCAGGATCTTGCTACGAAGAAGACAATTGGTAGAGGACATGAGTCAATAGGGCTGTATTTACTTGAAGGCTCTCAGTCTGTTGCTTGCTCCAGTGTTGCTTCTCACCATCAGATTCATTGTCGGCTTGGTCACCCTTCTTTGGAAAGTCTTAAGAAATTAGATTCTAGGTCTCATTCTATGTCTAGTCTTGAGTGTGAGTCTTGTCAGTTTGGGAAACTTCACCGTGTCTACATCTCCTTTCTCTTTGGTCTATTTTGATGTTTGGGATCCGTGTCCGGTTGCATCAAATTTGGGTTTCAAGTATTTTGTCACTTTTGTTGATGATAATTCAAGGATGACTTAGTTATATTTAATGAAAAATCGATCTGAATTACAGACATGAGATCTACCTCTGACTATTGTACCTTTGTGGGAGGTAATTTGGTTACAAGGAGAAGCAAAAAACAGTCTATTGCAGCCAGATCCAGTGCAGAGTCAGAATTTAGAGCTATGGCTCATGGAGTGTGCGAGCTCATATGGTTGAAAAGACTAGTTCAGGAATTGCTATGCAAGCTGGGAATGCATGACATTTATTCTCCATCTTGAGGGGGAGTGTTAGAGTTATTAGAATTTATGTTCTAAGGGTACTTTAGGAACTGGACCTTATCTAGTACCCTTATTATGTAATTTCTTCTTTTTACCTTTTATCTACCTAGGGAGGTAGGATGTAATATGTATAGAGTTGTTATTGGAGTAATATAGGTGTGGAGAGAACAATCTCACACACAACAATTACAACCGAAATACCTCTTCTTCTTCTATGTTTCTCTTACTTCTTAAACCTCTTCTCCTTATCTTACTAACAGCCCTAACCTAAAACTCAACTCCACCATGGGGACTTTTTTGTTCATGGCATCCTAGCACTGAAGAAATGTGGATATCGACCTATGCCATGGCGTCCTGTCTCTTTCCCTCTTCAATTTCTTCTTCTTTAATTTTTTGTTTCTTCTCCAACCTTAGACCCACTCCCTGTTTCCCTAAATCTCCTATTTTAGCCTTGGTTTCTGAGTTTTTTCTTTCTATCGTGTTATTGCAAGGTTGAAGAAGACATATTAAGTCTTTAAAATTGTAAGTAAGAACAACTTATATTATTTAAATTATACCCCCTATATTCTCTATTGCTATTCTGTTTAGCGCATTCAGTTTTCTCTTTAACTCCATTAAATTACAGTTCTGCCACTCCTTTATAACTTCAGATTAATTACAATTCTGCCATTGCTCTTATAAATCTTGATTTATCTACTAGTTTGCCATTCAACTTTGGATTTAATTACAATTCTGCCATGGTCAACATGATCGCCATGGCAACACCATGGCAGGCGACGTGTCAATATATCGATCAGACACCCCTCCACCGACTTGGATTGCCGTGACGCCGTGACAACCATGCCTCTTTCTCCCTTCTCCCTTATGGAATACAATTGACTGTTTGTGGCTGCAACTCTTTTCTTTCTTCTTCTTCTCTCCTTCCCTTTCTCGGATTTTTGCAGGTAACATAACAATATGTTCACATATTTTACACGTATTAACTATAATATAGGGAGGGGTTGATGAAACCCTAATCTGCATGCAGAAGAGCCCAGATGAGCAGTCCAATACAGATATAACAAGTAATTATGAAATCTGTCACTAGATTAGTTTAGTCCACAGATATCACAAAATTTAACCAATCTTCAAGGAACTTGGAGAATCAGAAGTTGACGTATTGGCCTCTTAAAAAAACCAATCAACTGGTTCAAATATCACAAAGAAAAATTGATAAAAATCAGCCAAGTAGCCTGTTCTGCAAAGCTACTTTATCAGAAAGGACAAATCCAGTTATATCTCCAGCCAATCCTCAACCAAAATGGAGTGGCTCCAAAAGGTCCAGAATCTTAATACGTAGCTTATTAAACCCCTAAAATATCAAATCCAATAAACTCGATTTAATAGGTTCAATTCAAATATCTCCAAATTTGGCTTCAGTTCCCAACCAGAACAGAGGTTCCAAAGTTCAGGTTGAAATCTTATCCAATAACAGGAACAAAGGTTGTAAATAAGCTTCCCAATCAACCCCGAATCCCTGATAACTTTCATGGGTGTAAAGTTCTGAAGTGAACAATTTTTCAGAACTTGGAACTTTTCACTTCAAAACCTAATACTGTAACCTGAGAATTTAAGACAGCAGAGAACTTGACAGCCAAAAAAAAAAGACAGCAGAGAACTTGACAGCAGCAAGCAAAGGGGTACCTAAAATAAGAACTACGCCGAAAGGATGGCCAAAGGTGTGACAAGAAAATTTCACCTGCCCATTACAATTTCCATCATTTCCTGATCAGACACATCCTCTGGAAATTTTTTACTTTTGATTTGTTCACTGAAAGCCAATAACATTCTGCAAAATAGGCAACTCATCAGTAACAACATTAAATGGAGATACTGCTAAAAATATTGGCACATAAAGTTCAATAGATTCTTTTCATAAGAAAAAGTACATAGATTGGGAATTCTGCATATGGTCCCGGACTCACGAGTATCAATTACAAGCACAATCAATTCATATTTTACTCTGAAATCTGAAGCCCAAAAATACATCAAATGAAGTAAGCTACAAAAAATAAACTACTCAAACTAATCCATCTACACTTCAGAATCATAAAACTCCTCTACAGAATTCAAATAGTTGAACACTTCATATCCAGGCTTTTTGGCTGTCTTAACATAATACCGATAACAAATACTGTTGAGAACCATGTGATTGGAATATTGTCTCTTTGTCTTTAGGTTATTTTTAGCTTTTTATTATTTTCCCTTTTACTATTTTGCCCTTGGGTTGTAATTCTCATTATAAATAAAGTGGATCCCTGTCATTAATGACAAGTCACAACATTCCTAAAATCTCTGACTCTTAACTTGGTATCAACCCTAGAAATTTTTCTCGTTCTTCGGATTGCTCTTCTCCACCACCGCCGCCGCCCGTTGGGGGCCACCGCCTCCTTGTGTAGCATGGTAGACGAAACCTGAACCATGCCCTACTAGCCTTTCTCTTCCAGCACCTCTCTCACCGCGCATTCTTCCACTTTCTCCGGTGAACCGGATTCACCGCGACCCACCTCTTGGTCGTCGCACCTCTTACGCTGTGAACCGCGACACCCCTGGTTGCCCTCGCTGTAACCGCCGTCGCGACCCCCTGGTCTCCGGAGTGATAATGGTACTACATATCTGGATGGTAGCTTTCAACAGTATCTCCTTTCCCATGGAATTCTTTCCCAAACTTCTTGTGTTCGGACCCCAGAACAAAATGGCATCCCTGAATGGAAAAATCGTCATTTTCTGGATGTAACCTGTTATTTGATGTTCACTACTAGTGTCCCTAAAACATATTGGGGAGATGCTGTCCTTACTGCTGCCTACCTCATTAATAAGGTTCCCTCTAGTGTTCTTAATTTTCAGACACCCATTTCTTTCCTACCGGATCCCACAATTGCTTCTTCTCTTCCAAAATATTTGGGTGTGTTTGCTTTGCCCATAATTCTTCTCCCTCTCGCTCCAATCTGGATCCTCATGCTATTCAATGCATTTTTCTGGGTTACTCGGCCTCTCAGAAGGGTTACAAAGGTTATCACCCCTCTTCCCGCCATCTTTATATCACCATGGATGTTACTTTTCATGAGTCTGAACCGTATTTTACGACACCTCTTCAGGGGGAGAGTCTTGAGGAAGAGGAGTTGTCATTACCCACTCTAGTAGTTGATAGTCTACCTGTACCGATACTTGTTCCTGTTCGGGGTGAGACAGAGGAGACATCGGTCCCGCCACCTCCCACTGTTTCAGATTTGATAACTTACACATGGACCAAATCTAGGCGAAAGGATACCATGGACGGTTTTGAGCCAATACCCATTGTGGCGCCTCCACCAAATCTGCCCTCACCATCGGTAACATCTCACCTGTTATTAACTCTGTACCTGTTTCTGCAAATGCTCCCAATGACCGCCCCATTGCTCTGAGAAAACGGATTCGTTCATGTACCCAACATCCCATTAACCACTTTATTTCTTATGAGTCTTTATCACCCTCCTATCGGGCTTTTGTTTCCTCTTTGTGTTCCGTGTCAATTCTACAGGATTGGAAAGAAGCCATCAACAATCAAAAGTGGAAGGCTGCCATGATAGAACAAATGCAGGCCTTGGATAAAAATAGTACCTGGGAACTTACTCATTGACCTACAAGGAAAAAATTGGTGGGTTGCAAATGGGTATTCAAAGTCAAGCAAAGAACTGATGGCACTATTGAGAGATACAAGCCACATCTGGTTGGAAAAGGTTTCACCTAAGCATATGGGATTGATTACCAAGAAACCTTCGCCCCTGTAGCAAAGATGAATACAATAGGGGTGCTACTGTCTTGTGCTGCCAATTTGGGTTGGAATCTCCAACAATTAGATGTCAAGAATGCCTTCCTGAATGTAGATCTTGAAGAAGTTTACATGGATCTACCACCTGGTTTCTCTTTTCCTTCAGCTATTGGCCATGTTTGCAAGTTGAAGAAATCCTTATACGGTTTTAAGCAATCTCCCAGGGCCTGGTTTGGTCGATTTCCCAAAGCAATTCAAAAATTTGGATATCGTCAAAGTCAAGCCGATCACACCTTGTTTGTGAAAAGAGATGGAACCCAAATCACCGCCCTCATTGTGTATGTTGCATAGTTCAAAAATTCGCTGAGATCTAGAGAAACTCGAGTTGGTCGAGACGAGATAGCATGTGAAATTAAAAAAATGCAATGTTTCGAAAAACTTGATAGAGATTTCGAACATTTCAAGAAATCTTGATGAAATCCCGAATATTTCAAGAATCTCAACCTCTTCAATACTCCTAGAGTCATAGTATTGTATTGTTTGGACTTGGGACTATGTAATATGCATTGTGAACTATGGATTACTCATTGTACTTGGATGTCTACATAATATGTATTGTGAACACTTCACTGTATCTTGTGGTTTGTAGTACAAACTTTAAGTCTTTAACTATTTCTTAAATAATTATTCAATATTATGTGTCTTCATCCATTTTTGCATAATTTACTTGTTTTACTTGCTAATTATGTCTCATATTATTCAAATAATGTGTAGAATAGGCAATATTACATAAGGGTTTGGCCTTTACTACCAACCAAGGGTGCAAATCCAAAAAATCAAATTGGGTGTTATTTTTCAAATTTGAAGCTTTAAATATGTTTATTAAGACTAAAACAAGCTTCCCTTAAAGTTTTGGAGCCAATTGTGGCCATTTGCCCACCGAAACATAGTTTTGAAACCAAAAAAAAAGTACACCATCTCGCCAAGATCTCGAGATTTCAAAAAACTCGACCTGGTCGAGATGGCTGTTCGAAACGAGTTTTTGAACCATGGTATGTTGATGACAGTGATTACTGGGAATAGCGATAATGAAACATCTCATTTAAAGTCACTACTTGTAGGGGAATTTGAAATCAAGGATTTGGATCCTCTTCGGTATTTTCTTGGGATTGAAGTGGCAAAGATCAAATAAGGGCATTTTCATCTTCCAACAAAAGTACATCTTAGACCTTCTTCAAGACACCGGCATGTTAGTGTGTAAGCCTGCAGATTCCCCTATTTAGGTCAATCATCAGTTGTGCAGTGTTATCAGGGACCCCGTTGATAGAAAACAGTATCAGAGACTTGTTGGTAGGTTGATCTACCTGTCTCATACTAGACCTGATATTGCTTATGTTGTGGGTATTGTCAGTC
Source organism: Telopea speciosissima (assembly GCF_018873765.1). Lineage (NCBI taxonomy): Eukaryota > Viridiplantae > Streptophyta > Magnoliopsida > Proteales > Proteaceae > Telopea > Telopea speciosissima. The sequence continues at coordinate 120,343 of NC_057923.1, read as the reverse complement.
GGATCCTTCATGATCCCATGGCATTTCATCTTGAAACAATCAATTGTATATTGCGATATTTGAAGTCTGCTCCTAGGAAAGGCATCCTCTTATCCAATAATGGGACCCTTCGACTGGAAATATTCACTGATGCCAATTGGGTAGGATCTATTGATGACAGGAGATCTACCTTTGGTTATTGCTCCTTCCTTGGCGGAAATCTAGTTACATGGCGTAGCAAGAAACAGTCAGTTGTCTCTCGCTCCAGTGCAGAAGCCAAATTACATGCCATGGCACAAGGAATTTGTAAACTTATGTGGCTTAAGGTAATTTTGAGTGATTTGGGAATCAATTCTGAAGATCCCATGTGCCTTTACTGTGACAACAAGGCTGCTATAAGTATCGCTCCTAATCCTGTTCAGCACAACCGCACCAAACATGTAGAAATCGATAGACACTTCATCAAAGAAAAGCTTGAGGAAGGAGAAATCTACATTCCTTTTGTTAGTTCTGGGAATCAGTTAGCTGATGTCTTCACCAAGGGCCTGAATTGTAAGACGTTCCATCCACTGGTCTCCAAGTTGGGCATGTTTGATATACTTGCACCAACTTGAGGGGGAGTGTTGAGAACCGTGTGATTGGAATATTGTCTCTTTGTCTTTAGGTTATTTTTAGGGTTTTATTATTTTTCCTTTTACTATTTTGACCTTGGGTTGTAATTCTCATTATAAATAAAGTGGACCTCTGTCATTAATGACAAGTCACATCATTCCAAAAATCTCTGATTCTGAACTAATACAAGTGTCTCTCCTACACAAAACAGACACTGTGTGGCTTCAATCTTTGCTCAAGAATCTCAACCTGTTGGCTAAACAACGGTCTAGGGATCAAACCATGGTTCCCTAGGGAGACCAAGATATTTATTCTTAGGGTTTTGCACGCCCTGGGTTAGCCCATGGGTGTCCCATTTTAATTTTTAGGGCTTCCCATGGTCGCCCATGGGAACCCTGGTGCATCCCTGTTAGGGTTTCTCCTTCCCTCATGTGTCCCATAAAATTTATTATCACAGTAGGGACAAAGAAACTCATCCCTAGTCCATCACATGGCAAGGGGGATCCATCCCTAACATGAATGCGCGGAAAAGGTCGATTCGAGTTTCTTTCGCATCCCATAAATATTAATAATCAATAAATCGAATGAATTAATGAAGAACGCTAACTCGGTGAGCCTCAAGTGTTGCTCCTCCAATAGCAGTGGTTCTTCCTCCATGCGCTCCAAGCAAACAGATCCAACCTCCAATGGTGCTACCAAGGTTCTACACGCCACCCCGATGCCCTCAAACTCCTCGGACAGATCTAGGGTTTCACAAACCCTAACTCTCAAACACAGGTGAGAGAAGCAAGAAGAAAAAGAGAGATCACAAGAGGGAGAGAGAGAAACCAAAAACGTAGGAGAGAGAGTGTCCGCTCCAAAAACGTGGAGAGCTACCTCTTCTGCGTTTTTTTGGTCCCCTATTTATAATAATAAGGTTTAATTAAATCTAGATAGATTTAATAGAGCCCTAGTGAGTCGACTCTCTCTCTCCGTCTGCGATTCTGTTTAAACTCAAAGTGCTACACAGGTGAAGAAGTAGAATCTAATAGGGACAGTATTAATTAAATTCTTTATTTAATTATTAATGGATAATTACAATTAGCACCAAATCCATTAATTAAATAAAGAGCCAATTAAATTAGCAAATTCCAAATAACTCCCTATATGATAACAATTTATCATATACAACCCCCCCCCCACTAATCAACACCATCATTATGGAATCTAGGGCATGTACTGCCAAACCCCAATCCATAGTACATGTCCATATAAGAGCGTCTGTGCATCCGGTCGGGTCCGGCAAAACTCGATAAAACACTTTATTTGAAATAATTATAAATAATGTATCATTTTATGTAAAATAAATTTTGCAAAACCATTTCCAAAACGGATCAGTATCGAGTTCCGATCCGACCATGCACGCAGGCGGTCTCTATCTTGGTGTTCCCAATCGGGCAAGTGGTGACCGTGTTGGATAACTCCTTTACTCACAAAGTGGTCACACATTCCCAGAACACCGGCTTTGACTCGCTTGAGTCTCAGTCATTGATGAACCAAAGAATGCGATCACACTTTGCAGTGACAGGGTTCCCTCAGTGCAGGTGTCGGTGACACATGTCTATCCCTTCCTACATCCGGCGAGAATACATGAGGGAATCGACAAAGTAGATTCTTCGCCAATGCACACATCAAACATGTGAGCACTCGCATTCGTACCCTGACATCACATGTCTAGGCATACCCAATGCGACGACCATATAATAAGGGTGCCCAGCCCAAACCCTAGTCGTGACTACCATTTTAAGTATAACTTACGGACACATAATGCTCAAAAGGTTTATATCGCATGCGACAATATTAAACTAAAATGTATAAATGTTCAATACAAAGGTGAACCGGGTTGAACCGGACCGAACCGGGTTTGATGGACACACACTTGTCCAACACAACCTTCATCTATCTACGCCTCCTTAATTCTACGTGATAACTTGTTGGCCACATGCCCCGCTACTAAGCCCATTTTCAGTGCCCGAACTAGGCATAATCAAGTAGATTACCATTTTGTATACCAATAGGTTTATCATGGTCAACTCATTCGCCATGTTCCTACTGAATTCTAGTTGGTTGGTATCTTTACTAAATCTCTAATGGCAGCCTGCTGCTCTACTCTTTGAGGCAAGCTTCATGTGGTTTCCACCACCCTCAGCTTGATGGAAAGAAATCACAGCTTCCAAGCCTAGACAGCCTAATTTTTGTACAACAACAATAAACCACAGCTTTATCCCAATGACTACATAATTTTTGTATTTCAATATATAAAAATAAGAGGAACTATGAACCATCTTGCTCACGAAGGTTTGAGAAATTTCAAAAGGTCTCTCGTTTTAGGGTTCTGTTTGAGTGAGAAATTTCACAATGGATATGTGATATTATCCACCACCAGTCCCCAACTGTCATTTTCAAATTGGATGGACTACTTCCCAGTCAAAAAAACAAAAGATAAGCCACAAACACACTAGATGGGCTGTATTGACAAAACAGTTCGTACCAATTAATGGAGTTGATACTGAACATGCGTTACCTAATAGTCTTTTAGACCATTACATCTTTATTCACATTGAAGCTTCACTTCTCTTGTTCTTTTTCTCATCCTTCTTTCTATTCCTCATATCATAATTAAAAATATGACTATTAGTTTTGGCCTAAAAGATCCATCCTAGCTCAAAAGCTTATATTCTATACCTGTTAATATACATTGTTGTGGCCCTTAACAGCTCGAGTGTTCCGGATAAACGGTTCTAATATGGCATCAGAGCTAGGAGGTCAGGTGTTCGATCCCTGGTATGTGGGAGGTGTTTGTAATGTGTGTTGTTGTGCCCCTAAGCCTAGTACCTTGATGCCATGTGACACGTACAGAGCCGTGTGTGTGTGTGTGGACCTACACGTGCGGGGGCCGGGGGGTGTCAATATACATTTTTGTGGCCCTTAACATCTCGAGCTTTTGGGATAAGCGGTTGTAACAATACCACACAAATGGTGAATCATCTCTAGGTTTTATACAAAGTTGGAATTGTCAACCATTATTACCTTGCAGAATGTGCAATACACCAGACCATTACTTGATTAATAAATCATTATTAGCTATTAAGATACTATATAAAATATATAAACATGTAAGAGGTATAAAACTTAACCTGTGAAGAGAATTAGCAGTCAGTTGCACTTCTTCAATGTCCATCACACCTTTGTGTCTCCTCCGGAATGTCTCAAAGAGTTCATCTCTTATAGACAGAAGCTGTTGAACACCAAGGAAAAAAAATCAGAAAAAAGAACCTCTAATATAATTGCTTTTGATGTTTAAGAAAATGAAATGAGAGTTTAAAAGAAACCATCGACTCAATTCAAAAGAGACGCCACACAAATGACTAAACTAATACATACAAAGACCATTTTCACGTTGATAATGGCAAAGATTTTACTACGAAAAGAACGACCATATACTACATAATATAGGAACGCGAAAAGTTGATGAAGTTGATATGGAGCCAAATTTCACATCGGGATAGAGCTTTATTGATGCAGTTGCATGTGCATGGCTGGACCTGGATGGAAACCCAGACTGAAACAAAATCGGCCCAAAGCTGTAACTACTTTATATTTTTCATTGCATTATAATATCTCTTGCATAATAGGGTCATTCCGAACTTTTCGTCATTACACCCCTAATTTCGTTTTCCGAAAAATACAAAAATTAATTTCCTGACATTCTCTGACAGTAGCATTTAATCTAATTTTCTCATATTTTCCTATTATCATATTATATTTTCATTACATCATGTAGCATTTTTCATGAGGGGTATTTCGGTCACTTGACCACTTTACCCCAATTTCGAAATTTATAACTTCTTCAAAAGAGGTTTTCTGTTATCCTGACTGTAAGTAGTGCCTGCACTTAATTTCTCATGTGTTTTACTATTTTCCTTAATTAGTTTCATGTATTCTTGCATCGCATCACATGTAAGGGTATTTTGATCATTTGGTCACTTTCAGATCCTGTTTTGGGACTGATTGAAACCTTCAATCCTGTCCTACATTACAAGTGCAAGAATCTCAACCTCTCCCCTCTTTCCTTTGCAGACGATCTTATGATCTTCTCCAAGGCTTCGCCCTCTTCTATCTCCTCCATCATGTCCTCCCTTCATCTCTTCAAATCTCTCGGGTCTTCACATCAACCTTTTGAAATCTTAAATCTTTCTCTTGGGAGTCCCGGAGACTGACAAAGCCACCCTCCTCCACCTGACTGGATTTTCCCTTGGGTTCCTTCCCGTGAAATACCTTGGGCTCCCCCTTATCCCAGCTAGCTGACTAGTCATCACTGTATCCCCACGTTGGATCTTATCCATAAGAGGTTTCAGTTTTGGAAGGCAAACTCCTTTCCTATGCAGATAGGATTATGTTAATTAAATCTGTCCTCCAATCATAGTACTATATCTCGCGATATATCGGTATCTCGGGCCTACCGAGATATCCGAAATATCCGAGATATCGCGAAATATGACCGAAATATTGCATTTTTTCTGCAATATTTCGGGGGTCCATCTCGGGGGGTTTTTGGCCATATCTAGGCCTGAAACTTCATGGACAGCCTTATTTAAGCTTAATAAACACATTTAAACCATAAAATTGTAAAAATGTGAATTCAAATTGGTGTTTTGGGCTTGCACCCTTGATTGACATACGGTCGCCGACCCTAATGTATAAATAGTTAAATACACATAGATTAGGCAGTTAATATTTAATAATAGTATTTAACTTCATCACATATCAAGTTAAAGCCAATACACATTGATGAGTGCCATGATTCTCATAAACTCCATAATATTCAATAACTCGCTTAAAGCCTTAAAGGCAATACACTAAGTGTCAAAGTTAGTAAGTCACAAGACTCATGAACTCGCAAGTCACAACTCACAAGTTCATAGATCAATGAAATCACAACTTAAGTTACAAATTACAAGTGCTAAACTGCTAATAGTAGTTGCTATGCCTCCCTGGATCAATCCCACTCATGCCTCGGCCGAGTCGACGTCCATTGCTCTCTTTTGAAGGACATATGTGGACCACGGTATAGAATCGGAGAAGAAACGAGTGTAGTCATCCACAAGTGTCACGTAAATGGAATCATCAACATACTGTAGGTAACCTATCCTAGGATATAAACTAGGGTTACCAATCGATCCAGTCCGTGAAGAAGATGATCCACTGTGATATGATGTTGGCGCCGGCGCAAGAGGCGATGGCATTGGCTGCATGTATGGCTGGTGAGGTTGGTAGTTAGGTCCGCTAGGGTATGCAAAGATGTTATTTACAAAAGATGATCCAGTATGTCCCTGGGACTGGGACTGGTAGTCATAGTCCCCTACCCCACTAAACTGCCCATATGATGATGATCCATATCTATATCCATCGTAAGGTTGTGATGCACCATAATCCGATGCCAATGGAGTGGTATGTACGAAAATTAAAATAATTATTTAAGAGCAGAAAAATAAATCCGACACCGTGAAGCCGTAGATCGGCCATTGGTGTCTAACATATATTTAATTCATTACCATCTAAGTCATATTACCCCTAATTATTTCCTATTTTAATTGTAGGAAAATGAATTTTTAAAACCAGAAAAAAAAAAAAAATACATATGGAAAAAAAATTTCGACACTGTGAGGCTATAGATCGGCCTCCGGTGTCTAACATATATTAATATCATCACCATCCAACAAAATTTGTACATAGTCTTTTCAAAAAAATAGTTTTAGAGGAATAGAATTTACCTTAAATAGTGGAAAAAAGCTTGGATGATGAGCTTAGATGACCCTCCGATGAGTTTACCGGCGAAAATCCGACAACAATGTGCTTGAACAATGGCTAGAGTGTTGGATGAGAGCTTGGAAGAGTGGAAGAATAGGCAAAAGACTGAAATTCCTTAGCAAATGCAGCTCTCGGTCGAAATATGGACCGAAATTTGCGAAATATTGTATTAAAGCCCCCCTTCACGTGACACTTTAAGCCAAAATACCATATTTCGTCGATATCTCACGAGATATCGAGATATTGTCGATATCTCACGAGATATCGTCGATATCTCACGATATCTCACGAGATATCGACGAAATATGGTATTTTTTCATTTCGACCTGAATTCGCATCTCGGTAAGCTCGAGATATACGAAATTAAGCGATATTTCGGCGAAATATCGCGAGATTTTGAACCATGCCTCCAATCCTCTTACATCTACTAGTGTGGCATTTATGGGCTCCCAAAATCCACAATCAAAGCAACAGAATCTCTTTTCTGTGCTTTCTTATGGAAACGAAAAGAGACTTCCAAATTCCTTCACCCGACTAGCTAGGCCGCCATCTGCCGCCCCAAACAGGAAGGAGGTCTTGGCATTCGCAGAATCCGTGATGATAATATTGCGGGCCTCCTTAAGCTAATCTGGAAAATCTCATCTAAGCAGGACTCAATTTGGGTCAATTGAGTCCACTCCTATCTCCTCAAAAATCACTCCATCTGGACTGCTCCTCAGCCTGCAGATCCCTCCTGGGTCTGGCGCAAAATCCTTCTCCTCCGTCCCTTGGCCCTTAGTGCCACCTCATTTGTGATCGTTGATGGGACCTCCACCTCCCTCTTGTTCGATCCTTGGCATCCATTTGGACTGCTCCCTAGCCTGCAGATTCCTCCTGGATCTAGCGCAAAATCCTTCTCCTCCATCCCATAGCCCATAGTGCCACCTCATCTGTGATCGCTGATGGGACCTCCACCACCCTCTGGCTTAATCCTTGGCATTCCTTTGGAGTCCTTTACAATCTCCTAGGTGCTCGTGAGGTCTACTCCACTAGTATAGCTAAATCTGCCCTTCTCTCCTCACTCATCTCCCATGGCTCCTGGTCCCCCCACCCTTTCCCCGTCGGTCTCACTCAGGTTTGGGCCTCTCTCCCCCACCTTCTCCCCCAAACCCCTCCCGTTCACACAAGCTATTTTTAGTTCTAGCTCCACTTGGAACTTTGTTAGATCGCATAGCCACTCTATCCCTTTGCACAAATTAGTTTGGTTAAAAGGCCACATTCCACGACACTCTTTCAACGTTTGGAGAACCCTTAACCTTTGCCTCCCCACCCAATCATTTCTCCTTCTCCACTACATCCCTATCTCCCCCTCTTGTACAAGGTACTATATCTCGCGATATATCGGTATCTCGGGCCTACCGAGATATCCGAAATATCCGAGATATCGCGAAATATTCCCGAAATATTGCATTTTTTCTGCAATATTTCGGGGGTCCATCTCGGGGGGTATTTGGCCATATTTAGGCCTGAAACTTCATGGACAGCCTTATTTAAGCTTAATAAACACATTTAAACCATAAAATTGTAAAAATGTGAATTCAAATTGGTGTTTTGGGCTTGCACCCTTGATTGACATACGGTCGCCGACCCTAATGTATAAATAGTTAAATACACATAGATTAATGAAATCACAACTTAAGTTACAAATTACAAGTGCTAAACTGCTAATAGTAGTTGCTGTGCCTCCCTGGATCAATCTCACTCATGCCTCGCTGGAGTCGACGTCCATTGCTCTCTGTTTGAAGGACATATGTGGACCACGGTATAGAATCGGAGAAGAAACGAGTGTAGTCATCCACAAGTGTCACGTAAATGGAATCATCAACATACTGTAAGTAACCTATCCTAGGATATAAACTAGGGTTACCAATCGATCCAGTCCGTGAAGAAGATGATCCACTGTGATATGATGTTGGCGCCGGCGCAAGAGGCGATGGCATTGGCTGCATGTATGGCTGGTGAGGTTGGTAGCTAGGTCCGCTAGGGTATGCAAAGATGTTATCTACAAAAGATGATCCAAGATGTCCCGGGATCGGGATCGTAGTCATAGTCCCCTACCCCACTAAATCGCCCATATGATGATGATCCATATCCATATCCACCGTAAGGTTGTAATGCACCATAATCCGATGCCAATGGAGTGGCGCGCGTCAAAAGATGGGGCACGCCAATGTCCAATTCGGTCCTCCTCCCCTATCACCCATACTCAAACCACCAACAGAGCTAGATAGGTTATCAATGTCCATGTGATCAGGTTGCAATCGTGTTTGTCGACCCTACGCTTCCTGTTGTATGTGATGTAGGGGCCTCTCGAGGTGGGGGTGCGGGGCACGTGCTCCGTGGTCCGTATCTTGTGTGGCATGATCAAACCGTGTCTCTCCAGTGAATCGGAGCGGGTCTACAGTGCCGTATCCTGGGCCTCCTGGCCTACCACATAACGCCTCTCGCATGCCGTCATATTCTTCACCAAAGATCATCACCACCACCAACATCACCACCACCAACATCACCATCACCACCACCATCACCACCACCACCAGATCACCATCATCACCATCATCATCATTTGAGGACTTAGACCAGTCTTCATCATCGCAACATTGCCACATGGGGTGGAATGGTATGGGTAAGGCTTCCTCGCATGTATCGGACCTCGTCGCCCATATACTCGCCCACATCGACTAATCTCGGTATCATGGGGTCGGGCCTACCTCCTCCTCATCCATCATTGGCTCACCTCTATCCTCACCTAATCCACAATAGGGTCCTCATCGTCTGAGTCAACTTGAAAGATGTCGGCTAGATCAATGGTGCCCCTCTGTCCCTCATGTCCCATGCGTATGTGTTGCGGTTTCAGCCTCAAGTTGTAGTCATATACACCATGTCGATAAACGTTGAGACCCCGAATTGCCTCTTGGAGGGGATGAGTGCAAAGGTACTCCGCCTCTCACAACCAGGATGCGAGAACATGTTTTGCAAGGACTTTAATTGCTATTCTTCTTAAGTTTTCAGCCGATTCCCCATACAACACCCACCATTCAGCTGCATTACAAGTTTACAACAAAAAAGACATGTGTCAAATGTTGTATATACTCGTCAACTTTCAAATTTCAATACATATGTAATTTAAAACTTAAAAGAATTACCAGCATCACCACGTTCTCTGCCTTGTATCGCAGCCTCAGTTCCAAAACTTCCTAATGCATCCCTAAATACCTTGATCTACACCCATGTGGAAAATTAGTAAGTACTTCTTCACTACTTATTTGAAGGCATCAATAAGTTGAGTTTCCAAATGAACTCACTTCATTGTTGCAAATTGCTTGTAGTGCACCATCTGGCTCCAACTTCTTCACTACTTGTTTCACAGCATCAATAAGTTGAGTTTCCAACCCAAGCCTATTGTTATATTGATACTTAGGGTTCAAGTAGTATGCTGAAATATGACATATAGAATAGAGGTATTGTCAAATGCATAGGTAATTAGTAAATAATAATACTATGAATTAGTAAACATAAAACAAATTTACTCACCACCTTATACGGTGGATGCATAAGTTGATTCTCCCAATGAGCATTTATGATATCTAAGAAGTGTTTGCTCTGCGAGGACCCACACTATAGACACTATCTTTCATCAAGTCTATTGCAAGCATATAGGATGGCATGGTTGGGCCCTTCAGAGCGAGTCGCAAACATGTAGAACTTTAACTATCGCTCTAAAACTTTCACCACTTTGCTTAGTTTGGTCCGAAGTCCTCGGATGACATCGTTGTTTGTGCTTCCCTCCCATTTGCAGTCTTGGAACCCTTCCATTCAAACCACTCCTCAGAAGCAAACATGCTTCTCAGCCCGGCCTTCTTTGTCTCAATGCTTTTGAGGGCAATGTAGTTGGTGGCAAATCTTGTGATGCCAGGCCTAACCAAGTCACCCCCACATTTTTCCCTCAATAGATTGAGTGCATAGGAGTGGTTGTATACAAAGTTGGTGACTTGTCTTGCACTTTCAACCACAGTCTTCACCAACTTTAACTTTCCCATATCTTTTAGCATTAAGTCAATGCAATGGGCTGCACAAGGAGTCCAGAAGAGCCGGTACTTACTATTGTTCATCATCTTCTCACCGGCCAGCTTGAAGTTACTTCCATTTTCCGTTACAATCTGGACAACATTCTCAATACCCACATCTTTTTCCACTACTTCCTTTAACAATCTGTAAATATATTTTGCATCCTTTATCTCTTTGGATGCATCCACAGATTTGAGGAACACTGTCCTCCCATCACAATAAACCATGAAATTGATGGACTTTCTTGTAGGCCCAGTCCATCCATCTGCCATTATAGTCACCCCATATGTCTCCCACATATTCCTCATCTCACTAATGTACTCATCAATCTCACTCTTTTGTTGAGGTAGATAAACATTCATTACCTCATATGGGGTGGGGCCCTTGAATCCTGGGCCAGCCTCTGCAATGGTATCTATCATGGTATCATAATGGGGGCCTTGTGCAGTGTTTGCTGGGATGGTATGGTATAGCATCCACTTAGCTATTGATTCTTTAACCAATCCCTTCATCCCCTTCCATGCTCCTTTGATTCTGGGTTGACTGCTTCCTTTCTTCTTATGCAATTTAGGATCAGATGTTGATGGTGGTACTGGTACTGGTAGAGGTGTTGGGGTTGCCCTCACACTTTGTGATCTTTTAAAAGGATTCAAAGTTCTAGGACCTCCAGAACTGCCAGCTCATCCACTACCCCCTACTCTTTGTCTCTGCTAATCATCTTGAAAACTTCCTCTACTCCTTGAAACAGTCCGCCTAAAATCCCTAGCCTCCTCTGCTGTTTGTATGTCATCAGGTACTGCAATGTCATCATCAGAGGAGTCATCATCATCATCATCATCATCATCATTGTATCGTCTTCCTCCTCCCATCGAACTCCTCACTGTATCCTCAAGTTGTTCTCTTATCCTTTGCTTGTCAGCCTTCCTCTTCTTTCTTCCCCTCAAACTATCACCAATCTCCCTGGCTACTTCAGGAGGGGACCATATGACAACCTACAACATCTTTAGATCCTCCAGTCAGATGTTGTTTAAGTCTACTGGACCCACCTCCCATAAATTGCATGTGACAATAATTACATATAGATTTTCTCTTATCCCCATCAATGGGAGTACCATGTAACCATGCAATGTCACCCCTATGCTGGCTGGCTGGTCTCTCTTGTTCCCTCTGTTCTCTTTGTTCCCTCCGCCCCCTTTGTTGACTACTTTCCCCCACCTTTTGCTTGCCCCTCGCACGTTGTCTATCACGATCCGCCATAATGATACTTGTTTACTGCAATGTAAGTAACACAAATAATTAAAAAACTTAATGTAGATGCACTTCAATTGACACTTTTAGATTACTAATACACTTGTATAGTTATTTAATATTTTTCCCCTAACCCTTATATTTTTCACATAATTAAAACCAATTTTTTATATATAATGTTAATATAAGTATTGACCTAACACAACAAAACTATGAATTAGTAAACATAATATACATGTAATGCATCTCAAAACATATAGAAATAACTTTCATATTTTTTCTTTATTTTTTAAACTTAAAACTCATATATTTCCTTATTTATTTCTGTTTTTTTAATTTTTTATATATTTTTCTTAATTTTCGAAAATTAAAATAATTATTTAAGAGCAGAAAAATAAATCCGACACTGTGAAGCCGTAGATCGGCCATTGGTGTCTAACATATATTTAATTCATTACCATCTAAGTCATATTACCCCTAATTATTTCCTATTTTAGTTGTAGGAAAATGAATTTTTAAAACCAGAAAAAAAATAAAAAAAATACATATGGGAAAAAAATTTCGACACCGTGAGGCTGTAGATCGGCCTCCGGTGTCTAACATATATTAATATCATCAACATCCAACAACATTTGTACAAAGTTTTTTTAAAAAAAATAGTTTTAGAGAAATATAATTTACCTTAAATAATGAAAATAGGCTTGGATGATGAGCTTAGATGACCCTCCGACGTCTTCCCGGCGACAAGGAGCTTCAACAATGCTTGGATGAGGCTTGGAAAGGAGGAAGAAAAGCAAAAAATGAGGAAGAAGAGAGAAAATTTGATTTTCAGCAGCTCTCGGTCGAAATATCGACCAAGAGCTGCGAAATATGGAATTTATAAGGCCTTTGAATGTGACACTATTTGTCACTTTACAATATCTCGCGATATATCGTGAGTTCCACGATATATCGTCAAAATATCACGATATATCGACGAGATATTGTACTTTTATATTTCGGCAGTGTTTCGTATCTCGGTCATGTCGAGATTCACGAAATATGGCGATATTTCGCTGATATTTCGCGAGATTTTATACCTTGCTCTTGTATCCTTTGCTGGAATGGTGTTGAGGATGTCAATCACCTCTTCTTTTCTTGCACCCTAGCCTCCTCTATTTGGAAAAAAAGCCTTAGATTCCATTTGGCCCTGTAGTAGGCATCCCCTATCTTTTGCTCGGGAGTGGTTATGGCTGGACATGTCCTAATGTAAGACTAGATTAGGGTTAACCTAGTTCCAATTACCCACAACACAAATAACGAAATAGCAGCCAAAACATATCAACTGCAGGTCTGAAACAGAGGTAAAGCATCAGAAAATTTGTCAACTCCAGAACCAGTAGTTCCCAACTTGTATGGGACTGATACTCCCAACAAGTAAAGGTCTAATAAGGGTAACGACGCCCTAGAAATCTCAGCTTCGATTGATGGCTAAAGAAGGAGAAACCAGCAGGTCACTAAAATAGCAGGTAAAGTCAGATTTAGTAACTCAGTGAGTAGAGATCAAACCAGCCATGAGAAAGTAACCAAACTTGGATGGAATGCTGCTTGTATGGCAGAGAAACATTGCTGAAAGTCTCACTTGATTCTAATGATTGAATTGGGACATATGGCAGCAACACCCAAAATAGAAACTAGTTCACTGCAGGCCAAACAAGCCACCAGTTTGGGTTCTAACTTGGATCGAGTGGTGATCTTATTGAAAGGAAGCTCTCCAGCAAATTGGATGTGATTCTAATGGACAGAAGTGGAGTTATGAGGTAGGAATGAAAATAGAAGGTTTAGACTTAGGGTTTAATCCAAGCCAGCAGAATTGGCCAGAATTGGAAACACAGTGGGGTCTGTGCCAGAGCAGGTTGTGTACCGAATAGCTCTCCAATCAGGCAGATGGTTGCAGAGATTTGAGCCTCCAAAGGTGTAGCAAAATCTGAGCATAAAACAGAGTCGCAGGTGTGTAGCAGCCTTCCTCTTGGTTGTGTGCAGCAGCAGCAACTCTCGAATGGGATTCTTCCAGTACTTGAAGTATTCCAGCAACAGTAGCAGCTCCAGGGAATCTTGATTGGGATGGAAACAATGGAGAAGAAGAGAATTAGACGGTAGGGGGATAGATGGATTAGGCTCTCTCACCCAGGCTCCTTCAGCCCTTTTTGTCACTGACAATGGAAAAGAGAATTTTCATGCTTCAAAGCAATATTTCATTCATTAACTAAATCGTGGGGGGCTTCTAAAAGCCATTACAAATATACAAAGGGCCATACTTGACCTCAAGTAACAAAAGAAATAGAAACTTTACATAATTAGAAACTAATATTTAGAAACAAAATATTGCATAAGAATAGAATCTAAATTGAATCTTCTAAAGTCTTCAAATCTCCTTGTGGACCCCATTATTTAAGTGATCAAATATTGCTGCTGATTCTCTTTATTGGTGATCTCCACCTCTCAATATGGCTCCATCGATTCTAGCAAGTAGCCTTTAAATACTTAGGCCCAAAGAAGCAATTATACCCCACTTAAAGACTTGTATCACTAATAAATAAAAGACTATTCTGCCCCCAAGGATCTTCTAATAATATCCTCACTAAGCCATAATAAGAGGCTGTTGCACAACAAATTCTAACAAGTTCCATCAAAAACAGGATGATGGTCACCGCCAGCTGCTGCAAATGGACCCTCCTCCGCCTCCCCCTCCCCCCTCCGCCACCATCTCATCAACCACCCCCTCCATCATTTCCTCCACCTCCACCTCCACCATTTCCTCCATCTCCACCAACCCCTCATCCACTGTACCCACCACGCCAGCCATCTCCACCTCCACGGCCCTCCACACCACCCCCACTTCGGCACTCCCTGCCGACCCCAAAACTTGGGCCTCTCTTCTCTCTCAGAACCCCTCTCCCTCCAGTTCTGGTCTCACCCTTCATTATGTGGAACCTTCCTCCGATGAAGGCACTTCCTTTGCCCTCTGCCCCAGCAACCTCCTCTCTCCGAAAATCTCTAAATGGCAATCGTGCCTGGTTGGTCACTTCCTCGGTTCAAGTCCCTCTTTTAACACTGTAAAAGCTTCCCTCTCAAAGCAATGGAAAGCTCATAGTACCTTAGCATCTTCCTCCTCGACAACAACGTCTTCATCTACAAATTCTTCTCAGAAGAAACCAAGGCTCGAGCTCTCAATGGTGCCCCTTCGCTCGTTGGCACCAAACTTGTCTTCCTCTGCCAGTAGACCGCGTACATCCACCTCCACAAGGTTGACCCCAGCTCCATTCCCTTGTGGATTGCTCTCCACAAGGTCGACCTCAGCCCACGTCAGTATACGAAGGTGGGCTACCCTCTGTATAATGACACTCGTTTACTGAAGATGGACAGACTTTCCTTCAAAAGGTTATGCATCGACGTCTCTGCAACAAGCCCCCCTCCTTCCTCCATCATCATCGTTGAAGACAATGGCTTTGGCTTTGAGCAACCGGTACACTACACTTGGAACCCCCACCCCCACTGTATACACTGCAAGGTCTTTGGGCATCATTCCAAAGAATGTTCTGGCAAAGCTCCCCTCTCTTCGATGGTTTCAACCTGCCCTGCAGCCCCATCCCCTGGCTTGGACCCTCCTTCTGGTTCCGATGACCACCCGAATGGTCACAGTTCCGCAATTGTGCAAGCCCGTGCTTCGCGTGGTCTTTCCGGCTCCGGACCCCTGGCTCGTGGAAGAAGTTCTGCCCCTAGTCTTCACAATCGTCGCCGTCACGGAAGAAGCTCCAATTGCAACCGGAACTTTCACTACCGACATGGTCTCTCCGCCTCTGGTTCCCCTTCTGCCATCGAGGCACCCCTGGCTCCTGACCCCGAGGTTCCCCCAGCATGCTCTGCCCCTACGTCTCTAGCTCCACCTTCGTCAGCTCCTCTGATGAACCAGGCTTCCGTCAGCTGCTGCTTACCAGCTCGGATGTCGAGACACCTTTGATCTCCAGGGCTCCCATTGGTGCATCAGACCCCCCTAGCTGTCTCCCCTACTATGGCTCTTCAGCATGTTAAGGCTCCTCAGCTGCCTCTTTCGCCTCGTGCATACTTATCAAGGTGTCACCATGGCGTCCAGGCTCCTTGGTTGCCTTGGACACCATGGCAAGGGTCGCCTTGAATTTTGACCATCTAAAACGCCATGGTCACCTTCCCACCTTCATAACTATGGCCTCGTGAAGCATCCATAGTTGTACCTGGAAGATCCCCTGATGTGTCATTTAGCAGGCCGCAATGTTAGCAGGCTTCTACTGCCATGGCTCCTGTTGTGGATCAGTCTTGGTTGGATCCCAGATGCCATTCACGTGCAAGACGAGCCTCCCCCCGCTAAAAGGTTTGTTCCACCTTTACCAAATCCCCCCCCCCTTTATTCCCAATCCCTGTTACCTCCCCTTTTGCCTAATCCCCCCTTGATCCCCGTGTTGGACCCTGTCCTCGGATCCTTTCCACCTACCACCTTCTCTCCCCACTACCTTGCCACGTGCCAGCCCTCCACTTCCCCTTCTTCTCCTACCCCGCCACTTTAATCCCTGGCCCATTAACAATTCCACACGTATCACCCAAGCCCACCCCCCCAAGCCCAATCCCTTACCACCCTCTCAAACCCTGGCCCATGCCCATTCTTTTTCTCCTACAACCTACCCATAATTAAACCCCCAGCCCATTTCTACCGAAAAAACTACACCAACCCGAACCACCCTCCCACCTTGGCCCGATCTAGATCTGACCCCAGCATTCCCTCTTCCATCGATATCCATTCCCCCACCCCTCCCTCCCCCTCCCCTCCCCCACGCTATAACCTTACCCGCTAAATGCCCCCTGGCTCGGTTTGGCCCCTCCCCCCTCGCGCCCATTTGTTAGCAGCCCATCCGTTTCTTATTCCCGCAGGAGGTACAAAAGTGCCCCCTCTCGGAGATCTTTGCCCCTCTCCTTCTAGTCCCCATGTCTGCTGGCTTCATCTGGAATGTCAGGGGCATCAACTCTCTGGCAAAGCACCACGACATTAGGTCTCTCATCAATTCTACTCGCTCTTCCTTTTGTGCTCTTCTCGAAACCAGAGTCCTTCAGGAAAATGCCCCTCGCATAGGTGCAGCTATCGCCCCCTCCTGGTCTCTCCTCTCCAACTACAACCATTCCCCCAACAGCCGCATTTGGATCCTTTGGGATCCATCCAAAATCCATATTTCCATCTCTTTCTCCTCCTCCCAGCTTCTCTATCTCCGCTTAGCCACCCCCAACTCCCCTCTCCCCATCTACATCTCGGTGGTCTACACTTGTAACCAAGCGGCTGACCGTGTCTCTCTCTGGTCTGACCTCTCCCTCCTTAAATCGGGAATGGACTCCCTTCCTTGGGGTGTGGGTGGCGACTTCAATGTTGTCAGATCCCAATCGGAAAAAAATTGGGGGTTGCCCCATTGACCTCCCTTTTGTGCTAGCCTTCAATGGTTGCATCGAGGACCTCAACCTTGAAGACCTGCGTTGGTCTGGTTCCTCCCTCTCCTGACACAATCGCAGAGTGGGATCCAATCGCATCACTTGCAAACTAGATAGATTCCTCTCCAATGAGGCTTGGCTCTCCTCCTTCCCCCACTCCCTCGCTAATTTCCATCTTCAAGGTTTATCCGATCACAGCCCTTGCCACATCCTCATTCAACCCTACTCCTCAATTGGCCCCAAGCCTTTCAAATTCTTCGATATGTGGACCTCCCATCCCCTTTTCTCCCCCACCATCCTAAAAGCCTGGCGTACTCTTATTTCGTGCCCCTCCCTTCCCCTCATTGCCTTTGCTCGAAAGCTCTGCCACAGCAAGTCCGCCCTTAAAAGGTGGAACCTTTCAACCTTTGGGGACATCCCCTCTCGTGTCTCCTCTTGTCGAGCCGATCTCTCCCTTGTTCAATCCCGGCTCCAATCGGACTCGCTCAACCCTGACCTTGCCCTTGAGGAAAAAAAGCTCTCTGAAGAGCTCCATACTCTTTCCATCCAAGAAGAAAGTTTCCTGCGTCAAAAATCCCGCATCCGTTGGTTGGAGCTTAGAGACTCTAATTCAGCTTATTTCCATCACTCCTTAAGAGCTCAGCTTAATTCCAACTTCATCACCATGCTCCTGGCTCCTAATGGGTCTCCTATTGCCTCTGTCCGTGACATTAAGTCTAAAACCTGCTCCTTTTTTTCCTCCCTTTTCAACCCCTCCCTCCCCTCTCCCATCCGCCTCCCCCCTGGCCTCATCGTTAAGTTTGTCCCCCCTCTTTTGGCCAGCTCCCTCCTTGCCTTGCCCTCTGATGAGGAAATCTCTAAAGCGATCCTCTCCCACAAATCCAACAAGGCTCCGGGTTCTGATGGCTTCAGCATGGGCTTCTTCCTTAGCTGCTGGGACTCCATCAAAGGAGACCTCTTCAAAGCCATCCTTAGCTTCTTCTTTAAACCCAGCCAACTTGCCCACATCAACCAAACCTTCATCTGCTTTATCCCTAAGATCGCTGGAGCCTCCTCCCTGTCTGATTTCAGGCCCATCTCTCTCTGCAATCTCCTTTATAAATTCATTGCTAAGATCCTCGCCAATCGGATCTAAGCTATCATCCCTTCCCTCATCAGTCCTAATCAATCGGCCTTCATCTCTGGCAGGAGTATTGCGGATAATATTATCCTCTGCTCCGAGGTCGTGCGTGGCTTTGATCTCAAATCCCATTCTCCTGCGGCCCTTTTGAAAATTGATCTTCACAAAGCTTTTGTTTGATTCCCTCCGTTGGGACTTCATCTGTGAAGTGCTTTCCCAAATGGGCTTTCCCCTGGCTTTTGTTCGCTGGATTTACGCTTGTATCTCCTCCCCTTCCTTCTCGGTCCTTGTCAATGGCTCCCCTGTCGAATTCTTCAACTTCAAAGTCGACATCCGTTAAGGATGCCCTCTCTCCCCCTTCCTCTTCTCTTTGGCTCTGGAAGTCCTCTCTAGGAGTCTCCAAACCAAAACGGATCTTCATTTCATCTCCCCCATCCCTAAATGCAAGCGCATTAACCTCACCCATCTCTCCTTTATGGACGATCTGATGATTTTCTCTAAGGCCTCTCCCTCCTCCATCACTGCCATTATGTCTTCGCTCCATCTCTTTGAGACCCTCTCTGGTCTCCGCATCAATCTTCTCAAATCCAAAATCTTTCTTTCTGGCATCCCTGAGTCTGACAAAGAGACCCTCCGGAGTCTTACTGGCTTCTCCATTGGCACCCTCCCTGTCAAATACCTCGGTCTTCCCCTTATACCTGTTAGGCTTTCCAGCCATCACTGCATTCCCATGCTAGACAACATCCATAAGCGTCTCCAACTCTGGAAAGCCAAACTCCTATCCCATGCCGGCAAACTGAAATGCATCAAATCTGTCCTCCAAGCTTCCTACATTTACTGGCGTGATATCTTTGGTATCCCTAAAGCCACCATCAAGGCCTTGGAGCACCTTCTTTGTGCCTTCCTCTAGAAAGGTAAAGAAACTTCTAAATTTCTTCATCCTATCAGTTGGAAATCCATTTGCCTTCCTAAAGATGAAGGAGGCCTGGGTATTCACCGCATTCACGACTCCAATACCTCGGGCATCCTTAAGCTCATATGAAAAATCCCCTCTAAGCATGACTCAATCTGGGTTAACTGGATCCACTCCCATCTCCTCAAATCAAACTCCTTGTGGACTGTCCCCAACTCCTCCGACTCGTCGTAGATTTGGTGTAAGATTCTCCTTCTTCGCCCCCTTGCCCAGACAGCCATCTCCACCTCCATAGTCAACGGATCCTCCACCTCCCTTTGGCTTGATCCTCGGCACCCTCTTGGTGTCCTTTTCAATGTCTTCGGGCCGAGGACGGTATACTCCTCTGGCATTCCTAAATCTACCCCCTTTCTCTCATCATTTCTCGCGCCTCTTAGTCCCCTCCCTCTCCTCTCCCCTCCATCCTTTCTCAGATCTGACCGTCCCTTCCTCCCTCCCTCCCCTACCACCCCCCCTTTCTCCCCCTCCTCCCCAGCTCAAGTGGATAAGGTTATTTGGCTCCCCTTCCCCCATCGGCCTCTTTAGCTCTAGTTCAGCTTGGAACTTTTCTAGGACCCTTGGCTCCCAAAGGCCATATACCTTACCACACTTCACTGTCTGGAGATCCCTCACCTAGTGCCTCCCTACCCAAGCTTTCCTCCTCCACCGTCATATCCCTGTCTCACCCTCTTGCATCTTTTGTTGGAATGGCTCCAAGGACTTAGCCCATCTCTTCTTTGCCTGCCCATTCACCGCCACCATCTGGAAAAAAGCCCTCACTTCCATCTGGCCTTGCAGCAGGAGACCCCTCGCCTTCGATAGGGAATGGCTCTAGTTGGATATGACCTTTACTGGAAACACAATATGTGACACTATCGGAAAGCTGGTTTTTGGCTCTGTTACCCTCCACATTTGGATGGAAAGGAATCATAGGAGATGGACTTCCAACTTTAGATCTTTTTATATGATTTGGAAAGCCATCTCTTTTGATGTCTCATCCAAGCTCAGTTTTATCCCACACACATCTGTTACTGATACCCCAAGGAACAGGAACATTGTTGTGTCCTGGGGTCTTGACCTTTCATTTTACAGGCCCCCACCTTTACGTAGGTTGGCTTAGGGCTGCCCCCCCCCCCCCTCCTCTTTGTATATTCCCTTCCCTCCCCCTTTTTTCCTTTCTGGCCCCCCGGGGTTTGGCAATATATTTTATTCACCAAAAAAAGAGAGGCTGTAACACTATCCACATGAACAGTGACATGAACAGTGTTTTGGCCTCTTGTTCTTCAAATTTTGATCTACATCTGTTGAAATATGTAATCCAGAATACTATGGGGATATTCTGGTCCTCTATCCCTTGGTTCTCACAATCCAACCATCAGATCAGGCTGAGATTTCTTGCACAGGTTACTCCTTATACAAGCCCTACTCAACCTGAGTTTGGAGCCTTTCTGATGGCTGGATTAGTTTCTACAGCAAAGCTTCCTTAACCCTTTAATTTGATTGCCTACTAAAAATCCTGACAAAACCCTGAATCCAACCGAATTTAGGGTTACAAGTTTTAGCTCTTGCTGATTTTTGGAGGGCTGCTTACTTCCACTTCAAAGAGCACTCGACCTCAATAATTGCTCCATTCCAAGTTTTTGAAGACCCCTACCCCAATCAATCTCTACTTTTTATAGGTTTTCCAAAACCCTGACACATATCAATTTTTGGGTTAGGGATTTTTGTTGCTGTTGTAATCTTATGGAGGTGTTTCTACCATCAAGAGAGATACTCTACCTCATCAATTAATGGCTTGAAGAAGTTCCTTTTTTCTATGATAGTTGCTGCCTTATTTTTATGCAATTTTTTGGTGTTTCTCCCTTTTGAAGATCAAGTCTCATTATTACTGGAGATTGGATGTTCGCATTGGAGGTCCCATTCTAGCAGTAAGATCAGCATCTATTACAAATCTGCATCAACAATTGAAGCCCCCTTTTCCCTATATCGATCTCACTTTCAAGGTTTTCCAAAACCCTGACTTTAATCGATCTTAGGGTAGGGGTGTTCTTTTTTGCTGATTTTTTGAGGAGAGTCTTATACATATCGGAGAAGCATACGACCTAAATATCAGCATCATTCTTGGAGTTTTTCTGAAAAAATTCAGGTTTCACTCTTATGGCTCGATTTCTCCAACTATAAACCTATTCTTTTACTAGTTCCTATGTGGCTAGCTGCTTCAACTACCTATGGATCTGTTGGGTTATTTATCTTATACTTGTTGGCATGTTACTGCTGCGTTTATGAGGATTACTGCTGCCCTATTCCTGAGACTGAGTATCCTACTATCGGAGATCGAATTTCTTTCATTGTTGAAGACTCTAATCTACTGCCCTAGAGATCAGTTTATTTGGGATTACAATAGTGTGTTCCATAGTTATTGGTTGCAACTACAAACCTATTCAGTTGTGTGAAGTTTTCTCTACTACTTCAAATCCAACTTACTTTGAGAGCTTGATCCTAGCATTGTTCACTACTTCAGATCTGATCCAAGTTTTTTGAAGTTTATTACTATTAGAATAATTAGTTCTATCCGATAGGGGTATACTTGTCCTTTTTTATGTTTATGTTTATTCTCCCTTAGCTGATTCTTATTTAGGTATTCCTAGTCTGAATTGGCAAGGGTTGTTTTCCTATTCCTAGTAGGATTATTGTAACTCTTTGAATATAAATAAAGGGGCTTGGTGATCCATGTTGATCACTCAAGCATTCAGTTCTACAGAGCTTCTAACATGGTATCAGAACAAAATCTGATCTAGGAAGGAGTTCTCAAAGTTTTATTTTTTTTTTTCTTCTTCCTTCCTCCCACGGTTTCTGGTTTCTCCCTTCTCCACCACTCTCAGCTCCTCTCTTTCACTCAAGGCAGCACCTATGAGGTGATCTAATGGAGATTTAGATGCTGCCCTCAACTTCACCTCATTGAAGACTGAAGATTACAGGTGTGACCTACTGCCGGCAGATTCCCTCCACCATTAGAGATCGTGTTCTTCCCCCAGAAGCTGAAGATCGATTTCTGTTTTTTCCTGGAGATTGGTTCCTGCTATTCCTGGTACACACCCCTTCCTGTTTGAAGACTACACCATTGGATCAAGTCAAAGACAGATTCAGCTCTGTGATTTCTATCCAAACAGTTTTTTAGCCCAATTTGCTGAAATTAGGGCTTTTTATTGGCTCATCCGAATCAGCTCATATTTTGAGGACCTATTCTCTACTATAAGAGGGAACCTTGACCTCAATTTCAGCCTCGTCTGACGGCTGGAATTTCTGGAAACTCAAAACCCAGTTCTCTAGTTGATTCTAACAATTGCCCTGCTAGGGCTTTTTATTTACTCATCAAAAGTTGCTGATTTTTTGAGGACTTATTCCATACTACCTGCAGAGAATTCGATCCAAGTTTGAGCCTATTCTGCCGGTTCAATTTGTGGGAATTTCAAAACCCGTGTTTTCTACACTTTCGACATCATGTCTAATCTTACTTCAGCTGACTCAGATGGATCTGCTCATCCAGAGTACCTTCCTTTTGCTTCCCCCACTAAACTAGATGGGACTAATTATTTGATGTGGTCAAGGTCTACCTACCTTACTATTGCTGGCCATGGCTATACCGGACACCTTATGGGCAGCCTTCCCAAACCTGTTGAAGAAGGACCTGCCCTGACTCGGTGGTTATCTAATGACTCTATGGTAATGTATCATCTTATACATTCTATGCATTCTTCCATTGCACCCGGTTATCTTCTCCTTGACACTGCTGCCCAGATATGGAAGGCCGCAAAGGATACCTATTCCGAGGTTGGGAATGATGCTCAAGTATATGAGTTAAGAAAAAAAATTCATGACACTAAACAAAATGAGTTGACTATCTCTCAATACTATGCTGAACTTCGCAAGTGCCGGCAAGAACTCGATCATTACTCTAATTATCAACCTACTACTGCCAATCATATTGCTGTGTAAAGGAAGCATGTCGATAAAATTAGGGTTTATGATTTTTTGGCTGGCCTTAATGTTGAATACGATCCAATTAGGGTTCAGATTCTCAGCAAGGATCCCTTCCCTACACTAGAACAGTCCTATGCATTGGTTCATATTGAAGATCGACGACGTGCAGCTATGCTTAATACTACACCTCCGAATCGATCAGCTCTACACACTAGGACTAGTTCTACTCCTCCCATTGCAGGAAATTCCAAGTCTAAAAAGGCAGCAGTCAAATGTGAACATTGCGGTAAGTTGTGGCACACTAAGGCCACATGTTGGAAGATACAGGGAAAACCAGCCGACTTTGAAGCTAATGATGCTGCCCAGAAATCGAAAAACAAAGCTAATCATAATGAGGCTGTCACTACTACTCCTCCTACTGACATTGGACTATCCAAGGATGAAGTTCAGGCTTTCCATCGTATGTTATAGGCTTCCGCTACTTCTACTACATCAACTCCTGCCAGTTCTTCCAACCCTCCAGGTTCAAATTTAGCCCACTCAGGTATTTCTTTTGCAGGTCATTGTGCATCGGTAGTCTCTTCTCCCTGGATTATAGACTCTGGTGCCACTGATCATATGACTGGATCCTCCAGCCTAGTTCATCGTTATTCTCCTACTTCTGGTAAAGATAAAGTCCGAGTGGTTGATGGTTCTCTCTCTTCTGTCTCTGGGAAAGGGTCTATCAGTTGCTCTCCTTCTCTAAATTTATTATCTGTTTTACATATCTCTAAATTTACCACTAATCTTCTTTCCATCAGTAGTCTTACCCGTGATTTAAATTGCAAAGTAACTTTTTTCCCTTCACATTGTGTTTTTCAGGATCTAGCAACAGGGGCGACGATTGGATGTGGTAAGATGCATTGTGGATTGTACCTGCTTGATAATGGGAGTCCTACTTCACCACCACCACTTCCTTCTCTTCTCTATCAAAGCTCATTAGTCTCTTCTGAACTTCAACAATGGCATAAAAGACTAGGTCATCCCCCTTTAGGCACATTGTCTTTTTTATTCCCAGCTTTAGTAAAAGAGTGTAATAAGTGAGGCCTGTGTTTTGGCCAAACAACATCATTCCACTAATTCTATTTCTAATAAAAGAAATTCTTCTCCTTTTAATCTTGTTCATTCTGATGTTTGGGGCCCTAGCCGAAAACCTTCCCTCAAAGGCCATCGTTGGTTTGTTTCTTTTATTGATTGTTATTCTAGGAGTACATGGGTTTATTTAATGCATAGCAAAAGTGATGTCTTCCCCTGTTTTCAAAATTTTCATAAGATGATTCAGACCCAATACAATGCCACTCTCAAGCTATTGGGGAGTGACAATTGCAAAGAATATATGGATGGTTGGTTCCAACACTATCTTGCTGCTCATGGAATCCTCCATCAGACCAGTTGTGTTGATACCCCAGCCCAAAATGGTGTGGCTGAATGGAAATGTCGTCACCTCCTTGAGGTGTCTTGGGCTATTACGTTTGCCCATTCTGTCTCTTCCCAATATTGGGGAGATGCTATACTTACTACAGCCTATCTCATTAATAGGCTGCCTACCCGAGTCCTTGACTCACAAATCCCTGCTACTTTATTACATGGATATTCCTCCTCTGTCGTTCCACCTAAGGTTTTTGGTTGTGTCTGCTATGCTAGGGATACCAGATCCCAGGCAAACTTGAACCCTATGATGTGTGCACTCTAGGTGTTTGCATAGTTATCAAGGCGGGAAAGCGACATGGCGTTTTAGAAGGGCAAAATTCAAGGCGACACCGCCATGAAAAAAGGTGCCCGCCATGGCGCCCAAGGTGTCCAAGGCGACCAAGGAGCATGGAAGCCATGGCGACACCTTGATAACTATGGGTGTTTGTGAAAACAATAAGGAAGCAAAAGAGAGAAGGGAACAAGAAGAAGAAGAAGGATTCCATTGCCGGGAAGCCTTCACAGACATGACACCTCCTATTTTGAGCTAACTGAACTACCCTGTTCTTAGCAGATCCTGGTTATTTGGCTCCTATTGACTATTAAATCCTAGGACAACATTAAAAAAGGGAGTACCCAGTGCACAAGGCTCCCACCACTGCGGGGTCTGGAAGGGTCATAATGTACGCAGCCTTACCCCTGCTTTCGCAGAGAGGCTGTTTCCAGACTCAACCCGTGAAACCTAGGACTACATTACTAACATTAAATAGAAGACTACTCACAAAGCCCCACCTTCCCCCCCCCCCCCAAAAAAAAGGACTAGTTAAAATAGGCATCCAAAATCTAAACTAACAAAGCCATGCAGGTAGAAAGCCAAGTACATTTGCAATTTACGATGTTTGATAACCTCAAATTCAAAAAAACAAGCAGCCCCCTCTCACACATAATGATAATGACAAAAAGAAAGAAATATAAAAATGAACTCAGAGTCTCAGACGTGTATTTGAGAAAGTAAATAACAAAATCTTACCGGCTGCTCTACATGATCATTCCAAAAGCTAACTGTTGAATCCCTTGCTTCATGAATCCAGTTGTCAATATCAGAACTTCCCATCAAACTACTGTGACGTAGGAGCCACACTGAACAAGCCATGAGGCCAACTGCTCCACATGTATAACGAAACCAGTATAAAGTGATTCTTCTTGGTTTTCGGTACCTTGGAACCTTAATACAGAAGAAAAGCAGCACCATGTCTACTTGTTAACCTTTAAGCGCCTAGAATACAATTTCAAAAGAGTACAATGGTAGAAGCATAATTCTCTGCTAAAAAATATATATATTGAGACCTCAGAGAAGTGAAGAGCAACTACAGAAACAACCAGTAAATTTTAAAGATAAATAATCTTTGTGTTCTAGAAAAAGACTAGTGAAAGCTGAATGGAATAACACAAGAAACAGTAGCGGACCGAATACAAAAACTGTCTTAGGGAGGGGAAAAAATAGAATTCTAGCAAGCACTGCAATACGCACTGTAGATATCATCATACAAGTTTTCTGGTGATATTGAAGGTGTAAGCTTTAACCAACTAATTAAATCTAATCTGAAGTCACAATTCTTTGAACAAAATCAACAAACACTAAGTTAAATTGAGCACAATTAATTATCATCGTCAAATAAGTTGACGAGAATGTTAAGAGGAACAAGAAGGAACAAGATATCATGTTAAGCATCATTCTTTTGGGAAGCTACATATTTCTACTGACAAGTCGTTGGCAGACAACTACAGAAGCAAGTGCTTCAAATTTAATAATTGATCCCAACATGCTACTATATTACACTCTTAATTAGCACTGCAACAACATTCTAATACAATTAAACTGATAAACCTAAATTTAGGAAGTAAGACCTACATAACAAACTCTGAAGTTCATAAGGAACTTCTACAGTTCATTCCTCCAAATATTGTAACAAGAATGAATCAGTTCAAGAATGTTAAAACAAAAAATTGCCTGAAGTTCATAATAAGGACCAGTGGACCACCTTACTTCCTTAACTATTATTGAATTGATGTTATTTTCCAAGTCAAAATGATTATGGTACACAGTAAATGAGATCGGGCAATTAAAAAATTCAGAACACATCTAAGCATGAGTAAGGTAGCATTAGACGAGAGCTACTTGTGCTAAGGTTTTACAAATTATAGACTACCAATCGCTTATAAATTGAATTCATTCACCTTCCTTGTAAATTATAATTTCTAAGGTACTAAATCATAGTAATATGATATTAAATATTAATCCATTCTTTTGCATTAATTGATACTTAAGAAGAATAGTGTGGAGGCTCATAAGTACACTAGCTTCCAAAGAATATATGATGTAGATCAAGTATTCATGCAATCATGCCGGAACAAGCCCAAATCCAAGTCTAATGAGTTTAAGTAGCCTAATAGGTTATATGGGTCATGGAGTTTTTATGTTTTCTGTTGCAATGGGCCTATTTTGACTGCCCATATATGAGGGATAAGTGCCTCGTAAGAATTTAACTTGATAGTGGAATCTCTTTTTTTTTTTTTGGTAAAACTTGATAGTTGTATCTAGTCCTCTAAAGTTGTGAAGTTTTGGGGATGTCAATAGGTAAATTTCATTGTTAATTGTGAAAGACCTTGAAAATGTAAAGTTCATTAAATACCTTGAAAAGAGTCAAAATGCAAGTCCTTGGAAATGTATAGCACATTAAGTCTAGGTCCTATAGGACGAAGTTCCATTGAGGATCTCGAACCCTCTAAACCTCTCTATAAAAAGAGCTGTCTACAAGAATTTGAAATCATAATTTGAATGAAATTGGGGTTTTACAGTTATTCTATGAGAAACAGAGTTGCAGTGAGGTTTTGTTCCTGGTGAGAGGCTGTGGTTGGCGAGATACTTGCCTAGGCATGGGGTGAGACTCTTCAAGTCATATCCTTCTTCTACTATCTTATTTTGTCTGTACTGTCCATGCGATATCTAGTAAGTTTTGAAGTTTGTTCAGTTGTTCTATCATTTAAAGAAGGTTAGACCGGTCTCAAAGGACGGACCTCAGCATAACGGTAAGGTTGCTGCATTGTGACCTCGTCGTTGCAGGTTCCAGTCAGGAAACAGCCCCTTCGTGAAGCGGTAATGTATACTAGTCACAACTCACAAGTGATAAGCAGTCCACAAGAGGATCGCAAACTTCAGGTCCAGCAACAGTAAATAATTCGATTGGTTCTCAGATTTGTAGGAAATTTGAGAACAATAAAATAAAATTTAAAAAAAAAAAAGATTTCGAAGAAGGAAAGAAGATAGGATCAAGGTTTAAAGTACCAGTAGCGGGTATTGTATCGGTCGGGCGATTTTAAGAGAGATATCATATCGTATCATATCGTATCAGAGATACGTATTGCTTAGTGTAGAAACGCATGAAAATGATCAAAATACACATGGAAATATATTTTTGGACACAAAAAACAATATAAACAAGCAATATATGTCTTATATCATGCATATACACTAAGAATTGTGAATAATGTATAACCAGACAAGTGCGACACTTCTAAATTGTTATAAAAGATAGATTTCTTACATGCAAAGTCACTCTATTGCCATGAAGAATGTCGGGGCAGATCAAACTCAGGTTTGTAAGGGTCTTCAAGAATAAGAGCAACTAGGATGATGTTGTGTACTGACAGAACATAAGCACAATACTGACCCTTAAGGAAGCCATTTCGGTTTTGGACTTTTGGGTGAAAAATGGTTGATTTCAGTTCAAATCTTTGCAACTGTATACAAAGCATGCATCTAATAGTTAGTTGAACCTATTCTCCTTGGATCATAATCAAAAAACAAGAACTTAAATGCAAGATTTGAAGCAAAAGATCAAGTTTTATAAAAAAAACCTACATTTTCCCTTCAAATGTTGAGTATGTCTTGTATTCCAAGGATTCAAGTATGATGTAGATCTGACCCGACCCGACATATTTTGTGGCGCAACCCGAAGGGAGAAAAAGTTGAGATTTAGTTTGTGACGCGGTATCGGCCCAACCCATAGCAAGCGCACAAATCCCTTTGTGGGGGGGGGGGGGGGGGGTTCGGGGGCTATGCCCCCCAAAAAAAATTTGGGGGTTCTGGTTTGTATTTGGTGTAAAATATGAAAAAGGCATATCGATACATACCGATACATTAAAAAAATTGAAAACAGTATGTGCCGGCTGTATCGATACATATCAACCGTATTGTATCGTATCGATATGTATCGGTCGAGACATCGATACAATCGATACATTGTTTTTTTTTTTTTAAATAGATACGTATCGGTATGTATCGTATCAACATCGACCGATACCGAGATGTATCGGCCGATACGTTACGATATGAACCGATACGTTAAACCCTAGATAGGATAGTCTCTGTTAGACTCGGGTCCGTCACCCATGGCCTCTCATCATATTTTGGTCTCTCACCAATGGCATCTCACCATACTCTCTCACAGACAAAGCACAAAGCTTTTTTTTTTCTCAATCTCATTAATCAAATTTGTGTACAAGGTTGTAACCCCTTACAAACTTATGTAGAGGACTCAAAAGAGTCTCAAACACTAAAGGAAAGGCCTAACCCAATCCTTAACTAATAAGGTAACATAAACTGACTAGGAAACTAAAATAATGAAAGAAACTGACTCAAAACAGGACGGTAACTAAACTAGTGAAGTAAATCCCGTTTTCCTATGTTCTACCCATATTTTAGACCCATTAAAGGAGCCCATTACAATGAAAACCCATGGGATCAAAGCCCCAACACTTGCATAACCCAACCCAAGGCTTATTTCCAATAAAATAAGCCATTTAGGTGACTTCTTTGCATCAAGCGGGGGTAAGGCTGCGTACATTACAACCCTCCCTAGACCCCGCGGTGGAGGGAGCCTCATGCACTGGGTAGGCCCTTTTTTTTAAGACCAGTCTCTATTATGAATATACTTCACAAGAGCATTCTGAAATACAATAAAAAAAAATTAGCAAGGGAATGTGTAAAACTAAATTTCCAAACTAACCTAAAACAATTACTTAATTTAGAGGTTTTATGAGACAATCAATCCAACAGAGCCTTTTTGAAGTCCAAATTATCGAGAACAGAAGAACAAAAAGAAAAAGACAGAATCCTACATGGAGCTGTGGAAGTTGAAAAGCTTCTCGAGAAGATAGACTGTAGGTCTAAATTACAGCAAGGAAGGTTACTATGGAGTCACATACACATTTAAGGTTATCCATCAATACTAATACAAGCAATCCTAGGGATTGGAAACTGAGAATGCGACAACGCACAGTAGACTATTTGGAACCACAAGGCACTGAAACACACTAATTAACTGATCCCTCATTAATATTCATATATCCTATATATCATTACTCAACATGGCCATCTTGATTGATGTACAACAACAACAACATAGCCTTATCTCAACTAAATGGGGTCGGCTACATGGATCCTTGCTCTCCAATCAGCTGTATTTGAAGTCATACATGAAATGAAGCAACAGCTATGCATGTCTTTCCTTACTACTTCTCCCGCCGTTATTTTATGCCTACCCATGGCTGTTTTAGTTCCTTCAATATGAAAAAGAAAAGAAAAAAAAAAAGGTTCCTTCAATCTGAATAAAATCACTCCTCCATACTAGAGCATCCAAAGGCCTCCACTGAACATGACCACCTCAAATGACTTTCTCATATCTTATCATGTATCGGAGCTACTCAGCTCTAATATGGTTATTCCTCACTTTATCCTTCCTAGTTTTGCCACACATCCATCTCAACATCCTCATCTCCGCTACACTCAATTCATGTATATTACGTGTCTTAACGGCCCAACATTCCGCACCATACATCATAGCCGGTTGTATGACAGTTTTATAAAATTTGTCTTTAGTTTTAAAGCTAAAGGAATATGCCGATCACACAGCATTCCGGACACACCTCTCCACTTCATCCATCCTATTGTATTTCTCTAGGCAACATCATCCTCTATATCACCTTCTTTAGTTAGCATTGAGCTCAAATACCTAAAATAATCACCTTGTGCAATCTCCCTCTTATCAATATTAACCACCTCATTTGTAATATCCCAAAATTCTAATCACAGAATTTTGATGTATTATAGGAGTCAGGAGCATCTAGGGATCTTTCTTTGCGGTGACTGTAAGAGATGTGAGAGGTCTTCGAAGTCGAGGTAAGCTATAATATAAATTATAGTCAAAGTTAAGGTGTATTTGCATGTTTTGGTGATTATTTTAATAATATTTGATCCTTACTATCTTATGGGAATTAAATGTTACAGATGCTTGCAATGTTGCATTGATAATGGCAGTATCGTAATTTTGTATGTGACCGTAGACTTATTGAACATTCCAGTTTTGAGTACTATTATTATTATATTTATGACATAGACCTTGACATTTAAGGAGTTTATTATAGTATCGTACACCATGGTGGCGTAATGCAGATATGTATACTTCATAAGCATGTGCACTTTATATTATCAAATTTTGTATTAGACATGTGTATTAAGTGGAGTTGAGCTCAAGCGGGCTAGGAGTGAATCTTTGGGTTGGACGAAGTGAACCCTAGTGGTTTAGTTAGGCTAGAAGTGACACATGTATCAAAGGGCTGTGTTAGTCTTTTAGCTGAGAAAAATCTCATCAATTTACCAAAAGAGGAAAATAGAGGAGAGGAAGGATGAACAACACTTCAAGCTGGGAAATCCATTAAAAGACCTGGAGTTTGAGAGTGTTTAGCGAAGGAGAAGAGTGTGAATGGCTTAGGGAGTGAAGGGGAACCTAGCATCCTCAACCGATTTGAAATTTCAAGGGACTTTTGAGGTAAAATCTGATGATACTATGAATAGTAGTTTAATGTTGTTTAGACTGTTTTGAACCCATTGTAACAGTGTATTGAAAGATTTGGAAAAGAGATTGGAGTTTCCTCAAGAAATGGTGAAAAGTGGGTATTAGTGAATGGTTTTCTTCATTCAAAGCTTGAATGGGAGTCCTCCTGTTTGATTCAATGTTTTAATCTTGTGTTAGAGTAAGTTTTGGGGTTTTAATGAGTAAGAATCGAGCTCTTGGAATTTGGGGGTGAAAAACCCAAAAAATCCCCAATTTCTATGGGATTTCTTGCCTTTTCAGGAAAGCACAGCAGTGTGTCGGTGAGCCAGCTAAACCAACCGGCGACCCGGATAAGCATCCACACTTAAGTGTGGGTGTGGTATTATATTGTGATGTGTGAATGAAACTGTGTTTTGGTGTAGTGTAATTGCATATCATACATATATGAATGAGCATGGGCATGAACATATGTATAGACAAGATCCATGAAACTATGACTTGATTTTGTAAAAATGTGTGAAATGGTGAGATTGTTTTGGAGTATTTCTTACTCACTGGGCTGTTGTAGCTCATCACTTGTGAAACTTTCTTTTACAGAGCCTTCAGAGTTGGAAGGTAACGAGTTCGCCAGTTGAGGAGCGGACGAAGGAGAATCTTTTTCTGTTTATATGCGATCATACAAGTGTTTTTTATACTCTGTAATTATGTTATGAGGGGGCTTGTAAAGGACAATGTTTTTAATTTGTGAATATGGGGAAGGGGTGTATTTTTTTTTTTTTTGGGTGATTATAAAATGTAATAAAGCCCCAAAAGGGAAACAAAAGTCCATTAAGGACTACAACACAAGCCCATAAGGCCATCAAGAAACAAGGTGACAAAAGCCCACAAAGGCTTAAAACAAGAGCAATGAAGCCCATAAGAAAGAAGAAGGGCAACAAAGACAATTCCAGTAGGGTCCCCAAAAACCCTAGACATCAAATCTCAACACAACAACTTCCTACACGCAAAGATGAAGTAAGGGAACCGCCGTCAAGAAGGCAACCAAGGTGGAGGGGCGCTGGCCTTGTGGAGGGCCACGACCAAACAGGCAGCTGGCCTAGTGAAGAAGACAACCTTGACGGAGGGCACTGGCCCTTGCGGATGGCAAAGGTGATGAGGCTGCCGGCAGAGCAAAGAATACAGCCTTGCAGGCTGCGGCCTTGCAGCTCGTAGCGAAACGGCCGAAGGCCGAGCGAGCCAAGCAGAACCGGCAGTAGGGATGCCAAGCGAGGCTGGCGGATGCAAGGCAGTAGGCCAAACAGGCAGGCGACCGAGCTGCTGTAGGTTGCGAGCGCCGGCGATACAGACAACAAAGGCAAAGGTGCTGATGAACGAAAGGAGAAGCCGGGCCGAACGAGTAGTTGACGGAGAAGCTTGCCAAGCGAAGCGGCTACCGGCGGGTGCTGCCAAATCGAGCCTGGGATACAACAGGGTGTCAGCAAAGAAGGGCCAGCAACCAAGGGAACAGCAGGCCTAGCAGAAGAGACGACCCCACAAAGCGAGCAACCAATGACTACGGTTCGAGAGGTATCAACCTACACAGATAGAACCGAACATAGAAAGAAAAAGTGGAGAAAGGGGGAGGAGGAGGAAGAACAATGATGCAGATCCAAGCACCCACAAAAAGAAGAAGCCCTAAGATTAGGGCCTATTATTTGGAGCCTTAATTTATTACTTAGTTTATTTCAGCTTTAGTTATTTCACATACTTAGTTTATTTTTCAGTTTAAATGTAACTTAAATTGAACCAGTTCAGCCTTGGTTCAATTTAAGTGACAAATTCTTATTGGTTGTTAGGTGCTTATTTCTTATTGGTAGACTAGGAATCTTTTAAGTTTTAGTTTTAATTAAAGTGTTACACCCCATCCACGATTTATGTGAAGGAAGGATCTAGATTGTATTACGATTTGGGCCTATGGCCATATTATAAATAAGTAAATCGTGTTGTATTTTATGTTTTCAAAAAATAGTTTCAAAAATTTCCTTTTTGAAATATAAGTTTCAAATATGAAAAACTATTTCCCTCCACTTTGTTTTGATTTTGTTGGAAACACTTGTATATGTGTGTGCATGGTGGTTTGAACTAAGAACCTCTTGTGTAAACTTGTAAGGAAACTTGGAAAGGCTTGAGTACCTTTTCAAGTTTAGTCCCACATTGCTTAGGGACAAGTAGAAAAGTGAGCTAATATGAGCTCATGTAGCTTACAAGGGACATAGGGTTCTAAGGGAAGTCTCCCTTGTCCCATGTGTGAGGTTGGGGTCCAGGGTGCTTTTCACACACGCGTGCGCCAAGCCGAGCCGAGCCGGGCTATGGTTGTGCTCGAGGTCGAGGGGGGGCGGGTTCATATGGTGTATTCTTTTTGGTGAAATGCATGCACCCTTATCCAAAATGGTATCATGCACATGCATTGTAGTATGTATAGGCACATGCATATACATGCACCCATACGTAGGGACTTGGTATGTACACATACCTATACGTAGAGGGCTCTGTATATGGGGGTGTACATGTCTGTACATGTACAGGTGTGTAGAGACACATCCCATACTTACAGGTACTGGTGGGCCTATAAATACAAATGGGCTTTGGGCTTCAAAACATACAATTCATGCAAGTGTTTCCTGTGCTCTTCAAACAGTGTGCTCTCTGCATTCTGTTTGTTTTCTTTTCTTATTCTTCTTCCTTTATGATTACTGAGTAATTACCTTCGGGTACTCCGTATTGTAATCACTTTTGGGTGCTGCCAATTGTGATTGAAGTGGTTTTATCTTGGAGGTAGAACGCCAAGGTCAACCTAGATCTGCACATATAGGGGGCGTTCCACACCTTAAGGAAAGTACTCTCTGTACGACTCCACTTGTGTTCCTGTTTGCTGCTTTGGAAGAAACAAGAAGACGGTCATCGTTGTACTGTAAGTTGTTTTATTTCTGTATTTATTTTGATATTTCATTCGGGTATATTTATATTTATATACAAGCAGTTTCTGTCAAGTCTTATACCGATGGCCTAGAATCCTATTTCTAACAAGCTTAAGGTGTGAAACGCCCCCTATAAGCAGTTTCTGTCAAGTTTCTCTCTAATTTTCTTAAAAGTAATGGCATCATACACGAAACTACCTCTCCTTATCAACCAGAATTGAATGGTATGGCCGAAGGAAAAATCGAACTTTGAAGGAAATGATGAATTCATTACTAGTAGGTTCGGGATTACCTCTTGAAATGTGGGGGGAAGCTATTTTAACGAATTGTTATATACTCCATAGAATACCCCACAAAAAGACGGGTATGTTGCCTTTCGAGTTATGGCACAATCGAAAGCTTAGTATTAAACACTTAAGAGTTTGGGGTTGTTTGGCTAAGGTAACAATACCTGAACTAAAGAAGAAGAAACTTGGTTTTAAGACTTTTGATAGCATATTTATAGGATACGCGGTGCACAGTAATGCATACAGGTTTATGGTACTAAAGACCATAGAAGGTGTATGTGAAAAATATGACATTGTTGAGTCCAGAGATGCTGAATTTTTTGAAAATATCTTTCCTTATAAGTCAAATCAATTGGCTAATAATAAAGATTGTAGTGATTCGATGTTAGGAAAGAAGTGTCAAATGATGATCATACAATTGATGATGATCATGAAATTGATGATGGTCATGAGTTAAGTGATGACGATACAAGTCAACTATGAAGAAGTAAAAGACGAAAGAAATCTAAGTATTACGGACATGATTGGATCGTTTATTTAATAAACGATGAACCTCACTGGCTTGTCTATCTAATAGGTAAGGATCCTGTTACCTATAGAGAAGCAGTAACCTCTCAGGATGTTGTATTCTGGAAGGAAACAATAAAAAGTGAGTTGGATTCAATCATATCCAATCATACTTGGGAACTTGTTGACTTACCATAAGGATCTAAGGTGTTAGATAGTAAATGGATATTTCGTAAAAAATTGAAAGCGGATGGATCACTTGACAAATTTAAAGCAAAACTAGTAGTCAAAGGCTTTAGGCAAAAGAAAAATATTGACTATTTTGACACTTTTGCTCCTATAGCCAGAATTACTACTACAAGAGTTATGATGGTCATAGCGTCTATATACAATTTGGTGATACACCAAATGGATATCAAGACAGCATTTTTAAATGGTGACTTGGAGGACGAGATTTATATCAAACAACAGGAAGGTTGTAATGTACCTAGACACGAACAAAACGTGTGCAAATTGGTGAAGTCTTTATATGGACTAAAACAAGCACCAAAACAATGGCACAAAAAGCTTGATATTGTACTACTATTAAATGGTTTTCTGGTCAACGATGCAGAAAGGTGTTTGTATAGTAAATTTCATCAAGGAAAGGGTGTGTTTATACTAGTTTATGTCGATGACATGTTGATAATGGGAACTAGTATGGATATAGTGAAACAAACCAAGAGTCTTTTGATGTCTAGCTTTGACACAAAAGACATGGGTGAAGCTGATGTGATTCTAGGAATCAAAATCATCAGAAAGGAGAAAGAAATTATCTTATCTCAGGCTCACTATGTTGAGAACATGCTTGAAAAGTATGGTTATTTTGATTCAAAGACTGTGAAGACACCTTTTGATCCAGGATGCCATTTACGAAAGAATTTGGGTGAACTAGTTAATCAAAAGAGATATTCTCAGATTATTGGTTCCGTTTCGTATTTGATGAATAGCACAAGGCCAGATATTGCTTTAGCCGTTGGGAAATTGAGTCAATTCACTCATAACCCTGGGGAAGAACATTGGCATACTATTAACAGGTTGATGAGGTACCTAAAAGGTACGATAAATTATGTTCATTATAGCGGAATACCGGCTGTACTAGAAGGTTATTGTGCTGCTAATTGGATCTCCGATACGAATGAATCCTTAGCAACTAGCGGCTATGTATTCACGCTAGGTGGTGGAGCAATTTCTTAGAATCTGTAAAACAGTCATGTAGTACTGGTTCCACCATGGAAGCTGAATTTATTGCCTTAGAAAATGTACGAACTGAAGCCGAATGGCTCAGGAATGTTGTGACGGATATTCCATTGTGACAGAAACCGGTGCCTTCTATCTCACTTCACTGTAATTGTATGGCAGCTATAGCAAAAGCAAAGAATAGGGTGTACAATGGAAAAAGGAGACATTCGTCTATGTCATAATTTTGTTAGGCAATATATAAGTGAAGGGACGATAGCTATCGACTATATGAAATTTGAAAGGAATCTTGCGGATGTGTGCACAAAACCTATGCCTACAGTACTTCTAAACGAAGCATCTAAAAGAATGGGCTTGAGGCCTGTGTCATAGGTCATGTGATGGAAACCCAATCTATGTGAAGAGGACTAATCCTGAATTAGGTTCAAAGGGTAAAAACGAAGTCACTAGGAGACCTGTATAGTACTACTATGTATTTGCTCATTTTGGTTAGATGGTAAAGTAGTACCACCACAATGAAAAGAGGTTGAGTTATAAGACTCTTAATTAGCCGAATCCTATGAAATGTGGGGGTGTGTTAACTGTGGTGCACATTAGCTAAACCTAAATGAATGTAGGGGGTGGGGCCGCCTGCCGGTAAGAGTTTTTAAAAGGCGAACTCTTTAAACATTCATGAAACCAAGATAGGGGACAATGCCATATAATGTCCAATTTTATACTTAAGAAGAGGTCCGAACGTCGACTGGTAGGATATGGATGGTGAGCTAGCCAACTACATAAAAGAGAAAAGGTTCAAGAAGTCTGACTTCACCCATACTCTGTAGCGTAGTTCATCAGACCAAGTGTAGGTTCAAGTCCGAAAGAAACCTCCAACGATGTGTCCTACTATGTCTAAATTTTACTCAGTAGTCTGTTCCGTTTTATAGATATTTTGAAACTTGGGGGGATTGTTGTATTTTATGTTTTCAAAAAATAGTTTCAAAAATTTCCTTTTTTGAAATGTTCTTTTTAAAATATAAGTTTCAAATATGAAAAACTATTTCCCTCCACTTTGTTTTGATTTTGTTGGAAACACTTGTATATGTGTGTGCATGGTGGTTTGAACCAAGGACCTCTTGTGTAAACTTTGTACAGAAATTTGGAAAGGCTTGAGTACCTTTTCAAGTTTAGTCCCACATTGCTTAGGGACAAGTAGAAAGTGAGCTAATATGAGCTCGTGTAGCTTACAAAGGACATAGGGTTCTACGGGAAATCTCCCTTGTCCCATATGTGAGGTTGGGGTCCGGGGTGCTTTTCACACACGCGCGCGCCTAGCCGAGCCGAGCCGAGCCGAGCCGGGCTGTGGTCATGGTCGAGGTCGAGCGGGGGCAGGGCGGGGCAGGTGTGGGTTCATATGATGTATTCTTTTTGGTGAAATACATGCACCCTTATCCAAAATGGAATCATGCACATGCATTGTAGTACGTATAGGCACATGCATATACATGCACCCATACGCAGGGACTTGGTATGTGCACATACCTATACGTAGAGGGGTCTGTATATGGGGGTGTACATGTCTATACATGTACAGGTGTGTAGAGACACATCCCATACGTACAGGTACTAGTGGGCCTATAAATACAAATGGGCTTTGGGCTTCAAAACATACAATTCATGCAAGTGTTTCCTGTGCTCTTCAAACAATGTGCTCTGTGCATTCTGTTTGTTTTCTTTTCTTCTTCTTCCTTTTTTATTACTGAGTAATTACCTTCGGGTACTCCGTATTGTAATCACTTTTGGGTGCTGCCAATTGTGATTGAAGTGGTTTTATCTTGGAGGTAGAACGCCAAGGTCAACCTGGATCTGCACATATAGGGGGTGTTCCACACCTTAAGGAAAGTACTCTCTGTACGACTCCACTTATGTTCCTATTTGCTGCTTTGGAAGAAACAAGAAGACAGTCATCATTGTACTGTAAGTTGTTTTATTTCTGTATTTATTTTGATATTTCATTCGGGTATATTTATATTTATATACAAGCAGTTTCTGTCAAGTCTTATACCGATTGCCTAGAATCCTATTTCTTACAAATCTTGGGAGGCTCCCCCAAATTTCACACTTTAAAAAATTCCATTTATGCTTGCTGCCAATGTTGCTGCTATCCCTAACCTCTCTACAAACTATATCTGATCTCTCTATGACAGATATGAACCTTCCATCTGCATTACCTTGACAACTATTTTCCTAATGCATAAGCAATCCATGGTCCTAATCATGTGGCCGGGATTAAATTTGATTTGTAGAGGTTCACATTTTGTATGTCAGGGCAGGATAGTTCTTTTAGAGTTTTAAGGCAGGTTTAGCCATCGACTAAGAGTTTAAACATTCAGACTATTATATTTATTGTTAATCTTGGGCTACAAGAACGGTTGCTTAATTAAAGCCCTAGTTGTCAAGGCGCCGCAAGGAAATGTTTTTATAATTGTTATTTCAAAACTAAGATATTATTCATAAATAAGCAAATACCTCCCTATTTGAATCCAATAAAAATAGTTAAAAAAACAAATTCCAAAAGGCTAGAAAGTCACCCCCCCCCCAATTGAAGAACAAAAACTGGACTTTTAGTGGTTGGTGAAATTTTCAACTTTCTAATATTGGGGTTTTTCTCATATCTAAAAATTCCATAAATCTTAATATGGTAAAACATTACTAAAAACCAAAAGTGCGGTAAAATATTCATTTGTTTACATATCTAACAAAAAAAAATTTCATCAAAGCGATTTTGACAGCATTCGCGCACACCATATAAGTTTTGACCGGAACATAACTTCTTCAATATAAATCAGATTTAAGCAATCTTCGATTTGTTGGAAAGCTGGTTTTGTACTCTATCTAATACAAAAAGTCTCATGTAAAAATAAAATCATTTGAACAATCAAACTTCTTAGAGAACAAGAACATTTCCTCTAAATCGAGAGCAGGTTAATTACTTATTGATAAGATTATATATTCCAAGTACAATATAAACCAAATGTGAGACTAGGTATACCTGAAAATGACCAATTCCAATACATATAAACCAAATTTATGTTTTGATTGTTTCAAACTTCCAATAGCTTGCTTCTTCAGTTCTACTGTCTTCTATTTCTGTTGATTTTTGATGACTTGATGTGGCTTAATATTGATTTTTTATGAATTGATATGACTTAACATTGATTTTTTATGACTTGATGTGGCTTAATGTTGATTTTTGATGATAAGGTACATATTGTAGCATATTAAATAATGTTAGAAAAGAGGGAAAATAAAAAATAACACTACGGCACCTTGGTCGCCTAAGCAATGCCTAGGCGGGCGCCTTTTCGCCTAAACGCTTAAACACCCCTCCACAGCCTTGGGTCATCTTGCCGCCTTGACAACTATGTTTATAGCAGTTAGAAGTCTATTAAGCTAGTGTTCAGTTTTAGAACGTTATTAAGGCAAATTATTATTATCACAAAGGTCTGTTATTTTTCAAATGTCATAAGGCATCTATTCGGCTATACGGGCATAAGATATGTCCATTCCGACCATTGGTTCAAGATGACAATGTCTGTATTAGCCACATGTCAAATTTCAGAATCTAATTCAATCAAATACCACCTTTTGTATTGGCCTGCATCCCGTGCATATCCATTCTTGTGTAACAGTGCTCTAGAGTGGGAACAAACGGTTTAGATTAAAAAAAGCATAAAAATAGATGACTTAGATTTATCTTCTGATTTTCGTAAATATCACCTTCCATTGTTACATGGATAGCTACCCTATTAAGAAATACTAGAGAAATTGATTAGCTGTCCAAGAGTCCTAGATTTAGAAGATTTCCCTTGGACTTTTTCCTATAAGTAGATGTAATCATCCTTATGATGATGTGTTAATTGAATAATGGATAATTGTTTGATTTCAAAATGGTCTAGTTCGCTCGCTCTCTCTCCATCTCATTCAATTTGATATTTAGTTAATTTTATTTCTGAATTGTCTTAGAAATTAATTATTGAAATCTGGAAATTATCTTCTTAAATTATAACAATTAAATCTGAAATCAGATCTGAGAAATCTTAGCCATTAGATCTGATTGGTAGAGTTAGGCAATATCAGCTCTTGAAACAGAAACTTAGAGATTAGCCCATCACTTGCAAATCTATCTTGATCTATCTGCATCATTTTCTCTAGGAAAACAGCAAACTTAACAGCTTTTACAACAGTACTCTCTCAGAAGAAGTCTGAGAATATAGGGACTAAACCCAAAGCAATCAAAAGGAGTTTTCACCCACGCTGGACAACCAAACAGACTTTAGTACCTTACTAAACACTGTCACGGGTAAAAATCGCATATTAGAGAAAAAGAGAACTACCACCTAAACTAGAAGGATTTGCATTGTTGGCGACCTTAAAAAGTTGCTTTGACTTGGATACCTAGAAAAAGGAGGGATTTTGGTTGGGAAATGGATGTTCAATGTTTACAGAAGAAGAGAAAGATTTGAGGCCTATTTTTGGTCATTTTTAGGTTAAGCTGGCTAGTTCAGGTAATTTGTATCATTATTTGTATTGACAAGGGTATGTCTACTGCACTCATATGGCTTTCACAACCTGAAAGCCATCCTTTTCTTTCTAAGGGTAACTAAGGGAGGGAAAACCCTCTTTCCATCTTCTCAGTAGTATGAAGATTAAGGGAACTTTCTTGCAAGTTAACGTAAAACCTAAATTTTCCTACATGTTTCATCGATCTACCGAGAGGTTCCACCACAAAACAAAAAAACGGGGGAAAGAGAGCCTCTGACATATACTTCTAGATGCCGGAAATTCCTTAGCTGATGAAGATGAACCATTAATAAATAATGATAAAATTGCCCGAAGTAAAGGGATTGGATTTCAACCTCTGATCAGATTGGTAGGCAACCATAGTTTACTTCTTTCATGGTGTCACTGACATTGTTGAAAGCATTTTTCCAATTTTAAGTAAGCAACCTTTTGAAGCTGCTCCCAGCTCACACCATGGCGGAGGAGGTGCCATGAAGATCTAGGAGTGTGAGCAGTACGAACTGAAAGGCTCAATCTCTATTATTTGATCGAGAAATGCACCTTCCACATGATTATAGATCTTTTCCAAATATTCACAATTAATCAAGCAGTAACAACACATAATCTGATCCAGAACTTACGCAATGAGAAACTCATTAAGGATATGCTCATATGCCATCCACGGAAAAGTCCTTTGAAAAGGACCAATCACCTCCCCCACTGACCCCATTTAATCTAGGACCAAAACTTTGGCACTTATCATGCACAAGCTATTAATCAAACTGATGGGCCTGGGCCCTGAAGTCCTTGACATCCTCCATATCATTTCCCTTGGAACTCAAGCAGACAAGTTTCTTGACATCACCAATTAGCCAGCCCCATAAATCATCATGACATTAAATAGCCTCATTCCGACCAATCTCCAAACCCAAGCCTAGCCCCTGCTATGATTAATGCTCTTTCCAGTTTCCATCCAAGCATCTCCCTGTTGTTCACTTGTGGTACCGTATCATATTTTAAAATCAGAACCATAGTTGCAAGATGTCTAGGCT
The DNA here is from genome assembly GCF_018873765.1 of Telopea speciosissima. NCBI lineage: Eukaryota > Viridiplantae > Streptophyta > Magnoliopsida > Proteales > Proteaceae > Telopea > Telopea speciosissima. The sequence goes on along the minus strand of NC_057923.1, from coordinate 78,078 downwards.
CCCTAGGCATTGGAGGGAAAAAATCAAGGCAATGCCAACAAGGCACCTAGGTGCCACCTAGGCGTCACCTAAGCGACTAAGGAACATTTCCAGCAAAGGGCGCCTGGACGCCTAGGCGATGCCTTGACAACTATGATCAGACTGTAAACCTTTCTTGAATAAAAAAAAATTACTGTTCAATAAAACAATGCCAGCCTAACCATAAAATTCTTTCTCAATTTCCTCTGCCCCATATAAATAATTTCTCTAATCAGCTCTAGAACCTCAAATTTAAACTCTTAACCCAGAAACTATAACAGAAAAGAAGGGGCAGAGTTAAAATTCTCAAGGCTGTCACGCATCAACCAATCCAAATGACAATATACCACTATTCTATTGGTAACAGATAATCAGGATAAACAACAGTAATATAGCATAGAGGACATGGCTCAAACACTTACAAGGACTGATAAGAAAAAATCAAGTTTGTGGAGATTCTCGTGTATCAAGTTGACAGCATCTATTATTTGACCATCTGTCCATTGAGAACTTCTTAGGTTAGCCTCCGGCAGTTTGTCAAACAGTAGAGGAAATGAGCTGTTCCAATCAACAGAACCAGAGAAACCCTGTAGAGCCATTGTAATAAACATTTAAATCTGAAAACACATACAAATATGGACAAAGAACACAGGATTCTCAAAATAAACTGAAGAAATGATTTGGAAGCCCTCTAAGCTATATCGCATAACATACACCTGAAATATTTCATGTGAATACCGCAGAGATGCCTCCAGTTTTGAGAATAAGCTGTTAATGGATATCAATAAAGAGGGCAATGATTTTTCTGGATCCTTGATCAGATTATCTCCAAATTTGTCAACCTCCATATAAACCTAAATGAACAATCAAACAATTAGGCATGTTCCTCACTTTTATTTTTTGCTTAGGCACCATTTGGTGCCAGGTAACAACAACGTAAAAGGAAAAATTTTCAGCTGAGAGATAATTAATTAAAAAAATATTTTACTAGAAAGCTCCCTTGGGCATGTTTTTTACCATAAAACAAACGGAACCTTACTAAAAGAAAATTATAATTCATAACTTTTACATGTATATGAATTTTCTGAATATAAATAAGGGAAAAACTAACATTGCTAGGATTTGTGAATTTCATCTTCATGAAACGGTGATGCTCTAATTGCATGTGCCATGGGAGGAACCCCCCCCCCCCCTCCCCCATCTCTCTGATGAAATTCCAACCATAGTTGTCACGGTGTCTAGGCGGCCCAAGGCGCCTGGACGCCTTGACAACTATTACTTCCAGTCAACATACAAGCAGGATGAGTGGTAAAAAAGATAGTTCAAGTTCCAACAAATTATAATATGCCATTTCATGGTAAAAGAATCTAGTGGCATTTTTGTAATCATTTTTTTTTTTGTGAATAATAAATTCATTACCAAAGAGGAAAAAAAGAAAAACAGCCCTCAAATTGGAGGGAGAAAGAAACAATGACCAACAGCCGAAAGCTCAAACAGGGGAGCTCACAGCTAGAAGAGAGATAGAGGGAAGACCCCAGGAGACAACAATGAGCCTGTTCCTTGGGGTGTCATTACAAGTAGAGGGAGCAACCGAACTAAGTTTGGTTTTAATTTCAAAAGAGATGGAATCCCAAATCTGATTGAGAGATCGAGATTTGGTGGCACATTTCCGTAAATTACGCTGCATCCAAATATGATTGATGACATCAGAAAAAGCCAGCTTTCCAACCACATCACAAAGGGAAGAACCTCCAAAAGTCATTATCAACCCAAAACCATTCTCTGTGAAAAGGAAGAATCCGCCGATTTCTTGGCCAGCATTTAGCAAGGATGCCTTTCCAGGTAGAACAGGAGAAAGGGCAAGCAAAGAATAGGTGATTGGAATCCTCAATCCCATTCCAACAGAGACAACAGTTAGGAGGAACAGTGATGTGCCGATGCCAGAGAAAAGACTGCGTTGGAAGGCAGCTAGAGAAGACTCTCCAGACCGTAAAGCAGTGCCAGGGAATGTGGTGTTTGAACCAAACAACTTTCCTCCAAGGTACAAGAGGTTGACGAGACCGAATGAGATCCCAAGCAGCTTTCGAGCTAAAAGAACCCGAAGAATATGGCAACCAAGTAACCCAGTCATCCCTATGAAGGGGTCTTCTGGGAATAGAGGGCAATAAATTCCATATAGTAGTAAGCACAGGGTTTGAGGTATCTGAGGGCCCCAGCCATTAGCATCTAAAATATCAGCCACCAAAGCATTTCAAGACAACCCAAAGCCATAAATAGTTCTAGGGCTGATTTGATGAAGGAGAATTCCCATAGGGTGCCAATGATCCGGCCACAGGGAAGTGGAATTCCCATTACCAATGTGGGAGTGAATAGATCCAAGGACAATGGGGCGAGAAGCAAGGATTTTGCGCCAGACCCAGGAAGCATCCGAAGAGATGGAGACTGTCCAAATGGAATCCGATCAAAGAAGCCCAAAATAAATCCAATCCACCCAATACTTTTCTTTCTAGACGCAATCTTCCATATCAACTTGATGATGCCAGCTGAATTCACCTCCTTGATCCTTTTGATACCCAAACCTCCTTCCACTAGTGGAAGGCAAACTGAACCCCAAGTAGTAGGCCGAAGAGACCTTGAGGAATCAGTTCCTTTCCAAAGGAAAGAAGACATGAGGGATTCCAAGGATTTGATAATGGAATGAGGCAGCCCATAAATTCCAGACCAGTAAATGTAGGAAGCTTGCAACACAGACTTGACGAGCACCAGGTGACCAGCATAAGAGAGAAGCTTGCCTTTCCAAAGTTGAAGTCTTTTCCTAATAAGATCCAGCATGGGAGTGCAATTATGGGCCAATAATCTTACCAGAATCAATGGGAGAGCCAAATATTTGACTGGAAGCTGACCTACAGAGAAGCCACATTTTTCCTTCAAAACAACTTTGTCCAGATCAGATACCCCGGCCAGGAAAAGAAGGGACTTTGATGGATTGATCTGGAGCCCCGATAATGCTTGGAAATGCTGCAAACAGTGCATAATTGTTGGCAGAACCGTGGGTTAGAAAGAGAATCAGAGAAAATAATGTGTTGTATTCATTGAAACGTAAGCCCCTCTATTTATAGTAGAGGGAAAATTACAAAAAGACAAAACTAGGCGATGTGGGACTAAAACCCACATAGCCCACTTACACTTGATAACATAAGAAGAATAAAACTACCCCAAAAAGACCAGAATAACCCCACGATATTCTGGATTACATATTCCAACACTCCCCTCAAGCTGGATTATACAAATAATCAAAGAAAGAAGACTAAGCTTGAACTAAAGAAAAAATAACTCCTAATAATGCTAACACTACCCCTCAATATGGCGCATACAAGGTACTAATGCCCAACTTGAACAAAAAAAGGGAAAAAACTAAGTTGTAGCCGAATCCAGCTTGACAGATGAATGCAGCTCCCAAATAAACCTTCCACTGCGTTTGGTTGCTTACATCTGTAGGTGTTACTTCTGCAGATACATGACTCTCGATTTTTTAACACTGCGTTTGGTTGCGTAAATTTCTGGATGTCTGCATTGATTCAGATGTAACATCCATAGATCAGAGTATCTACGGATGAACGAATCTACCAGAATAACTGTTCGGTTACCCTGATTGTGAAACCTGAATCGACCAGAATAACTGTTTAGTTACCCTGATTCTGAAACCTGAATCTACCTAAAATGTGATAAAATGCAATATGAAATAAATTATTTATACTAATTATTTTATTATTTAGTAATAATAAAATATACTCACAATTAGAATATAAGTATTTAAAAATTTTAGTATTTCTAATTAATAATTTAATTATGTGTGCACCCTGCCTTCCATGCAACCTTTGCCCTTTAATTAATTATATGAAATTTTAATATGATCCTTTGGTTGAATGATTTTAATTATATGATGCCTTGGTTCAATGATTTTTTTCTGACAATAGAAGAGTTAGATAGAATTCAATTAAACATGTTGGTTCACATTTTTGTGTCACTTGATTCAAGTACATAAAACAAAAAAATAGGGTCTGACAATGCCAAGTGATTTTGTGACATTCTCTTCCTTCCTCCCAAGATCCCTTCCTACTTGTTAATGTTTAGTTTTTTGACAATGTCCAGGATATCCTCCAAATCCTTTGTATGTTTTTGGGAAGCTGATATTTTTTCCTTCGACAATGCCTTGCAGATAGTTTATGTCAGGACTTGGTGTTGATGTGATAGTTGTAAGATCCTCGGCGGTATTCCTTGTTTGCTTGTCTGAAGATGAAGATTCTCCTTCATCTATAAATTTGAAATATCCACAACCTTGCTTTTTTTCCTACAAACAAATAAATCAATACTTTGTAATTAATACAATGGGGTCTAAACAAATTATACATTATGGTAAGCGTAGTCATACCTGGGTGGATTGTGGGCAACACCAAAAATCTCGTCCTTTTCCAGTCCTTGCTTGCACCTACGAACCATGCATTACCCTTTGTCCACATGGGCAAATTCGTAAGTGGTCCACCCACATAAACTACCTTGTAAAAGGCCCCTCTCTCGCATTATATTACTTAAACTAAAAAATGCTCTTCTACTCATTCTTGTAATATTTCGACATGTGGTGTCACATAATCCTATGATTCTTTGTGTCTCAACATAGCCATGGTTTCGCTCATCACGATATGGTTGTTTAACCAAATATGTTCTTCTATAATACTCCGCTCCTAGAACTGCAGCAACAGTCGCTAATACAATTATTTTTTTCTTGCGCTCTTGGTAGGCCTCATCAGTCTCATGTACAGTATCCATGTGTATGCATATCTACAAATTAAAATGTAAAGATACTAAAACTCAGAACTAACACCCTAATATATTAACAACCAAGAACACAAATGATTGTAAATGACTGCAACCAGTTTTTGAGACGGTCAAATCAAGGCTTGTTGGACTTCCTCATGCAAAACTCATTGTTTGCATTAGAACTCCTATAGGTGGATGTCCTTCATATTGGACTGGTTAGAGGATGATAAGAGAAAAAAAATATGACACATAAGAATCCAAAATCATTCCCAATACGAGCATTGATAAATGATTAAATTCAGCTCCACATATATGACACACATGACACAAATAGACACAAATATAGATGATAAGAGAACAAAAAATGCCAAAACGAGCATTGATAAATGATTAAATTCAGCTCCAGACAGCTTTCTCACTTTTTTTTTTCTTTTATAGTGTAAAATATAGTATCAAATATTTCCTATAGTGCTGATGGTTTTTGGGACTCTTATAACTTTGAACTGTTGTGATATTGATCTTTTGAGTACTATGTAAACCACTGCAAGGCTGACATGACTTTGCCTTGACATGCATTACTTATTTCCAATGACTGGGTTTGGTATACTTATTTCTCCCTCAAATCCTTTCATATAATCTGGCTATTGCAGTCCCATGAAGAAGTCTCAAATGTCCCTTGTTTTCTTGCTGTCCCTCTAATGACTATTAAAAGGTAGGGATCAATCATGTAGAGAGCATTTTCTTTTGTGTGTGTGTGTTGGGGGGGGGGGGGTGTACATGTAACAAAACAGCAAACAGTGAAATAAATGTTTTTCCTTTAACAAAATGGTAAAATTAGATAGTAGATGCCTAATTTACAGAGACTTTTCATGCTTTCACCCACAAGGCCCTGAAATGAGATGCATAATGCAATTTTTGAGTTTTGGATAAAGGTCATCTCTTACTGCTTGTGAATGTAATCTTGACTACCATTACAGCTTCCTATGTTGCTTTTCCTTTTGTTCTCTGTGCTCCACTAGCAAACAGAGAACTTCAATCACAATATTTGAAGATCATAGAGGTGGAAATAAAGCATCTGCCGCTGAATAGCAAGAAGCAGCTCCATAGAGGAACAGTCTAAATATTGTGCTGAGGGCCAAGGAGTCTGTACTCTTGGAAACTGGGAAAGTCAAGCACCACATAATGGCAAGAATATACAACCATTCCAAGGAGTCTCACCCTGTCTCACAGTCCTTGAATTAAAGACAAGGTTTTTGATTTGCCACATAATGTCACCCTGTCTCTGATCATTTGTCTCTCTCTCTCTCTCTCTCTCTCTCTCTCTCTCTCTCTCTCTAAATATAATCTGAAATTTCAATGTTGAATCTGCTGACTGTGGTCGGGCTAATATATTGTAGATGCATCACTCTCTTTGTGGGGTTCTCCATATAAGGATTCTTGATAGAGACTTCTCCCATGCCCTTTTCCCCTCAATGCCATCTCAACCAAAGGAAAATTAATAAATATCATCATTACATATTTTCTTTAATAAAAACAATACTTAATGCAGCATTTCCATTTCATTATCCATATCCATTCACTCAATTTAGGGAAATAGGAATCAACCTCGGTCAAACCAATAGAATTATTCATCCAATAAAAAAACCAATAAAATTAAGTTTGGAAGAGTATCAAATTTCTCATAGAATGAGAGATCTAGAGCCCAACCCCAATCCCCATCCCTCCCCCATCCCAAGCCCCCAAAAGAAAAAAGTTGACCGAACATACAAGAAGACTCAATAGCAAAGTATTAACCTTCATAAAAAAACCATCCATTAGCTATACAATCAAATTTCCTTTTAGAATGCTACTCAGTAATTCACACATGCATTGAAATCCCTTAAAGTACAATGTTGGAATCAAACAAACAGATAGGAGAGAGCAGAGGATTCTGAGACAGAGAAGACAGAGAAGGAGAAGAAAAAAAAAAAAAGAAGACAGATATCCAACAAAGAAGGGAAGGAAGATGAGAAGAATAAAAAAAAAACAGATATCCAACAGAGAAGGGAAGGAATATGAGAAGAATTAAAAAAAATGCAGGCAAAAGGAGAAGAAAAAAAAAAAAAGACAGATATCCAACAGAGAAGGGAAGGAAGATGAGAAGAATTAAAAAAAATGCAGGTAGAAGAAGAAAAAACAAAAAAAGACAGATATCCAACAAAGAAGTGAAGGAAGATGAGAAGAATAAAAAAAAAATGCAGGCAGAAGGAGGGTTTCAGGTAGAAGATGGGGGAGAGAAAGGGCTTCAGGGAGGAGTGTCGGCTTGCCATCAATGGAGCCAGTGAGCCACCCAAGCATCAGAATAAGAATTAAAAGAAAAAATAAACCAGAGAACGAGAAGAAGAGCAGCGGGCTAGGAGAAGAAAAAAATAGAGAAGAGGAGGCCGGAAGAATCTAAAGAGGGTTTTGGGATACTTAGAACTGCCTAGCCACGACTTGCCAGAAGGTAGAAGGTTGAAGGAGAGAAGAAACCAGGGCTATATTAAGACAAAAAATTAAAACTAAAATTAGAAAAGTTCACAAATGGCCATATGCAGAGGAAACGAGAGAGCAGAGAAGGACTTTGAGAAATATCACATACAAAGGGCTACTATTCATCCCACACAGATTCAAAAGCCCTAAAAATTACCTGATATCTCCGACCTAACACCAGGCACTCTTCTTGCAGGGTGATTCAGAACTTCCCACAACCGAAACCCTAAAAACAGAGAGCGCAAGAGACAAAGCGAGACTGAGAGAGAGAGAGAGAGAGAGAGAGAGAGATAAATTTGTGCCAATGGAAGCCATGAACTCACCAGAGCAGATCTCTCCTTCGTTTTCCTTTAACTTCTCCTATCCAAGTGTTCAACGGTATGCCTCTGATATCACGATTTTATCTGAATCTGAAGATGTTAGCCCTTTTATACCATAGGGTTTAATTTCTTGAATCTCAAGATTTCACCTCATGAGGTGAAATCTCAAAATTCAGATTTTTAGTGTAAAATGGTGTATCTTAAGATTGGGTGAATCTTAGGATGTAAATCGGTTTTCCCAACCAAACGGTTAACACTGCGTTTGGTTGCTTACATCTATATGTGTTACATCTGTAGACACATGAATCTCGATTTTTTTAACCGTTTGGTTGGGAAAACCGATTTACATCCTTAAGATTCACCAAATATTAAGATACACCATTTACACTAAAAATCTAAATCTTGAGATTTCACCTCCTGAGGTGAAATCTTGAGATTCAAGAAAATAAACCCTATGGTATAAAAGGGCTAACATCTTCAGATTCAGATAAAATCATGATATCAGAGGCATACCATAGAACACTTAGATAGGAGAAGTTGAAGGAGAACGAAAGAGAGATCTGCTCTGGTGAGTTCATGGCTTCCAGAGTTCATGGCTTCCATTGGCACAAATCCTTCTCTCTCTCTCTCTCTCTCTCTCTCTCTCTCTCTCTCTCTCTGTTTTTAGGGTTTCGGTTGTGGGAAGTTCTGAATCACCCTGCAGGAAGAGTGCTTGGTGTTACGTCGAAGATATCAGGTAATTTTTAGGGCTTTTGAATCTATGTGTGGGATGAATAGTAGCCCTGTATATGTGATATTTCTCAGAGTCCTTCTCTGCTCTCTCGCTTCCTCTACATATGGCCATTTGTGAACTTCTCTAATTATAGTTTTAATTTTTTGTCTTAATATGGCCCTGGTTTCTTCTCTCCTTCAACCTTCTGGCAAGTCGCAGCTAGGCAGTTCTAGGTATCCCAAAACCCTCTATAGATTCTTCCAGCCTCCTCTTCTCTATTTTTTTCTTCTCCTAGCCCGCTGCTCTTCTTCTCGTTCTCTGGTATATTTTTTCTTTTAATTCTTATTCTGATGCTAGGGTGGCTCACTGGCTCCATTGATGGCAAGCCGGCACTCCTCCCTGAAGCCCTTTCTCTCCCCCATCTCCTACCTAAAACCCTCCTTCTGCCTGCATTTTTTTTTTTTTCTTCTCATCCTCCTTACCTTCTCTGTTGGATATCTGTCTTTTTTTTTTCTCCTTCTACCTGCATTTTTTTTATTCTTCTCATCTTCCTTCCCTTCTCTGTTGGATATCTATCTTTTTTTTTTTTTCTCCTTCTGTCTACATTTTTTTTTATTCTTCTCATCTTCCTTCCCTTCTCTGTTGGATATCTGTCTTTTTTTTTTCTCCTCCTTCTCTGCCTTCTCTGTCTCAGAGTCCTTCTCTGCTCTCTCCTATCTGTTTGTTTGATTCCAACATTGTAATTTAAGAGATTTAAACGCATGTGTGAATTACAGAGTACCATTCTAAAAGGAAATTTGATTGTATAGCTAATGGATGGTTTTTTTATGAAGGTTAATACTTTGCTATTGAGTCTTCTTATATGTTTGGTCAACTTTTTTTCTTTTGGGAGCTTGGGATGGGGGAGGGATGGGGATTGGGGTTGGGCTCTAGATCTCTCATTCTAAGAGAAATTTGATAAGCTTCCAAACATAATTCTAATGGTTTTTTTTTTTTTTTGGATGAATAATTCTATTGGTCTGACCGAGGTTGATTCCTATTTCCCTAAATTGAGTGAATGGATATGGATAATGAAATGGAAATGCTGCATTAAGTATTGTTTTTATTAAAGAAATTTTGTAATGATGATACTTATTAATTTTCCTTTGGTTGAGATGGGATTAAGGGGAAAAGGGTACGCGAGAAGTCTCTACCAAGAATCCTTATATGGAGAACCCCACAAAGAGAGTGATGCATCTACAGTGTATTAGCCCCGACCACAGTCAGCAGATTCAACATTGAAATTTCAGATTACATTTAGAGAGAGAGAGAGAGATAAATGATCACAGATAGGGTAACATTATGTGGCAAATCAAAAACCTTGTCTTTAATTCGACTGTGAGACAGGGTGAGACTCCTTGGAATGGTTATATATTCTTGCCATTATGTGGTGCTTGACTTCCCAGTTTCCAAGAGTAGAGACTCCTTGGCCCTCAGCACAATATTTAGACTGTTCCTCGATGGAGCTGCTTCTTGCTATTCAGTGGCAGGTGCTTTATTTCCACCTCTATGATCTTCAAATATTGTGACTGAAGTTCTCTGTTTGCTAGTGGAGCACAGAGAACAAAAGGAAAAGCAACATAGGAAGCTGTAATGGTAGTCAACATTACATTCACAACAAGCAAGAGATGACCTTTACCCAAAACTCAAAAATTGCATTAAGCATCTCATTTCAGGGACTTGTGGGTGAAAGCATGAAAAGTCTCGGTAAATTAGGCATCTACTATCTAATTTTACCATTTTGTTAAAGGAAAAACATTTATTTCACTGTTTGTTGTTTTGTTATAATATGTACACCCCCCCCTCCCAACACACACACACACACAAAAGAAAATGCTCTCTACATGATTGATCCCTACCTTTTAATAGTCATTAGAGGGACAACAAGAAAACAAGGGACATTTGAGACTTCTTCATGGGACTGCAATAGCCAGATTACATGAAAGGATTTGAGGGAGAAATTAGTATACCAAACCCATTCATTGGAAATAAGTAATGCATGTCAAGGCAAATTCATGTCAGCCTTGCAGTGGTTTACATAGTACTCAAAAGATCAATATCACAACAGTTCAAAGTTATAACAGTCCCAAAAACCATCAGCACTATAGGAAATATTTGATACTATATTTTACGCCATAAAAGAAAGAAAAAAAGTGAGAAAGCTGTCTGAAGCTGAATTTAATCATTTATCAATGCTCGTATTGGCATTTTTTGTTCTCTTATCATCTATATTTGTGTCTATTTGTGTCATATGTGTGTCATATATGTGGAGCCGAATTTAATCATTTATCAATGCTTATATTGGGAATGGTTTTGGATTCTTATGTGTCATATTTTTGTTCTCTTATCATCCTCCAACCAGTCCAATATGAAGGGCATCCACCTATAGGAGTTCTGATGCAAACAGTGGGTTTTGCATGAGGAAGTCCAACAAGCCTTGATTTGACCGTATCAAAAACTGGTTGCAGTCATTTACAATCATTTGTGTTCTTGGTTGTTAATATATTATTGTGTTAGTTTTGAGTTCTAGTGTCTTTACATTTTGATTTGTAGATATACATATACATGGATACTGTACATGAGACTGATGAGGCCTACCAAGAGCGCAAGAAAAAAATAATTGTATTAGCGACTGTTGTTGCTGTTCTAGGAGCAGAGTATTATAGAAGAATGTATTTGGTTAAACAACCATATCGTGATGAGCGAAACCGTGGCTATGTTGAGACACAAAGAATCATAGGGATATGTGACCACATGTCGAAACATTACAAGAATGAGCAGAAGAGCATTTTTTTGTTTAAGTAAAATGATGCAAGAGAGGGGCCTTCTACAAGATAGTTTATATGGGTGGACCACTTACGAATTTGCCCATGTGGACAAGGGCAATGCAAGGTTCGTAGGTGCAAGCAAGGACTTGGAAAATGACGAGATTTTTGGTGTTGCCCACAATCCACCCCGGTATGACTACGCTTACCATAATGTATAATTTGTTTAGACCCCATTGTATTAATTACAAAGTATTGATTTATTTGTTTGTATGAAAAATAAGCAAGCTTGTGGATATTTCAAATTTATAGATGAAGGAGAATCTTCATCTTTAGACTAGCAAACAAGGAATACCGCCAAGGATCTTACAACTGTCACATCAACACCAAGTCCTGATACAAACTATCTGTAAGGCATTGTCGAAGGAAAAATATCAGCTTCCCAAAAACATACAAAGGATTTGGAGGATATCCTGGACATTGTCAAAAAACTGAACATTAACAAGTAGGAAGGGATCTTGGGACGAAGGAAGAGAATGTGACAAAATCACGTGGGATTGTCAGACCCTGTTTTTTTGCTTTATGTACTTGAATCAAGTGACACAAAAATGTAAACCAACATGTTTGACTGAATTCTATTTAACTCTTCTATTGTCGGAAAAAATCATTGAACGAAGGCATCATATAATTAAAATCATTCAACCATAGCATCATATAATTAAAATTTCATATAATTAATTAAAGGACGAAGGTTGCATGGAAGACAGTGTGCACAAATAATTAAATTATTAATTAGAAATACTAAAATTTTTAAATACTTATATTCTAATTGTGAGTATATTTTATTATTACAATATAATAAAATAATTAGTATAAATAATTTATTTCATATTGCATTTTTTCACATTTTGGGTAGATTCAAGTTTCAGAATCAGGGTAACCAAACAGTTATTCTATCAGATTCGTTCATCCATAGATCAGAGGATCTATGGATGTTACATCTGAATCAATGCAGACATCCAGAAACTTACGCAACCAAACGCAGTGTTCAAGAACTTGAAAAAAATAGATCTTCAAAACCTGGGCAGACTTGAGCAGCAAATTTTTACTAATCTTTAACAGCTGTGCAGTGATGAATCTCTGACTGATAATCTTGAAGATAAGCAACTAGAGCAGCATACAGATGAATCAAGCAGCAGAAAAGATCAAGCAGCGGAAAAAATCAACCCAACTGTAGAAACTCATATAGGCAGGCAATAACCAAACATCTTCAATACTTTAATACTTCAATCTCTCCCTTCGGCAAACTCAACCCCCATAACAAAGGAGATACCCAATGGCAATGCTGGAAACTCTGACCTTCTATTTATTGCACCAAGTGTTCCTGCAAGTTCTGCTTCTACAATGTCTGCAAGTGTACTGTACATAATCTCCCCCTCACGTGTAGTAGTGCACGTGGACATAACAAAGATGATGTAAGTGATAGGGCAAAAGCATAATATCCCAGAATTTTCCAAAAAATGTGCTAAGGGTAATGGAAAAGGAAGAAATGACATATTAGAGAATACCATTATCGTCCAAAGTGGTTATGGGTACATGCCAAAGGTATGTTGTGGGAGGTGGTGAAGTGAAAAGAGCAGTGCAATAATGAATTACGGAGTAAAACAATTCAACATATAAATTTTCTACCATCTTCAAACAATCAAACAAACACTTTTGATGGAAACTCCTACAAGGGAGAAACTCTGAACTCCAATACTCAAATCTGATAAGTATACAGATCTGATTTGAAGTAAGGAAAAGCTCCAATCTTCAAGGCTTGATCAATCTTCAAACAAGGAAGAACAAGTGTGCAAAACTCCAATTTATAAACTCCCACATACGAAATAGGACTGACGAAGATATCTAGACAGCAATTGATGTAAGAAGCTTCAAAGTAAGCCGGATATGCACCAGAAAAGCTTCACATAACTGAATAGGTTCATAGTTGCAACCTATAACCCTAGAACACACTGTTGTAATCCCAAATAAGCTGATCTCCAGGGTAGTAGAATCGAGTGCTCAATAATGAAAGAAATTCGATCTCCAATAGTAGGATACTCAGTCTCAATAATAGGGCAGCAGTAGTCCACATAAAGGTAGCAGTAACATGTCAACCAGTCATGCTTACAAAAGCTAATCAATAGAACCAGCAAGGTATGTAATACGGCTCAATAGAACCATCAAATTTAAGATAAATAATCCGACAGATTCATAGGTAGTTGAAGCAATCAGCCACATAGGAACCAATAAAAAATAGGTTGATAATTGAAGAAATCGAGCCATAAGTGTAAACCTGAATTTTTTTATGCTGAAATATGGGTTGAATACTCCTCTGATATGTATAAGACTCTCCTCAAAATATGAGCTTGAAAGGAAACCCTAACCCTAAAATCGATTGCTGTCAGGGTTTTAGAAAACCCTGAAATTAAGATCGATTTAGGGAAAAGGGGCTGTAATTGCTAATGTAGACATGTAATAGATGCTAACCAAGGCTACTAGAATGGAACCTCCAAGGTGAACAATCAATCTCCAGTAAGAGTGAGACCTGATCTTCAAAGGGGAGAGACTCCAAAAAATCACAGAAGTAGAGCAGGGTAGCATTACAGCACTACACCAGCATAAACGACCTTCTTCAAGCCTTGAACTGATGAAGGAGAATTCTCTTTTAATGTTAGAACCACCTCCAAAGCACTCGAACAGCAGCAAACATCCCTACCCCAAATCGATTTTTATCAGGGTTTTGGAAACCCCTGAAAAGAAGAGATCGATTGGGGTAAGGGTCTTCAAAAAACTTGGATAGGTGCAATATTGAGGTCGATTGGTCCTTGAAGTGGGAGTAATCAGCCTCCAAAATTAGCAAAAACTGAAACCTGAAAGTCAGGGTTTTTGGCAGGTAACCAAATTGGCAGGTTAAGGAATTTTTGCTATAGAAACAAATCCAGCCATCAGAAAGGGTCCAAACTTAGGTCGAGTAGGGCTTATAGTAATAGGGAATCACCCCCAAAAGATCAGCTGCATCTGAAAAAGGATACACCAAAATCGATTGGAGTCTAGGTTATTAAAAACCCTGCCAAGTAGAGATCGATTAGGGTATGGTGGCTGGAATTAATTAAAGCTTGGAGAAAAAGGAAATAGGGAATGAGGATAATGGAATAGGGTAGAAAGGGGTTGGAGAAGGGTGCATAGGGAGCTCCAATGGTGGAAGGTCAGCCTTCAATAGTAATAGGAAGTCGATCTCCAAAAAATTCTGGAAAACCCCAAATTGCAAAGATGATTCCAGCAGTATTTTACTATAAAAAAGTATATAGAATGGAGGAGGGAAATCATTGGTCAGGGATTTTACCTCATTAGTGTTGCCCCCTTCCAAGGAGAAGAAGAAGAAAACCAGAGAAAGAGAAGCCGAGAGAGAGAGAGAGAAGAAGGAGAGGTCGATTGGAGAGATGGAGTAGGGTTTTTTCTCTTTTTCTAACCGAGATCAGACCAGCTCTGATACCATGTTGGCAGAACCATGGGTTAGAAAGAGAGAATGAGAGAAAATAATTCGTTGTATTCATTGATAGGTATGCCAGGGGAAATTACAAAGAGACTAAATTAGGCGATGTGGGACTAAAACCCATATAGCCCACTTACACTTAATAACATAAGAAGAATAGGACTTGGCCTGCTCTCCCTCCCCCCCCTTCTGATGACAAACTTTTGTGGTTGCCCTCCCCCAATGGCGGCTTCACCTCCTTCTCTGCTTGGAACTTTGTTCGCCACTCCGCCCCCATTATCCCTTGGCATAACCTTGTCTGGTTCAAATGCCACATTCCCCGCCATAGCCTCACCACCTGGAGAGCCCTCCGCCTTTGCTTCCCAACCCAAGCCTTCCTTACTCACCATCACATCCATGTTTCCCCCTCCTGCTCCCTTTGTTGGAACGGTCTCGAAGACATTCCCCAACTTTTTTTGGGGCATTTCAGTACTTTTTTGGGTTTTAGATTTTTGAAAAAGTGTCCTTATCTCTTATCAGATGTGTGGATGAAATGTTGCGGGTCGTGACCTTCGAATCGATACCTATTTCGACATATGTTCATTTTTTATTTAAACCAGACAAGGTGGGTCGTTCGGGGTTATTTGGGGGCATTTCATTGCTTTTTTGGGTTGGGGATTTTCTAAAAAGTGTCCTTATCTGTTAGTAGACGTGTGGATGCGATGTTGAGGGTCGTGATCTTCGAACCGATACCTTTTTTTTTTTGATAGGTAAGTATGATTGTATAAAGAAACAGAAAAGATACAAAAGAGGGCAGCCCCTTCCCTCCCCCCTTAGACAGGCCTAAGAGGAAGAGGAGAGCTCCCAAAACAACCCGAGGACAGGCCCTCGGTTATACAGCCTAGCAAATGGCCCAAGACTCAAAGTTACAAGTTTCGAAAATAGACTTTCCGGTCATAGTCATTTTTTATCAACTCCACCAATTCCGGTGGGAAATCCGGTGGATAAATAATAACTTCCCCATCTCCAGTATCCATAGAAGCAATAAAGTCTGCTGGCTGATTGATCTCCCTCCAAACATGTTTGATTTCCTTACGTTGTAGATGATGGAAGATAGAAGAAATACGATCTCTCAAAGTTTGCATATTCCAAGGGCAGCTCACGACCCCATTCAGAATATCCACTGCAAGCTTGGAATCAGATCTTATGGAAACCTGAAGCTGGCTGTTTTGAACACAAAGAGAAACCCCCCTTAAAATTGCATAAAGCTCCATGCTAAGAACAGAATTGTTGTCTCCATTACCCACAAAAGCCATAATGGCTGCACCTGTAGCATCACGAATTATCCCACCATAGGAGGCCCTATCAACCGTTAAGGATCCATCACAATGAAGAACGGTCATATTAGCTGGAGGCCTAAACCAGGCACAAGTTTTTTGAGTAATAGTCTTCCAATCCACCCTAAGCCCCCACTTATCAGCTAGGAACTGGTTCCTCGGGTTTTGGATCACCGAAATGGAAAAAGCAGCACATTTAATAGACACATCCAGCCGAATGGCCTCAACAATCTGGTCATGAGTCCTAACCTTATTCTCAAAAAGTCTTCGATTTCTTTCCCACCAAATGTAGTGGACAGTGGCACAAAAAGCCAATTTAGGAACCATATCTAACATATCATCAGCACAAGCACTACTAGCAAGCCAAGCAATTGCCTTCTGAATAGTGGTAGGTCCCCCTCCTCCTTGAGAACACAAAGAGCTAACTTTACCCCAAATGCTACTTGAAAAGGGGCAAATGAAGAAGAGATGTTCATGACTTTCAATCCCAGCCCAGCAAAAACTGTAATTCTGTCCAACTTGGATGTTCCTCTTAATAAACTGGCCCTTGGTAGGGAGGCCTTCCATAAGACATCTCCAAGTGGTGCAAGAATGCTTAGGGAAGTTCTGTGCAAACCAAATAAATTTATGCCAACCTACCTTAGGAGCAGTCCCTCTAAGAGTCTCCCAGGCTGGTTTAGTGGTAAATAAGCCATTTGGATTTTCCTTCCAAACAATAAGGTCATCCATATCTCTCAAAATAGGAACATGTTGTAACTCACCCCAAGCACTAATAAGGTCAAAGGAACCAGGAGGAGTGGGATGCCACTCACCATGCCGTATAATATCTGAAACCAAGGCCATACGATTAGAACCCGCATCATATCTGATGCGATCTCCAAACCTCTTAAATAAAACCCCTTGGGGGTGCCACTTATCCAGCCAGAGCCTTGTAAACCGGCCAGACCCAATAAAGTGGTGAATATTGGGCTCAGCCAAGTCTCTATATTTGAGAACTTTACGCCAAACCCAGGAACAATTTTGGGGGGTTTTCACCGTCCAAATGGAATCATTCTTCAGATAACGGGCATACACCCATCGAACCCAGAGACTGTCTTTTATGGAGACAATCCACCAAATCTGCTTTAGGATACCCGAAATATTCATATCTGAAATCCTGCGAATACCCAAGCCTCCCTCATCCTTAGGCTTACATACTTTATCCCAAGAAATATAGTGTACCTTTCTTTCCAAGGAAGGGCCCGTCCAAAGAAAGTTTGCAAACATGGATTCCAACTTTCGCTTGACACCACCTGGCAAGGCAAAAATACCTGACCAATAAATATAGCAGCCCGCGAGGACAGATCTGAGGAGTTGCAACCTGCCTGCAAAAGAAAGGAATCGTGCTTTCCAGCCTTCAAGTCTTTTCCGAACCAGGTCCACAATGGCGGAGCAGTCTGCCATTGAAAGTTTTCGAGAAATAAGGGGGACACCAAGGTACCGAATAGGCAACTTAGTGTCCACAAATTCCGTTAAATCCAAAAGTTGCAGTCTGGCCGTTTGAGTGAGGCCCCCTAAAATAATAGAGGACTTAGCTCTGTTGAGTTTCAACCCAGAGTAGGTATGAAAATCAGACAAAGCTCCCAAACAAGCCGAAATAGAGTCCGAGACAGCCTTCACAAAGATCATCAAATCGTCTGCGAAAATGAGATGAGAAAGATGGGAGCTTTTACATCTAGGCAGTAGACTAATCTGCCCCTCCATCTCTAACTTCTGCATCAAAGCCGAGAAACCTTCCATGGCTATAGTGAACAAATAAGGGGAGAGGGGGTCCCCCTGCCGAATTCCCCTCCTCCCCCTAAAGTAACCTGTAGGACTCCCATTAAGAAGGATTGAGAAGCATGGTGTGTCAACACACGCCTTCACCCACCGAATAAACATGCTTGGAAACCCCATCCGCTCCATGATCTCAAAAAGAAATTTCCTACTAAGAGAGTCATAGGCCTTATGTAAATCAATCTTCAAAACTGCCGTAGGCGAAGTTCCTTTCTGCTCAATACCCCTAACAATATGATGGCAAACTAAGATATTATCCACAATAGACCGGCCCTTAATAAAAGCAGATTGGTTGTCACTAACTACCTTCCCCACCACTCCTTGCAGCCTATTAGACAAAATTTTTGTAATGATTTTGTAAAATAGATTACAAAGAGCAATAGGTCTATACCCCGCAAAAGAAGAAGTTGCATCAGTTTTAGGGATAAGACTAATGAACGTAGCATTGATAGAACTCGGCATAAAAGAAGTGGAAAAGAACCATTTAATAGCCAGAGTAAGATCCTCACCAACAACCTCCCAAGCATGCTTGAAAAAAGCTGCTCCAAATCCATCCGGTCCAGGAGCCTTAGAATTCTTCATAGAAAACAACACATCTCTAATCTCCTTATTAGAAACCTTCCCAATAAGACTATTCTGCTGCACAAGATCTGGGCCATGTCTCAAAGGGATCGAACCAGGAAAATATCCAACATCCTCCACCTCCACACCAAACAAGTTCATATAGAAGGACACCGCCTCCTTTTTTTATCAGATTTGGCTCCTTGATGACCTCATTCTCAGCATTATGCACCTCCAAGATGTGATTCCTGTTCTGCCTACAAACCATGGATTTATGAAAAAATCCATTATTACCATCCCCCAGCTGAATATTTTTAACTCTAGACTTTTCCTTAAGAAACTTTTCTTCAATGACAAGAGCCTCCCATAACTTCTTCTTAGCTACAGTTTCAAGAGGGACCAAACTAGGGTCATTCGGGCTGGGCAGTAAGGCTGAGCTGGATATGAGCTAATTCCGAGGAAGCATTCTTCACAGCGAGAAAGACATCGCCCACACTGCTTTTATTCCAATTCTTAAGCTCTGCCTTAACATTTTTAAGACGGGCAGCAAACCTAAGAATGGGATTGAGTTTCAAGTTTATCGGGCAGTCCCATCCTTTAATAACTACATCATCGAACCCCTCTCTACCTATCCAAGCTTCAAAAAACCGAAATGGTTTAGGGCCAAAGTTGACCCCATCAAAAATGGAGACCACAACTGGAGAGTGATCCAAAAGCCCAGGTGGAAGAAAAGTAGCTTCCGAAGATCTGAGAATATCCAACCAGTTCAAATTAACCATAACCCTATCCAACTTGCAGCAAACCCTGGAGCTGCCCCCTGCCTGTTATTCCAGGTATACTGCTCTCCCTTCCATTTTAAATCAATAAGACCTGTGTCAAAAATAAAGGAGTTAAACTCATCAACAGCCTCCTGACGAACTAGATCCCCCCCCAAGCTTTTCACTCTGCTGACGAACAATATTAAAGTCCCCCATAGCAATCCAAGGACTAGAAATATTAGAACCAAAATCAATAACATCCCTCCAAAGGTCCCTCCTCTCTTCCACCGAATTAGAAGCATAGACAGCTGTGCACATAAAAGAAAGAGAAGACCCCAAAGTACGAACCTTCATATGGATGAATTGGTTAGAATTTTGCATCTCCTCCACCTCAAAAATAGTAGCATCCCAACCCACCCAAATCCGAGCTGTAGAACCACCTTCCCCATTATGAAAATATCTCCAATTTGGAATAAAGGGGTCAAAAACAGCAGCACAATTCTCCATTTTCACCTTTGTCTCAATCAGAACAGCCAATTTTGCATTATTCTCCATAATAACTTTTCTAATCCCACGCCTCTTTGTAGGGGCATTCATACCCCTAATGTTCCAAGAAATGCAATTCATTTAAATTGGGATGTCATGTCAGTCCCACCCTTACTAGGTCCCTCCAAGCTAACCCCTCCCCCTTCCTTCACAGGAATACGTTGAGGAAGGAACCTAGTGCTTCTTCCACTGGGCCGGCCCAAAAGAGTAGAATTCAAAGTACTAGAAAAGCCCATACCTTTGTCCATGGGCCCTTGGTTGGCCCGGTTTCTGCAGCCTGCTTCTTCAGCCTCTCAAAATTAGCCGACACCTTGTTAGCCTGATTAGGATCTTTTCCTTTCAACAATAACCTCTCCCCTCCACTACCTCCTTCCAAATTAGAATCCCCCATTACCGCAACTGAACCAGAATTGGTATCCAATGGGTTTACTAAAATCAAATCCCCATAAAAGAGGAACCAGCCATCCCTTCTCGGATTCCACCTTCCAACCGTTGGCACTCTAGAATCCTTCATGGGAATAGTTAAATTTGAACTCACATCCACCCCATCAGATTTCAAAATCTGCCCTTCCCCGATCACGTGTCCTTCAAATCTGCTCATTTCAATATTCCCACGACTAGGAATGGAAATAACATCATCTCCTCTTTCAGCCAAATTTGGAATGATAGCTAATGGTTGAGGAGTAGATTCCTCAATCTCCTTATCTCCACCCTCCAACAGCTCATTACCTAAGAGAACAGCACACGATTCTGGATCTAACATCAAATCATCCGGATCATAATGAATCTCCTCCGTCGATTTTCCAATGCTTGCAAAAGAATTAGAATAAGTAGCTTCCTTCCCGCTTAGCTGTCCTCCAAAATTTGAATCGGATTTCCTGAATATCCTCTTACCAAATTTAGCATTTTGTCTCAAGGAGTCTGCAGCCTCATCTCCCGAAATCACACGAGAATCTGGAGCTTCCAAATTAGAGCCTTCCCTCCCAATAGCGGTGACCCGGCTTCACGCACTGAGATCCGGCCAAAGAACCATCAACCTTCCCGTGAGACCCCTTTACATGCCATTCTGCTTGGACTTTGGTATTTTCTGATTGGGAATGCTAGCGCCAAACTTACAAGCATCGAAGCATGCCCAAAAATCCTGCATTGCATACAAAGAGGTGGTTTCCAATCGTAAACCACCTTTTGATTAAAAGATAGTCCATCTTCTCCATAGACTGGAACAGTCCTAGGAAGCTCCTTATTAGCGAGATACCTCCACACAAAGGCGGGCATAAGACAATCTCTCCATAGAACTTGTCATCTTATCCGTCACAATTGGCTTGCCAATGACACTCCCAATAGAACTAAGAGCTTCGGGAGACCAGAAATGAAAAGGGAGATTGGGTAAGGATACCCAAACAGGAACATAACATAAGTTTACCTTTTCTAAGCAAACATCTGGACTCCAAGGGCGCAAGATCATTGGTCTTTTTTGAACATACCACGGCCCTCCTTCAAGAACCTTAACTTTGTCATCTTCAAGATTAAATCGGAAAACAAAGATTCCACTCTCTAATAAATTAATATCAACATGACCTGCTATCCTCCACTGTTTTAATAAAACATCTCTTGCAAAAGTAAAGCTTGGCCTTCCACCGATAAAGTGCCCCATAAGGGTATTCTTCCACCGTTCAAGGCCCTTGCTAACCATTACATCCGGACATTTCGCAGCCAGCACCCCATCAATCAACTCTGGTTTCACATAAGAAAGCTTAAAACCATCACCATAAGTCGAAGCAGATGTAGAAAAAAGAGCAGACCAAGGAACAGCAGCCTTCCCCTTCCTCGGATCACTAGCCCCAACTCTCCGCTGAGTACTCTCATCATTTCCAGCCCCTTCTTTTGCAGCAGCCTGGTTCGGACCATGCATCAAACCAACTTCACCGTTATCACCATGCTCCCCCGGAGTAGCCTCTTCAATCCCACCACCAAGAACAGGCCACAACTCCTTTCCCGAGCCATCAAGAGCAGCCCCACCCTTCTCCAAGGTGAAAATCCCCCCACCTCCATTCCCTCCCGGATTGGGAGGGAGAGGAGGACTAGTAGCCGAACCTACTGGCCTGCCGGCCATCACCAAGAGCAAACCAAAGCATTCCCTCCCAAAATAGCCAGAGCTTCTCTCTTCTCAACACTTCACCGATACCTATTTCGACATATATTCATTTTCATTTTAAACCAGACCGAGTGGGTCGTTTGGGGTTATATGGGGGTATTTCTGTGCTTTTTAGGGTTTGAGATTTTCTAAAAAGTGTCCGTATCTCTAATTAGACGTGTGGATGCGATGTTGAAGGTCGGGGCCTTCGAACCGATACCAATTTCGATATATGTTCATTTTCGGTTTAAACGCTACAAGGTGGGTCATTTCGGGTTGGTTTCTGTACTTTTTTAGGTTTCGGATTTTCTAAAAAGTATCCTTGTCTCTAATTTGACGTGTGGATGCGATGTTGAGGATCATGACCTTCGAATCGATACCTATTTTGACATATGTTCATTTTCGGTTTAAGCCTGACGGGCTGGGTCATTTGGGGTTATTTGGGGGCATTTCTGTACATTTCTGGGTTTGATATTTTCTAAAAAGTGTCCTTTTCTCTTATTAGACGTGTGGATGCAATGTTGAGGTTCGTGACCATCGAATCGATATCAATTTTGGCATATGTTCATTTTCGGTTAAAACCAGACCGGGTGGGTCGTTTGGGGTTATTTGGAGGCATTTTTGTACTTTTTTGGGTTTAGGATTTTCTTGAAAGTGTCCTTATCTCTTATTAGACGTGTGGATGCGATATTGAGGGCTGTGACCTTCGAATCGAAACCTATTTTGGCTTCTGTTAATTTTGGATTTAAACTAGACCGGGTGGGTCGTTTGGGGCTATTTGGAGGCATTTTTGTACTTTTTTGGGTTGGGGGTTTTCTTAAAAGTGTCCTTATCTCTTATTATACGTGTGGATACGATGTTGAGGGTCGTGACTTTTAAATCGATACCTATTTCAACTTCTGTTCATTTTTTATTTAAACCAGATCGGGTGGGTCATTTGGGGTTTGTTTGGGGGCATTTCAACACTTTTTTGGGCTTCAGATTTTTGAAAAAAGTGTCCTTATCTCTTGTCAGACGTGTGGATGAAATCTTGAGGGTCGTGACCTTCGAATCGGTACCTATTTCGACATATGTTCATTTTTTATTTAAACCAGACAGGTTGGGTCGTTCGGGGTTAGTTGGGGGCAGTTCAGTACTTTTTTGGGTTTTAGATTTTCTAAAAAGTGTCCTTATCTCTTATTAGACATGTGGATGCGATGTTGAGGGTCGTGACCTTCGAACCGATACCTATTTCGACATATGTTCATTTTTGGTTTAAACCCTATCAGGTGGGTCTTTTGAGGTTATTTGGGGGCATTTCTGTATTTTTTTTTGGGTTTTGGATTTTCTAAAAAGTGTCATTATCTCTAATTACACGTGTGGATGCGATCTTGAGGGTTGTGACCTTCGAATTGATACCTATTTCGACATATGTTCATTTTTGGTTTAAGCTAGACTAGGTGGGTCATTTGGGGTTATTTTGGGGCATTTCTGTACATTTTTGGGTTTGGTATTTTCTAAAAGGTGTCATTTTCTCTTATTAGACGTGTGGATGCAATGTTGAGGATCGTGACCTTTGTATCGATACCTATTTCGGCATATGTTTAGTTGGGGTAAACTAGACCGTGGAGGTCGTTTGGGGTTATTTGGGGGCAGTTCAGTACTTTTTTGGGTTCGAAAAAGTGTCCTTATCTCTTATTAGACTTGTGGATGCAATGTTGAGGGTCATGACCTTCGAATCGATACCTATTTCGACATATGTTCATTTTTGGTTCAAACCAGACAGGGTGACTCGTTCCGGGGTATTAGGGGGTATTTCAGTACTTTTTTGGGTTTGGGATTTTTTAAAAAGTGTCCTCATCTCTTATTAGATGTGTGGATGCGATGTTGAGGGTTGTGACCTTCGAATCGATGCCGATTTCGACATATGTTCATTTTCATTTTAAACCAGACCGGGTGGGTCGTTTGGGGTTATTTGGGGGCATTTCTGTACTTCTTTGGATTTGGTATTTTTTATAAAGTGCCCTTATCCCTTATTAGACATGTGGATGCGAAGTTGAGGGTCGCGTCCTTCGAAGCGATAGCTAATTCATCATATGTTTATTTTCAATTTAAATCAGACCGGGTGGGTCGTTTGGGGTTATTTGGGGGCATTTCTATACTTTTTGGGGTTTGAGATTTTTTAGAAAGTGTCCTTATCTCTTATTAAATGTGTGGATGCGATGTTGAGGGTCGTGACCTTCGAATCGATACCTATTTCGACATATGTTCATTTTCGGTTTAATCAAACCGGGTGGGTCATTTAGGGTTATTTGGGTGCATTTTTGTACTTTTTTGGGTTGTGGGTTTTCTAAAAAGTGTCCTTATCTCTTATTAGACTTGTGAATGCGATGTTGAGGGTTGTGACCTTTGAATCGATACCTATTTCGGCTTCTGTTGATTTTGGATTTAAACCAGACCGGGTGGGTCGTTTGGGGTTATTTGGGGGCATTTCTGTACTTTTTTGGGTTTGAGATTTTCGAAAAAGTATCCTTATCTCTTATTAGGCGTGTGGATGCAATGTTGAGGGTCATGACCTTCAAATCGATACCTATTTCGAGATATGTTCATTTTCGGTTTAAACCAGACAGGGTGTGTCATTCGGGATTATTTGGGGACTTTTCAGTACTTTTTTGGGTTTGGGATTTTCTAAAAAGTGTCCTTTATCTCTTATTAGATGTGTGGATGCGATGTCGAGGGTCGTGACTTTCGAATCAATACCTATTTCGACATATAATTATTTTCATTTTAAACTAGACCGGGTGGGTCGTTTGGGGTTATTTGGGGGCATTTCTGTACTTTTTTGGGTTTGGTATTTTTTATAATGTGCCCTTATCTCTTATTAGACGTGTGGATGCGATGTTGAGGGTCGTGTCCTTCGAAGCGATAACTAATTTGGCATATGATCCTTTTCGGTTTAAACCAGACCAGGTGGGTCGTTTGAGGTTATTTGCGGGCATTTCTGTACTTGTTTTGGTTTGGGATTCTCTAAAAAGTGTCCTTATCTCTTATTAGATGTGTGGAAGCGATGTCGAGGGTCGTGACCTTCGAATCAATACCTATTTCGACATATAATCATTTTCACTTTAAACCAGATCGGGTGGGTCGTTTGGGGTTATTTGGGGGCATTTCTGTACTTTTTTGGGTTTGGTACTTTTTATAAAGTGCCCTTATCTCTTATTAGATGTGGGGATACGATGTTGAGGGTCGTGTCCTTCGAAGCGATAGCTAATTCGGCATATGTTCCTTTTCGGTTTAAACTAGACCGGGTGGGTCATTTGGGGTTATTTGGGGGCATTTCTGAACTTTTTTGGGTTTAGCATTTTCTAAAAAGTGTCCTTATCTCTTATTAGACGTGTGGATGCGATGTTGAGGGTCGTGACCTTTGAATCGATACCTATTTCGACATATGTTCATTTTCAGTTCCCAGACCGAGTGGGTCATTTAGGGTTATTTGGGGGCATTTTCTGTACTTTTTTTGGTTGGGGATTTTCTAAAAAGTGACCATATTTCTTATTAGACTTGTGGATGCGATGTTGAGGGTTGTGACCTTTGAATCGATACCTATTTCGGATTCTGTTACTTTTGGTTTTAAACCAGACCGGGTGGGTGATTTGGGGTTTTTTTGGGGGCATTTCAGTACATTTTTGGGTTTCAGATATTCGAAAAAGTGTCCTTTTCTCTTATCAGACGTGTGGATGAAATGTTGAGGGTCGTGACCTTCGAATCGATACCTATTTCGACATATGTTCATTTCTTATTTGAACCAGACAGGGTGGGTCGTTCGGGGTTCTTTGGGGGCATTTCAGTACTTTTTTGGGTTGGGGAATTTCTAAAAAGTGTCATTATCTCTTATTAGACATGTGGATACGATGTTGAGGGTCGTGATCTTCGAATCGATACCTATTTCAACATATGTTCATTTTCATTTTAAACTAGACCGGGTGGGTCGTTTGGGGTTATATGGGGGCATTTCTGTGCTTTTTAGGGTTTGAGATTTTCTAAAAAGTGTCATTATCTCTAATTAGATGTGTGGATGCGATGTTGAGGGTCAGGGCCTTCGAACCGATATGTATTTCGACATATGCTCATTTTCGGTTAAAACGCTACAAGGTGGGTCATTTCGGGTTATTTGGAGGCATTTCTGTACTTTTTTGGGTTTGGGATTTTCTAAAAAGTATCCTTGTCTCTAATTTGACGTGTGGATGCGATGTTGAAGCTCATTACCTTCGAATCGATACCTATTTTGACATATGTTCATTTTCGGTTTAAGCCTGACGGGCTGGGTCGTTTGGGGTTATTTGGGGGCATTTCTGTACATTTCTGGGTTTGATTTTTTCTAAAAAGTGTCCTTTTCTCTTATTAGACGTGTGGATGCAATGTTGAGGTTCGTGACCATCGAATCGATACCAATTTCGGCAAATGTTCATTTTCGGTTTAAACTAGTCTAGGTGGAGTTCGTTTAGGGTTATTTGGGGGCATTTTTGTACTTTTTTGGGTTTGTGATTTTCTAAAATGTGTCATTATCTCTTATTAGACGTGTGGATGCTATATTGAGGGCCGTGACTTTCGAACCGATACCTACTTCGGCATATGTTCATTTTCGGTTTAAACCAGACCGGGTGGAGTTCGTTTAGGGTTATTTAGGGGCACTTTTGTACTTTTTTGGGTTTGTGATTTTCTAAATAGTGTCATTATCTCATAGTAGATGTGTGGATGCGATGTTGAGGGCCGTGACCTTCGAATTGATACCTATTTGGCATATCTTCATTTTCGATTTAAACCAGACCGGGTGGGTCGTTTGGGGTTATTTGTGGGCATTTCTGTACTTTTTTGGGTTTAGGATTCTCTAAAAAATGTCCTTATCTCTTATTAAACTTGTGAATGCGATGTTGAGGGTCGTGACCTTTGAATCGATAACTATTTTGGCTTCAGTTCATTTTCGATTTAAACCAGACCGGGTGGGTCTTTTGGGGTTATTTGGGGACATTTCTTTACTTTTTTGGGTTTGGAATATTCTAAAAAGTGTCCTTATCTCTTATTAGACGTGTGGATGCGATGTTGAGAGTCGTGACCCTCGAATCGATACCTATTTCGACATATGTTCACTTTCGGATTAAACCAGACCAGGTGGGTCGTTTAAGGTTTATTTGGGGGCATTTTTGTACTTTTTTTGGTTTGGTCTTTTCTAAAAAGTGTCATTATCACTTATTAGATGTGTGGATGCGATGTTGAGGGTCGTGACCTTCGAATCGATTCTTTTTTTGACATATGTTCATTTTTATTTTAAACTAGACCGGGTGGGTCGTTTGGGGTTATTTAGGGGCATTTCTGTACTATTTTGGGTTTGGGATTTTCTAAAAAGTGTGGATGCGATGTTGAGGGTCGTGACCTTCGAACCGATACCTATTTTGACATATGTTGATTTTTTGTTTAAACCCTACCAGGTGGGTCGTTTGGGGTTATTTGGGGGCATTTCTATACTTTTTTAGGTTTGGGATTTTCTAAAAAGTTTCATTTTCTCTTATTAGACGTGTGGATGCAATGTTGAGGATCCTGACCTTTGAATCGATACCTATTTCGGCATATGTTCAGTTGGGGTAAACCTGACCGTGGAGGTCGTTTAGGGTTATTTGGGGACAGTTTAGTACTTTTTTGGGTTTGAGATTTTCGAAAAAGTGTCCTTAACTCTTATTAGACGTGTGGATGCAATGTTGAGGGTCTTGACCTTCGAATCGATACCTATTTCGACATATGTTTATTTTCGATTTAACCCAGACAGGGTGGGTCGTTCTGGGTTATTTTGGGGTATTTCAGTATTTTTTTGCGTTTTGGATCTTCTAAAAAGTGCCCTTATCTCTTATTAGATGTGTGGATGCGATGTTGAGGGTTGTGACCTTCGAATCGATGCCGATTTTGACATATGTTCATTTTCATTTTAAACCAGACCGGGTGGGTCATTTGGGGTTATTTGGGGGCATTTCTGTACCTCTTTAGGTTTGGTATTTTTTATAAAGTGCCCTTATCCCTTATTAGACGTGTGGATGCGATGTTGAGGGTCGTGTCCTTCGAAGCGATAGCTAATTCGGCATATGTGTATTCTCGGTTTAAACCAGATCAGGTGGGTCGTTTGGGGTTATTTGGGGGCATTTCTATACTTTTTGGGGTTTGGGTTTCTTTAAAAAGTGTCTTTATCTCTTATTAGACGTGTAGATGAGATGTTGAGGGTCGTGACCTTCGAATCGATACAATTAAAAAGTGTCCTTATCTCTTATTAGACGTGTAGATGAGATGTTGAGGGTCGTGACCTTCGAATCGATACAAATTTTGGCATATGTTCATTTTTTGATTTAACTAGATCGGGTGGGTCGTTTGGGGTTATTTGGGGGCATTTTCATACTTTTTGGGTTTAGGATTTTCTAAAAGGTGTCCTTATCTCTTATTAGATGTGTGGATGCGATGTTGAGGGTCGTGACCTTCGAATCGATACCTTTTTTGACATATGTTCATTTTTATTTTAAACTAGACCGGGTGGGTCATTTGGGGTTATTTGGGGGCATTTCTGTACTATTTTGGGTTTGGGATTTTCTAAAAAGTGTGGATGCGATGTTGAGGGTCGTGACCTTCGAACCGATACCTATTTCGACATATGTTCATTTTTTGTTTTAACCCTACCAGGTGGGTCGTTTGGGGTTATTTGGGGGCATTTCTGTACTTTTTTGGGTTTGGGATTTTCTAAAAAGTGTCATTTTCTCTTATTAGGCGTGTGGATGCAATGTTGAGGATCATGACCTTTGAAACGATACCTATTTTGGCATATGTTCAGTTGGGGTAAACCAGACCGTGGAGGTCGTTTGGGGTTATTTAGGGGCAGTTTAGTACTTTTTTGGGTTTGAGATTTTCGAAAAAGTGTCTTTATCTCTTATTAGACGTGTGGATGCAATGTTGAGGGTCAAGACCTTCAAATCGATACCTATTTCGACATATGTTCATTTTTTGTTTAAACCAGACAGGGTGGGTAGTTCTGGGTTATTTGGGGGTATTTCAGTACTTTTTTGGGTTTTGGATTTTCTAAAAACTGTCCTTATCTCTGATTAGATGTGTGGATGCGATGTTGAGGGTTGGGACCTTCGAATCAATACCGATTTTGACATATGTTCATTTTCATTGTAAACCAGATTGGGTGGGTCGTTTGGGGGTATTTGGGGGCATTTCTGTACTTCTTTGGGCTTGGTATTTTTATAAAGTGCCCTTACCCCTTATTAGACGTGTGGATGCATAGTTGAGGGTCGTGTCCTTCGAAGTGATAGCTAATTCGGCATATGTGTATTTTTGGTTTAAACCAGACCGGGTGGGTCGTTTGGGGTTATTTGGGGGCATTTCTACACTTTTTGGGGTTTGGGATTCTTTAAAAAGTGTCTGGATCTCTTATTAGACGTGTGGATGAGATGTTGAGGGTCGTGACCTTCGAATCGATACCAATTTTGGCATATGTTCATTTTTGGATTCAACTAGACCGGGTGGGTCGTTTAGGGTTATTTGGGGGCATTTCTATACTTTTTTGGGTTTAGGATTTTCTAAAAAGTGTCCTTATCTCTTATTAGACGTGTGGATACGATGTTAAGGGTCGTGACCTTCGAATCGATACCTATTTCGACATATATTCATTTTCGTTTTATCTGACCAAGTGGGTCATTTAGGGTTATTTGGGGGCATTTTTGTACTTTTCTGGGTTGGGGGTTTTCTAAAAAGTGTCATTATCTCTTATTAGACTTGTGGATGCAATGTTGAGGGTTGTGACCTTTGAATCGATACCTATTTCGATTTCTGTTCATTTTCGATTTAAACCAGATCGGGTGGGTCGTTTGGGGTTATTTGGGGGCATTTCTGTATTTTTTTGGGTTTGGTATTTTTTATAAAGTGCCATTATCTCTTATTAGATGTGTGGATGCGATGTTGAGGGTTGTGTCCTTCGAAGCGATAGCTAATTCGGCATACGTTCATTTTTGGTTTTAACCAGACCAGGTGGGTCGTTTGAGGTTATTTGGGGGCATTTCTATACTTTTTGGTATTTGGGATTCTCTAAAAAGTGTCCTTATCTCTTATTAGACATGTGGATGCGATGTTGAGGGTCGTGACCTTCGAATCGATACCTACTTCGACATATGTTCATTTTCGGTTTACCAGATCGGGTGGGTCATTTAGGGTTATTTGGGGGCATTTTTGTACTTTTTTTGGTTGGGGTTTTTTAAAAAGGGTCATTATCTCTAATTTAACGTGTGGATGCGATGTTGAGGGTCATGACCTTCGAATCGACACCTATTTTGACATATGTTCATTTTCGGTTTAAGCCTGACTGGCTGGGTAGTTTGGGGTTATTTGGGGGCATTTTTGTACATTTTTGGGTCTGATATTTTTTAAAAAGTGTCCTTTTCTCTTAATAGATGTGTGGATGCAATGTTGAGGTTCTTGACCATCAGTCGATACCAATTTGGGCATATGTTCATTTTCGGTTTAAACCAGTCGGGTGGAGTTCGTTTAGGGTTATTTGGGGGCATTTCTGTACTTTTTGGATTTGTGATTTTCTAAAATGTGTCATTTTCTCTTATTAGACGTGTGGATGCGATATTTAGGGCCGTGACCTTCGAATCGATACCTATTTCAGCATATGTTCATTTTCGGTTTAAACTAGAACGGGTGGAATTCGTTTAGGGTTATTTGGGGGCATTTCTGTAATTTTCTGAGTTTGTGATTTTCTAAAAAGTGCCATTATCGCTTATTAGAAGTGTGGATGCGATGTTGAGGGCTGTGACCTTCGATTCGATACCTATTTTGGCATCTCTTCATTTTCGGTTTAAATCAGACCGGGTGGGTCGTTTGGGGTTATTTGGGGGCATTTGTGAACTTTTTTGGGTTTGGTATTTTCTAAAAAGTGTCATTATCTCTTATTAGGCGTGTGGATGCATTGTTGAGGGTCGTGACTTGCAAATCGATACCTATTTCGACATATGTTCACTTTCGGATTAAACTAGACCAGGTGGGTCGTTTGGGGTTTATTTGGGGGCATTTCTGTACTTTTTTAGGTTTTGTATTTTCTAAAAAGTGTCCTTATTTGTTATTATACTTGTGGATGCGATGTTGAGGGTCGTGACCTTCCAACCGATACCTATTTCAGCATATGTTCAATTTTTTGTTTAAACCCTACCAGGTGGGTCGTTTGGGGTTATTTGGGGGCATTTTTGTACTTTTTTGGGTTTGGGGTTTTTTAAAAAGTGTCTTTATCTCTAATTAGACGTGTTGATGCGATGTTGAGGGTCGTGACCTTCAAATCGATACTTATTTCGGCATATGTTCATTTTTTGTTTAAACCAGACTGGGTGGGTCGTTTGGCGTTATTTGGGGGCATTTCTGTACATTTTTGGGTTTGGTATTTTCTAAAAAGTGTCATTTTCTCTTATTAAACGTGTGGATGCCATGTTGAGGATCGTGACCTTCGAATCGATACCTGTTTCGGCATATGTTCATTTTCGGTTTAAGCCATACTGTGTGGGTCGTTTGGGGTTATTTGGAGGCATTTTTTACTTTTTTGGGTTTGGTATTTCCTAAAAAGTGTCCGTATCTCTTATTAGATGTGTGGATGCGATATTTCGACAAATGTTCATTTTTGGTTTAAACCAGACCAGGTGGGACGTTTGGGGTAATTTGGGGGCATTTCCATACTTTTTTGAGTTTGGTATTTTCTAAAAACTATCCTTATCTCTTATTAGACGTATGGATACGATGTTGAGGGTCATGACCTTTGAATCGATACCTATTTTGGCATATGCTCATTTTCGATTTAAACCAGACCGGGTGGGTTGTTTTGGGTTATTTGTAGGCATTTCTGCACTTTTTTGGGTTGGGGATTTTCTAAAAAGTGTCCTTATCTCTTATTAGACTTGTGGATGAGATATTGAGGGTCGTGACTTTTGAATCGATACCTATTTCAGCTTCTGTTCATTTTTTATTTAAACCAGACCGGGTGGGTCGTTTGGGGTTATTTGGGGACATTTCAGTACTTTTTTGGGCTTGGGATTTTCTTAAAACGGTCCTTTTCTCTTATCATACGTGTGGATGCGATGTTGAGGGTCGTGACTTTTGAATCGATACCTATTTTGATTTTGTTCATTTTCGATTTAAACCAGACCGGGTGGGTCGTTTGGGGTTATTTGGGGGCATTTCAGTACTTTTTTGGGTTTGAGATTTTCAAAAAAGTATCCTTATCTCTTATTAGATGTATGGATGCAGTGTTGAGGGTCGTGACCTTCGAATCGATACCTATTTTGGCATCTGTTCATTTCCGATTTAAACCAGACCGAGTGGGATTTTGGGTTATTTGGGGGCATTTCTGTACTTTTTTGGGTTTGGTATTTTCTAAAAAGTGTCCTTATCTCTTATTAGACGTGTGGATGCAATGTTGAGGATCGTGACCTTCGAATCGATACCTATTTCGACATATGTTCATTTTCGGTTTAAATCCGACCGTCTTGGTCGTTTAAGGTTATTTGAGGGCATTTTTGTACTTTTTTGGGTTTGGTATTTTTTATAAAGTGCCATTATCTCTTATTAGACGTGTGGATGCGATGTGAGGGTCCTGTCCTTCAAATCGATACATAATTCGGCATATGTTCATTTTCGATTTAAACCAGACTGGGTGGGTCATTTGGGGTTATTTGGTGGCATTTTGTACTTTTTTGGGTTTGGGATTCTCTAAAAAGTGTCCTTATCTCTTATTAGAAGTTTGGATGTGTTGTTGAGGGTCGGGACCTTCGAATCGATACCAATTTTGGCATATGTTCATTTTCGGTTTACACCAGACCGGGTGGAGTTCGTTTAGGGTTATTTGGGGGCATTTCTTTACTTTTTTGGGTTTTGGATTTTGTAAAAAGTATCCTTATCTCTAATTAGACATGTGGATGCGATGTTGATAGTCGTGACCTTCGAATCGATACCTATTTCAACATATGTTCATTTTCGGTTTAAGGCAGACTAGGTGGGTCGTTTGTGGTTATTTGGGGACATTTCTGTATATTTTTGGGTTTGGTATTTTCTAAAAAGTGTCATTTTCTCTTATTAGACGTGTGGATGCAATGTTGAGGATCGTGACCTTCAAATCGATACCTATTTCGGCATATGTTCAGTTTCGGTTTGAACCAAACCTCGTGGGTCGTTTGGGTTGTCTGGGGGCATTTTTGTACTTTTTTTGGTTTGGTATTTTCTAAACAGTGTCCTTATCCCTTATTAGACTTGTGGATGCGATATTTTGACATATGTTCATTTTCGGTTTAAACCAGACAAGGAGGGTCGTTTGGGGTATTTTGGGGGCATTTTGTACTTTTTTAAGTTTGGTATTTTCCAAAAAGTGTCCTTATCTGTTATTAGACGTATGGATGCGATGTTGAGTGTCATGACCTTCTAATCGATACCTATTTTGGCATATGTTGATTTTCGGTTTAAACTAGACCGGGTGGAGCATTTTGGGTTATTTGGAGGCATTTCAGCACTTTTTTCGGTTGTGGATTTTCTAAAAAGTGTCCTTATCCTTTATTAGACGTGTGGATGCGATGTTGAGGGTTGTGACCTTAATATCGATACCTGTTTTGACATATGTTCCTTTTTGGTTTAACCCGACCGGGTGGGTCATTTAGGGTTATTTGGGGGCATTTCAGCACTTTTTTGGGTTTGGGATTCTCTAAAAAGTGTCCATATCTCTTATTAGACGTCTAGATGCGATTTTGAGGGTCGTGACCTTCGAATTGATACCTATTTTGGCGTATGTTCATTTTTTGTTTAAACCAGAATGGGTGGGTCGTTCGGGGTTATTTGGGGGCATTTCTGTTCTTTTTGGTTTGGGATTTTCTAAAAAGTGTCCTTATCTATAATTAGGCGTGTAGATGCGATGGTGAGAGTCGTTACCTTCGAACCGATACCTATTTTAACATATGTTCATTTCCGATTTAAACAAGACCACGTGGGTCGTTTGGGGTTAGTTGGGGACATTTCTATACTTTTTTGGGTTTGGTATTTTCTAAAAATTGTCCTTATCTCTAATTAGACGTGTGGATGCGATGTTGAGGGTCATGACCTTCGAATCGATACCTATTTTGGCATATGTTTATTTTCGGTTTAGACCAGACCGGGTGGGTCAGTTGGGGTTATTTGGGGGCATTTCTATACTTTTTTGGGTTTTGTATTTTCTAAAAAGTGTCCTTATCTCTTACGAGACTTGTGGATGCGATGTTGAGGGTCGTGACCTTTGAATCGATACCTATTTCGATTTCTATTCATTTTCGATTTAAAGCAGACTGGGTGGATCGTTTGGGGTTATTTGGGGGCATTTCAGTACTTTTTTGGGTTTGAGATTTTTGAAAAAGTGTCATTATCTCTTATTAGACGTCTGGATGCAATGTTGAGGGTCGTGACCTTCGAATCGATACCTATTTTGGCATCTGTTCATTTTTGGTTTAAACCTGACCGGCAGGGTCATTTGGGGTTATTTGGGGGCATTTCTGTACTTTTTTGGGTTTGGTATTTTCGAAAAAGTGTCCTTATGTCTTATTAGATGTGTGGATGCGATGTTGAGGGTCGTAACCTTCGAATCGATACCTATTCCGACATATATTCATTTTCTGTTTAAATCCGACCGGCTTGGTCGTTTGAGGTTATTTGAGGGCATTTCTATACTTTTTTGGGTTTGGTATTTTTTATAAAGTGCCCTTATCTCTTATTAGACGTGTGGATGCGATGTTGAGGGTCGTGTCCTTCAAATCGATACCTAATTTGGCATATGTTCATTTTCGGTTTAAACCAGACCGGGTGGGTCATTTGGGGTTATTTGATGGTATTTTATACTTTTTTGGGTTTGGGATTCTCTAAAAAGTGTCATTATCTCTTAGTAGACGTGTGGATGCGTTGTTGAGGGTCGTGACCTTCGAATCGATACCAATTTCGGGATATGTTCATTTTCGGTTTACACCAAACCGGGTGGAGTTCGTTTATTGTTATTTGGGGGCATTTCTTTACTTTTTTGGGTTTTGGATTTTCTACAAAGTGTCCTTTTCTCTTATTAGACCTGTGGATGCAATGTTGAGGATCGTGACGTTCAAATCGATACCTATTTCGGCTTATGTTGAGTTTTGGTTTGAACCAGACCTCGTGGGTCATTTCGGGTTATTTGGGGGCACTTTTGTATTTTTTTGGGATTGGTATTTTCTAAACAGTGTCCTTATCCCTTATTAGACGTGTGGATGCGATATTTTGACATATGTTCATTTTTGGTTTAAACCAGACCAGGTGGGTCGTTTGGGGTATTTTGGGGGCATTTTTGTACTTTTTGAGTTTCGTATACTCAAAAAAGTATCCTTATCTGTTATTAGACGTATGGGTGCGATGTTGAGGGTCATGACCTTCGAATCGATACCTATTTCGGCATATGTTGATTTTCGGTTTAAACAAGACCGGGTGGGTCATTTTGGGTTATTTGGAGGCATTTCAGCACTTTTTTCGGTTGGGGATTTTCTAAAAAGTATCCTTGTCACTTATTAGATGTGTGGATACGATATTGAGGGTTGTGACCTTCGAATCGATACCTGTTTCGACATATGTTCATTTTTTGTTTAACTAGACCGGGTGGGTCATTTAGGGCTATTTGGGGGGCATTTCAGCAATTTTTTGGGTTTGGGATTCTCTAAAAAGTGTCCATATCTCTTAGTAGACGTCTGGATGCGATGTTGAGGGTCGTGACCTTCGAATTGATACCAATTTTGGCGTATGTTCATTTTTGGTTTAAACCAGAATGGATGGGTTGTTCGGGGTTATTTGGGGGCATATCTGTACTTTTTTGGTTTAGGATTTTCTAAAAAGTGTCCTTATCTATAATTAGTTGTGCAGATGCGATGTTGAGGGTCATTACCTTCGAACCGATACCTATTTCGACATATGTTCATTTCCGATTTAAACAAGACCAGGTGGGTCGTTTGGGGTTATTTGGGGACATTTCTGTACTTTTTTGGGTTTGGAATTTTCTAAAAAGTGTCCTTATCTCTTATTAGATGTGTGGATGCGATGTTGAGGGTCGTGACCTTCAAATCGATACCGATTTTGACATGTTCATTTTCATTTTAAACCAGACCGGGTGGGTCGTTTGGGGTTATTTGGGGGCATTTCTGTACTTCTTTGGGTTTGGTATTTTATAAAGTGCCCTTATCCCTTATTAGACGTGTGGATGCGAAGTTGAGGGTCGTGTCCTTCGAAGCGATAGCTAATTCGTCATATGTTTATTTTCGGTTTAAACCAGAATGGGTGGGTCGTTTGGGGTTATTTGGGGGCATTTATGTACTTTTTGGGGTTTGGGGTTCTTTAAAAATTGTCCTTACCTCTTATTAGACGTGTGGATGAGATGTTGAGGGTCGTGACCTTCGGATTGATACCAATTTCGGCATATGTTCAGTTTTGGATTCAACTAGACCGGGTGGGTCGTTTGGGGTTATTTGGGGGAATTTCTGTACTTTTTTGGGTTTAGGATTTTCTAAAATGTGTCCTTATCTCTTATTAAACATGTGGATGCGATGTTGAGGGTCGTGTCCTTTGAATCGATACCTATTTCAACATATGTTCATTTTCGGTTTAATCAGACCGGGGGGTAATTTAGGGTTATTTGGGGGCATTTTTGTACTTTTTTGGGTTGGGGTTTTTCAAAAAAGTGTCCTTATCTCTTATTAGACTTGTGAATGCGATGTTGAGGGTTGTGACCTTTGAATCGATACCTATTTTGGCTTCTGTTCATTTTTTATTTAAACCAGACGGGTGGGTCGTTTGGGGTTATTTGGGGGCATTTCTGTACTTTTTTGGGCTTAGGATTTTCTTAAAAGTGTCTTTATCTCTTATTATACGTGTGGATGTGTTGTTGAAGGTCGTGACTTTTGAATCGATACTTATTTCGACTTCTAATCATTTTCGGTTTAAACCAGGCCGGGTGGGTCTTTTGGGGTTATTTGGGGGCAGTTCAGTACTTTTTTGGGTTTGAGATTTTCGAAAAAGTGCCCTTATCACTTATTAGACGTGTGGATGCAATGTTGAGGGTCGTGATCTTCATTTTCGGTTTAAACCAGACAGGGTGTGTCGTTTGGGATTATTTGGGGGCATTTCAGTACTTTTATGGGTTTGGGATTTTCTAAAAAGTGTCCTTATCTCTTATTAGACGTGTGAATACGATGTCGAGGGTCGTGACCTTCGAATCAATACCTATTTCAACATTTAATCGTTTTCATTTTAAACCAGATTGGGTGGGTCGTTTGGGGTTATTTGGGGGCATTTCTGCACTTTTTTGGGGTTGGGATTTTCTTAAAATGGTCCTTATCTCTTATTATACGTGTGGATGCGATGTTGAGGGTCGTGACCTTCGAATCGATACCTATTTCGACTTCTATTCATTTTCGATTTAAACCAGAAAGGGTGGGTAATTTGGGGTTTTTTTCGGGGCATTTCAGTATTTTTTGGGTTTCAGATTTTCGAAAAAGTGTCCATATCTCTTATCAGACTTGTGGATGAAATGTTGACGGTCGTGACCTTCGAATCGATACCTATTTCAACATATGTTCATTTTTTATTTAAACCAGACAGGGTGGGTCGTTCGGGGTTATTTGGGGGCATTTCATTACTTTTTTGGGTTGGGGATTTTCTAAAAAGTGTCCATATCTCTTATTAGACGTGTGGATGCGATGTTGAGGGTCGTGATCTTCGAATCGATACCTATTTCGACATATGTTTATTTTCATTTTAAACGAGACCAGGTGGGTCGTGTGGGGTTATATGGGGGCATTTCTGTGCTTTTTAGGGTTTGGGATTTTCTAAAAAGTGTCCTTATCTTTAATTAGATGTGTGGATGCGATGTTGAGGGTTGGGGCCTTCGAACCGATAGCTAATTCGGCATATGTTCCTTTTCGGTTTAAACTAGACCGGGTTGATCGTTTGAGGTGATTTGGGGGCAATTTTGTACTTTTCTGGGTTGAGTAGTTTGCTAAAAAGTGTCCTTATTGCTTATTAGACTTGTGGATGCGATGCTGAGGGTTGTTACCTTTGAATCGATACCTATTTCGGCTTCTGTTAATTTTGGATTTTAACCAGATCGGGTGGGTCGTTTGGGGTTATTTGGGGGCATTTTTGTACTTTTTTGGGCTTGGGATTTTCTTAAAAGTGTCCTTATCTATTATTATACGTGTGGATGCGATGTTGAGGGTCGTGACTTTTAAATCGATACCTATTTCGACTTCTGTTCATTTTCGATTTAAACCAGACAGGGTGGGCAATTTGGGGTTTTTTTGGGGGCATTTTAGTATTTTTTGGCTTTCAGATTTTCGAAAAAGTGTCCATATCTCCTATCAGACTTGTGGATGAAATGTTGAGGGTCGTGACCTTCGAATGGATACCTATTTCAACATATGTTCATTTTTTATTTAAACCAGACAGGGTGGGTCGTTCGGGGTTATTTGGTGGCATTTCATTACTTTTTTGGGTTGGGGATTTTCTAAAAAATGTCCTTATCTCTTATTAGACATGTGGAAGCGAAATTGAGGGTCGTGATCTTTGAATCGATACCTATTTCGACATATGTTTATTTTCATTTTACACCAGACCAGGTGGGTCGTGTGGGGTTATATGGGGGCATTTTTGTGCTTTTTAGGGTTTGGGATTTTCTAAAAAGTGTCCTTATCTCTAATTAGACGTGTGGATGCGATGTTGAGGGTCGGGGCCTTCAAACCGATACCTATTTCGACATATGATCATTTTTGGTTTAAACGCTACAAGGTGGGTCATTTCGGGTTATTTGGAGGCATTTCTGTACTTTTTTGGGTTTGGGATTTTCTAAAAAGTAACCTTGTCTCTAATTTGGAGTGTGGATGCGATGTTGAGGGTCATGACCTTCGAATCGATACCTAATTCGGCATATGTTCATTTTTGGTTTAAGCCTGATGGGCTGGGTCGTTTGGGGTTATTTGGGGGCATTTCTGTACATTTATGGGTTTGATATTTTCTAAAAAGTATCCTTTTCTCTTATTAGACGTGTGGATGCAATGTTGAGGTTCGTGACCATCGAATCGATACCAATTTCGGCATATGTTCATTTTTGGTTTAAACCAGCCCGGGTGGAGTTCGTTTAGGGTTATTTGGGGGCATTTCTGTACTTTTTTGGGTTTGTGATTTTCTACAATGTGTCATTATCTCTTATTAGACGTGTGGATGCGATATTGAGGTTCGTGACCTTCGAATCGATACCTACTTCGGCATATGTTCATTTTTTATTTAAACCAGACCGGGTGGAGTGGGTTTAGGGTTATTTGGGGGCATTTATGTACTTTTTTGGGTTTAGGATTTTCTAAAAAGTGTCCATATCTCTTATTCGACGTGTGGATGCAATGTTGAGGATCGTGACCTTCGAATCGATACCTTTTTTGATATATGTTCATTTTTATTTTAAACTAGACCGGGTGGGTCGTTTGGGGTTATTTGGGGGCATTTCTATACCATTTTGGGTTTGGGATTTTCTCAAAAGTGTCATTATCTCTTATTAGACTTGTGAATGCGATGTTGAGGGTCGTGACCTTTGAATCGATAACTATTTTGGCTTTTGTTCATTTTCGATTTAAACCAGACAGGGTGGGTCGTTTGGGGTTATTTGGGGACATTTCTTTAATTTTTTGGGTTTGGAATTTTCTAAAAAGTGTCCTTATTTCTTATTAGACATGTGGATGCGATGTTGAGAGTTGTGACCTTCGAATCGATACCTATTTCGACATATGTTCACTTTCGGGTTAAACCAGACCAGGTGGGTCGTTTGAGGTTTATTTGGGGGCATTGTTGTACTTTTTTGGGTTTGGTATTTTCTAAAAAGTGTCCTTATCACTTATTAGACTTGTAGATGCGATGTTGAGGGTCGTGACCATCGAATCGATACCTAATCCGACATATGTTCATTTTCGGTTTAACCAGACCAGGTGGGTCATTTAGGGTTATTTGGGCGCATTTCAGTACTTTTTTGGGTTGGGGAATTTCTAAAAAGTGTCCTTATCTCTTATTAGACTTGTGGATGCGATGTTGAGGGTCATGACTTTTGAATCGATACCTATTTTGGCTTGTGTTCATTTTTTAATTAAACTAGACCGGGTGGGTCGTTTGGGGTTACTTGGGGGCATTTCTGTACTTTTTTGGGTTTGAAATTTTCTAAAAAGTGTCGTTATCTCTTATTAGACGTGTGGATGCAATGTTTGGAGTCATGACCTGCGAATCGATACCTATTTCGACATATGTTCACTTTCGGATTAAACCAGACTAGGTGGGTGGTTTGAGGTTTATTTAGGAGCATTTTTTACTTTTTTGGGTTTGGTATTTTCTAAAAAGTGTCCTTATTTCTTATTAGACTTGTGGATGCGATGTTGAGGGTCATGACCTTCGAATCGATACCTATTTTGACATATGTTCATTTTTGATCTAAACCAGACAGGGTGGGTCATTCGGGGTTATTTGGGGGCATTTCTGTACATTTTTGGGTTTGGGATTTTCTAAAAAGTGTCCTTATCACTTATTAGATGCGATGTTGAGGGTCGTGACTTTTGCACCGATACCAATTTCGACATATGTTCATTTTTTGTTTAAACCCTACCAGGTGGGTCGTTTGGGGTTATTTGGGGGCATTTCTGTATTTTTTTGGGTTTGGGATTTTTTAAAAAGTATCCTTATCTCGAATTGCACGTGTGGATGCGATCTTGAGGGTTGTGACCTTCGAATCGATACCTATTTCGACATATGTTCATTTTTGGTTTAAGCTAGACTGGGTGGGTCGTTCGGGGTTATTTGGGGGCATTTCCGTACATTTTTGGGTTTGGTATTTTTTAAAAAGTGTCATTTTCTCTTATTAGACGTGTGGATGAAATGTTGAAGATCGTGACCTTTGCATCGATACCTATTTCGGCATATGTTCAGTTGGGGTAAACCAGACCGTTGAGGTCGTTTGGGGTTATTTGGGGACAGTTTAGTACTTTTTTGGATTTGAGATTTTAAAAAAAGTGTCCTTATCTCTTATTAGACATGTGGATGCAATGTTGAGGGTCATGACCTTCGAATCGATACCTATTTCGACATATGTTTATTTTCGGTTTAAACCAGACAGGGTGGGTTGTTCTGGGTTATTTTGGGGGATTTCAGTACTTTTTTGGGTTTTGGATTTTCTAAAAAGTGTCCTTATCTCTTATTAGATGTGTGGATGGGATGTTGAGGGTTGGGACCTTCGAATCGATACCGATTTTGACATATGTTCATTTTCATTTTAAACCAGATCGGGTGGGTCGTTGGGGTTAGTTGGGGGCATTTCTGTACTTCTTTGTGTTTGGTATTTTTAAAAAAAAAGTCCTTATCCCTTATTAGACGTGTGGATACGATGTTGAGAGTCGTGTCCTTCAGAGCGATAGCTAATTCGGCATATGTGTATTTTCGATTTAAACCAAATCGGGTGGGTCGTTTGGGGTTATTTGGGGGCATTTCTGTACTTTTTGGGGTTTGGGATTCTTTAAAAAGTGTCTGGATCTCTTATTAGACGTGTGGATGAGATGTTGGGGGTCGTGACCTTCGAATCGATGCCAATTTCGGCATATGTTCATTTTTGGATTCAACTAGACCGGGTGGGTCATTTGGGGTTATTTGGGGGCATTTCTGTACTTTTTTGGGTTTAGGATTTTCTAAAAAGTGTCCTCATCTCTTATTAGACGTGTGGATGTGATGTTGAGGGTCGTGACCTTTGAATCGATACCTATTTCGACATATGTTCATTTTCGTTTTAATCAGACCAGGTGGGTCATTTAAGGTTATTTGGGGGCATTTTTGTACTTTTCTGGGTTGGGGGTTTTCTAAAAAGTGTCCTTATCTCATATTAGACTTGTGGATGCGATGTTGAGGGTTATGACCTTTGAATCGATACCTATTTCGGTTTCTGTTAATTTTTTATTTAAACCAGACCGGGTGGGTCGTTTGGGGTTATTTGGGGGCATTTTGTACTTTTTTGGGTTTGGTATTTTTTATAAAGTGCCCTTATCTCTTATTAGACGTGTGGATGCGATGTTGAGGGTTGTGTCCTTCGAAGCGATAGCTAATTCGGCATACGTTCATTTTTTGTTTAAACCAGACCAGGTGGGTCGTTTGAGGTTATTTGGGGGCATTTCTGTACTTTTTGGGGTTTGGGATTCTCTAAAAAGTGTCCTTATCTCTTATTAGACATGTGGATGCGATGTTGAGGGTCATGACCTTCGAATCGATACCAATTTCGACATATGTTCATTTTCGGTTTACCTGATCGGGTGGGTCATTTAGGGTTATTTGGGGGCATTTCTGTTCTTTTTTGGGTTGGGGATTTTCTAAAAAGTGTCCTTATCTCTAATTTGACATGTGGATGCGATGTTGAGGGTCATGACCTTCGAATCGATACCTATTTTGACATATGTTCATTTTCAGTTTAAGCCTGACTGGCTGGGTCGTTTGGGGTTATTTGGGGGCATTTTTGTTCATTTTTGGGTTTGATAATTTTTTAAAAGTGTCCTTTTGTCTTATTAGATGTGTGGATGCAATGTTGAGGTTCTTGACCATCGAATCGATACCAATTTGGGCATATTCATTTTCGGTTTAAACCAGTCCGGGTGGAGTTCGTTTAGGGTTATTTGGGGGCATTTCTGTACTTTTTATGATTTGTGATTTTCTAAAATGTGTCATTATCTCTTATTAGACATGTGGATGCGATATTGAGGGCCGTGACCTTCGAATCGATACCTATTTCGGCATATGTTCATTTTCAGTTTAAACCAGAACGAGTGGAATTCGTTTAGGGTTATTTGGGGGCATTTCTGTACTTTTTTGAGTTTGTAATTTTCTAAAAGTGCAATTATCGCTTATTAGAAGTGTGAATGCGATGTTGAGGGCCGTGACCTTCGAATCGATACCTATTTTGGCATCTCTTCATTTTTTATTTAAATCAGACCGGGTGGGTCGTTTGGGGTTATTTGGGGGCATTTCTGTACTTTTTTGGGTCTGGTATTTTCTAAAAAGTGTCCTTATCTCTTATTAGACGTGTGGATCCGATGTTGGGGGTCATGACTTGCGAATCGATACCTATTTTGATATATGTTCACTTTCGGATCAAACCAGACCAGGTGGGTCGTTTGGGGTTTATTTGGGGTCATTTCTGTACTTTTTTGGGTTTTGTATTTTCTAAAAAATGTCCTTATTTGTTATTAGACTTGTGGATGCGATGTTGAGGGTCGTGACCTTCCAACCGATACCTATTTCAACATATGTTCATTTTTGGTTTAAACCCTACCTGGTGGGTCGTTTGGGGTTATTTGGGGGCATTTTTGTACTTTTTTGGGTTTGATGTTTTTTTAAAAATGTCCTTACCTCTAATTAGACGTGTGGATGCGATGTTGAGGGTCGTGACCTTCAAATCGATACCTATTTTGACATATGTTCATTTTTTGTTTAAACTAGACTGGGTGGGTCGTTAGGGGTTATTTGGGGGCATTTCTGTACATTTTTGGGTTTGGTATGTTCTAAAAAGTGTCATTTTCTCTTATTAGACGTGTGGATGCCATGTTGAGGATCGTGACCTTCGAATCGATACCTATTTCGACATATGTTCATTTTCGGTTAAAACCAGACTCCGTGGGTCGTTTGGGGTTATTTGGAGGCATTTTTTTACCTTTTTGGGTTTGGTATTTCCTAAAAAGTGTTCTTATCTCTTATTAGATGTGTGGATGCGATATTTCGACAAATGTTCATTTTCGGTTTAAACCAGTCCAGGTGGGTCATTTAGGGTAATTTGGGGGCATTTCCTTACTTTTTTGAATTTGGTATTTTCTAAAAACTATCCTTATCTCTTATTAGACGTATGGATGCGATGTTTAGGGTCATGACCTTCGAATAGATACCTATTTTGGCATATGTTCATTTTCGATTTAAACCAGACCGGGTGGGTCGTTTTGGGTTATTTGTAGGCATTTCTACACTTTTTTGTTTTGGGGATTTTCTAAAAAGTGTCCTTATCTCTTATTAGACTTGTGGATGCGATTTTGAGGGTCGTGACCTTTGAATCGATACCTATTTTGGCTTCTGTTCATTTTCAATTTAAACCAGATCGGGTGGGTCGTTTGGGGTTATTTGGGGGCATTTCTGTACTTTTTTGGGGTTGGGATTTTCTTAAAACGGTCCTTATCTCTTATTATACGTGTGGATACGATGTTGAGGGTCGTGACCTTCGAATCGATACCCATTTCGACATATGTTCATTTCGGTTTAAACCAGACTGCATGGGTCGTTTGGGGTTATTTGGAGGCATTTTTTTACTTTTTTGGGTTTGGTATTTCCTAAAAAGTGTGCTTATCTCTTATTAGACTTGTGGATGCGATGTTGAGGGTCGTGACCTTCGAATCGATACCTATTTTGACATATATTCATTTTCGATCTAAACCAGACAGGGTGGGTCGTTTGGGGTTATTTGGGGGCATTTCTGTACATTTTTGGGTTTGGTATGTTCTAA
Organism: Telopea speciosissima; assembly: GCF_018873765.1. Taxonomy (NCBI): domain Eukaryota; kingdom Viridiplantae; phylum Streptophyta; class Magnoliopsida; order Proteales; family Proteaceae; genus Telopea; species Telopea speciosissima. The sequence goes on along the minus strand of NC_057923.1, from coordinate 33,600 downwards.
AAAGTGTCATTTTCTCTTATTAGACGTGTGGATGCCATGTTGAGGATCGTGACCTTCGAATCGATACCTATTTCGACATATGTTCATTTTCGGTTAAAACCAGACTCCGTGGGTCGTTTGGGGTTATTTGGAGGCATTTTTTTCTTTTTTGGGTTTGGTATTTCCTAAAAAGTGTCCTTATCTCTTATTAGATGTGTGGATGCGATATTTCGACAAATGTTCATTTTCGGTTTAAACCAGTCCAGGTGGGTCATTTAGGGAAATTTGGGGGCATTTCCTTACTTTTTTGAATTTGGTATTTTCTAAAAACTATCCTTATCTCTTATTAGACGTATGGATGCGATGTTTAGGGTGATGACCTTCGAATAGATACCTATTTTGGCATATGTTCATTTTCGATTTAAACCAGACCGGGTGGGTCGTTTTGGGTTATTTGTAGGCATTTCTACACTTTTTTGTTTTGGGGATTTTCTAAAAAGTGTCCTTATCTCTTATTAGACTTGTGGATGCGATTTTGAGGGTCGTGACCTTTGAATCGATACCTATTTTGGCTTCTGTTCATTTTCAATTTAAACCAGATCGGGTGGGTCGTTTGGGGTTATTTGGGGGCATTTCTGTACTTTTTTGGGGTTGGGATTTTCTTAAAACGGTCCTTATCTCTTATTATACGTGTGGATACGATGTTGAGGGTCGTGACCTTCGAATCGATACCCATTTCGACATATGTTCATTTCGGTTTAAACCAGATCATGGGTCGTTTGGGGTTATTTGGAGGCATTTTTTACTTTTTTGGGTTTGGTATTTCCTAAAAAGTGTGCTTATCTCTTATTAGACTTGTGGATGCGATGTTGAGGGTCGTGACCTTCGAATCGATACCTATTTTGACATATATTCATTTTCGATCTAAACCAGACAGGGTGGGTCGTTTGGGGTTATTTGGGGGATTTCTGTACTTTTTTGGGTTTGGGATTTTCTAAAAAGTGTCCTTATCACTTATTAGACATGTGGATGCGATGTTGAGGGTCGTGACCTTCGAATCGATACCTTTTTTGAGATATGTTCATTTTTATTTTAAACTACACCGGGTGGGTCGTTTGGGGTTATTTGGGGGCATTTCTATACTATTTTGGGTTTGGAATTTTCTAAAAAGTGTGGATGCGATGTTGAGGGTCGTGACCTTCGAACCGATACCTATTTCGACATATGTTCATTTTTTGTTTAAACCCTACCAGGTGGGTCGTTTGGGGTTATTTGGGGCATTTCTGTATTTTTTTGGGTTTGGGATTTTTTAAAAAGTATCCTTATCTTGAATTGCACATGTGGATGCGATCTTGACGGTAGTGACCATCGAATCGATACCTATTTCGACATATGTTCATTTTTGGTTTAAGCTAGACTGGGTAGGTCGTTCGGGGTTCTTTGGGGGCATTTCTGTACATTTTTGGGTTTTGTATTTTCTAAAAAGTGTCATTTTCTCTTAGTAAAGATGTGGATGAAATGTTGAAGATCGTGACCTTTGAATCGATACCTATTTCGGCAGATGTTCAGTTGGGGTGAACCAGACCGTTGAGGTCGTTTGGGGTTATTTGGGGGCAGTTTAGAACTTTTTTGGATTTGAGATTATCGAAAAAGTGTCCTTATCTCTTATTAGACGTGTGGATGCAATGTTGAGGGTCATGACCTTCAAATCGAAACCTATTTCGACATATGTTTATTTTCGGTTTAAACCGGACAGTGGGTTGTTCCGGGTTATTTTGGGGTATTTCAGTACTTTTTGGGTTTTGGATTTTCTAAAAAGTGTCCTTATCTCTTATTAGATGTGTGGACGCGATGTTGAGGGTTGGGACCTTCGAATCGATACCGATTTTGACATATGTTCATTTTCATTTTAAATCGACCGGTGGGTCGTTGGGGTTATGGGGGCATTTCTGTACTTCTTTGGGTTTGGTATTTTTATAAAGTGCCCTTATCCCTTATTAGACGTGTGGATGCGATGTTGAGGGTCGTGTCCTTCGAGCGATAGCTAATTCGGCATATGTGTATTTTCGGTTTAAACCAGACTGGTGGGTCGTTTGGGGTTATTTGGGGGCATTTCTGTACTTTTGGGGTTTGGGATTCTTTAAAAAGTGTCTGGATCTCTTATTAGATGTGTGGATGAGCTGTTGAGGGTCGTGACCTTCGAATCGATGCCAATTTCGGCATATGTTCATTTTTGGATTCAACTAGACCGGGTGGGTCGTTTGGGGTTATTTGGGGGCATTTCTGTACTATTTTGGGTTTAGGATTTTCTAAAAAGTGTCCTCATCTCTTATTAGACGTGTGGATGCAATGTTGAGGGTCGTTACCTTCGAATCAATACCTATTTCGACATATGTTCATTTTCGTTTTAATCAGACCAGGTGGGTCATTTAGGGTTATTTGGGGGCATTTTTGTACTTTTCTGGGTTGGGGGTTTTCTAAAAAGTGTCCTCATCTCTTATTAGACTTGTGGATGCGATGTTGAGGGTTGTGACCTTTGAATCGATACCTATTTCAGTTTCTGTTAATTTTCGATTTAAACCAGACCGGGTGGGTCGTTTGGGGTTATTTGGGGGTATTTCTGTACTTTTTTGGGTTTGGTATTTTTTATAAAGTGCCCTTATCTCTTATTAGACGTGTGGATGCGATGTTGAGGGTTGTGTCCTTCGAAGCGATAGCTAATTCGGCATACGTTCATTTTCGGTTTAAACCAGACCAGGTGGGTCATTTAGGGTAATTTGGGGGCATTTCCTTACTTTTTTGAATTTGGTATTTTCTAAAAACTATCCTTATCTCTTATTAGACGTATGGATGGGATGTTTAGGGTCATGACCTTCGAATCGATACCTATTTTGGCATATGTTCATTTTCGATTTAAACCAGATCGGGTGGGTCGTTTTGGGTTATTTGTAGGCATTTCTACACTTTTTTGGGTTGGGGATTTTCTAAAAAGTGTCCTTATCTCTTATTAGACTTGTGGATGCGATGTTGAGGGTCGTGACCTTTGAATCGATACCTATTTTGGCTTCTGTTCATTTTCAATTTAAACCAGATCGGGTGGGTCGTTTGGGGTTATTTGGGGGCATTTCTGCACTTTTTTGGGGTTGGGATTTTCTTAAAATGGTCCTTATCTCTTATTATACGTGTGGATGCGATGTTGAGGGTCGTGACCTTCGAATCGATACCTATTTCGACATATGTTCATTTTCGGTTTAAACCAGACTACGTGGGTCGTTTGGGGTTATTTGGAGGCATTTTTTTACTTTTTTGGGTTTGGTATTTCCTAAAAAGTGTCCTTATCTTTTATTAGACTTGTGGATGTGATGTTGAGGGTCGTGACCTTCGAATCGATACCTATTTTGACATATATTTATTTTCGATCTAAACCAGACAGGGTGGGTCGTTCGAGGTTATTTGGGGGCATTTCTGTATTTTTTGGGTTTGGGATTTTCTAAAAAGTGTCCTTATCACTTATTAGACGTGTGGATGCGATGTTGAGGGTCGTGACCTTCGAATCGATACCTTTTTTGACATATGTTCATTTTTATTTTAAACTACACCGGGTGGGTCGTTTGGGGTTATTTGGGGGCATTTCTGTACTATTTTGGGTTTGGGATTTTCTAAAAAGTGTAGATACTATGTTGAGGGTCGTGACCTTCGAACCGATACCTATTTCGACATATGTTCATTTTTTGTTTAAACCCTACCAGGTGGGTCGTTTGGGGTTATTTGGGGCATTTCTGTACTTTTTTGGGTTTGGGATTTTTTAAAAAGTATACTTATCTTGAATTGCACATGTGGATGCGATCTTGAGGGTTGGGACCTTCGAATCGATACCTATTTCGACATATGTTCATTTTTGGTTTAAGCTAGACTGGGTGGGTCGTTCAGGGTTATTTGGGGGCATTTCTGTACATTTTTGGGTTTTGTATTTTCTAAAAAGTGTCATTTTCTCTTATTAGACATGTGGATGAAATGTTGAAGATCGTGACCTTTGAATCGATACCTATTTCGACAGATGTTCAGTTGGGGTAAACCAGACCGTTGAGGTCGTTTGGGGTTATTTGGGGGCAGTTTAGTACTTTTTTGGATTTGAGATTTTCGAAAAAGTGTCCTTATCTCTTATTAGACGTGTGGATGCAATGTTGAGGGTCAGGACCTTCAAATCGATACCTATTTTGATATATGTTTATTTTCGGTTTAAACTAGACAGGGTGGGTTGTTCCGGGTTATTTTGGGGTATTTCAGTACTTTTTTGGGTTTTGGATTTTCTAAAAAGTGTCCTTATCTCTTATTAGATGTGTGGATGCGATGTTGAGTGTTGGGACCTTCGAATCGATACCGATTTTGACATATGTTCATTTTCATTTTAAACCAGATCGGGTGGGTCGTTGGGGTTAGTTGGGGGCATTTCTGTACTTCATTGTGTTTGGTATTTTTTTAAAAAAAGTCCTTATCCCATATTAGACTTGTGGATGCGATGTTGAGGGTCGTGTCCTTCAGAGCGATAGCTAATTCGGCATATGTGTATTTTCGGTTTAAACCAGATTGGGTGGGTCGTTTGGGGTTATTTGGTGGCATTTCTACACTTTTTGGGGTTTGGGATTCTTTAAAAAGTGTCTGGATCTCTTATTAGACGTGTGGATGAGATGTTGGGGGTCGTGACCTTCGAATCAATGCCAATTTCGCATATGTTCATTTTTGGATTCAACTAGACCGGGTGGGTCGTTTGGGGTTATTTGGGGTATTTCTGTACTTTTTGGGTTTAGGATTTTCTAAAAAGTGTCCTCATCTCTTATTAGACGTGTGGATACGATGTTGAGGGTCGTGACCTTTGAATCGATACCTATTTTGACATATGTTCATTTTCGTTTTAATCAGACCAGGTGGGTCATTTAGGGTTATTTGGGGGCATTTTTGTACTTTTCTGGGTTGGGGGTTTTCTAAAAGGTGTCCTTATCTCTTATTAGACTTGTGGATGCGATGTTGAGGGTTGTGACCTTTGAATCGATACCTATTTCGGTTTCATTAATTTTCGATTTAAACCAGGCCGTGGGTCGTTTGGGGTTATTTGGGGCATTTTGTACTTTTTTGGGTTTGGTATTTTTACAAACTGCCCTTATCTCTTATTAGACGTGTGGATGCGATGTTGAGGGTTGTGTCCTTCGAAGCGATAGCTAATTCGGCATACGTTCATTTTTTGTTTAAACCAGACCAGGTGGGTCGTTTGAGGTTATTTGGGGGCATTTCTGTACTTTTTGGGGTTTGGGATTCTCTAAAAAGTGTCCTTATCTCTTATTAGACATGTGGATGCGATGTTGAGGGTCATGACCTTCGAATCGATACCAATTTCGATATATGTTCATTTTCGATTTACCCAACCGGGTGGGTCATTTAGGGTTATTTGGGGGCATTTCTGTTCTTTTTTGGGTTGGGGATTTTCTAAAAAGTGTCCTTATCTCTAATTTGACGTGTGGATGCGATGTTGAGGGTCATGACCTACGAATCGATACCTATTTCGACATATGTTCATTTTCAGTTTAAGCCTGACTGGCTGGGTCGTTTGGGGTTATTTGGGGGCATTTTTGTTCATTTTTGGGTTTGATAATTTTTTAAAAGTGTCCTTTTGTCTTATTAGATGTGTGGATGCAATGTTGAGGTTCTTGACCATCGAATCGATACCAATTTGGGCATATGTTCATTTTCGATTTAAACCAGTCCGGGTGGAGTTCGATTAGGGTTATTTGGGGGCATTTCTGTACTTTTTATGATTTTTGATTTTCTAAAATGTGTCATTATCTCTTATTAGACGTGTGGATGCGATATTGAGGGCCGTGACCTTCGAATCGACCTATTTCAGCATATGTTCATTTTCGGTTTAAACCAGAACGAGTGGAATTCGTTTAGGGTTATTTGGGGGCATTTCCGTACTTTTTTGAGTTTGTGATTTTCTAAAAAGTGCAATTATCGCTTATTAGAAGTGTGAATGCGATGTTGAGGGCCGTGACCTTCGAATCGATACCTATTTTGGCACCTGTTCATTTTTTATTTAAATCAGACCGGGTGGGTCGTTTGGGGTTATTTGAGGGCATTTCTGTATTTTTTGGGTCTGGTATTTTCTAAAAAGTGTCCTTATCTCTTATTAGACGTGTGGATGCGATGTTGGGGGTCATGACTTGCGAATCGATACCTATTTCGACATATGTTCACTTTCGGATTAAACCAGACCAGGTGGGTCGTTTGGGGTTTATTTGGGGTCATTTCTGCACTTTTTGGGTTTTGTATTTTCTAAAAAGTGTCCTTATCTCTTATTAGATGTGTGGATGCGATATTTCGACAAATGTTCATTTTCGGTTAAAACCGACAGTGGGTCATTTAGGGTAATTTGGGGGCATTTCCTTACTTTTTTGAATTTGGTATTTTCTAAAAACTATCCTTATCTCTTATTAGACGTATGGATGCGATGTTTAGGGTCATGACCTTCGAATCGATACCTATTTTGGCATATGTTCATTTTCGATTTAAACCAGACCGGGTGGGTCGTTTTGGGTTATTTGTTGGCATTTCTACACTTTTTTGGGTTGGGGATTTTCTAAAAAGTGTTATTATCTCTTATTAGACTTGTGGATGCGATGTTGAGGGTCGTGACCTTTGAATCGATACCTATTTTGGCTTTTGATCATTTTCGATTTAAACCAGATCGGGTGGGTCGTTTGGGGTTATTTGGGGGCATTTCTGCACTTTTTTGGGTTGGGATTTTCTTAAAATGGTCCTTATCTCTTACTATACGTGTGGATGCGATGTTGAGGGTCGTGACCTTCGAATCGATACCTTTTTGACATATGTTCATTTTTATTTTAAACTACACCGGGTGGGTCGTTTGGGGTTATTTGGGGGCATTTCTGTCTGCTTTTTGGGTTTGGGATTTTCTAAAAAGTGTGGATACGATGTTGAGGGTCGTGACCTTCGAACCGATACCTATTTCGACATATGTTCATTTTTTGTTTAAACCCTACCAGGTGGGTCGTTTGGGGTTATTTGGGGCATTTCTGTACTTTTTTGGGTTTGGGATTTTTTAAAAAGTTTCCTTATCTTGAATTGCACTTGTGGATACGATCTTGAGGGTTGTGACCATCGAATCGATACCTATTTCGACATATGTTCATTTTTGGTTTAAGCTAGACTGGGTGGGTTGTTCGGGGTTATTTGGGGGCATTTCTGTACATTTTTGGTTTTTGTATTTTCTAAAAAGTGTCATTTTCTCTTATTAGACATGTGGATGAAATGTTGAAGATCGTGACCTTTGAATCGATACCTATTTCGGCAGATGTTCAATTGGGGTAAACCAGATCGTTGAGGTCGTTTGGGGTTATTTGGGGGCAGTTTAGTATTTTTTTGGATTTGAGATTATCGAAAAAGTGTCCTTATCTCTTATTAGACGTGTGGATGCAATGTTGAGGGTCATGACCTTCAAATCGAAACCTATTTCGACATATGTTTATTTTCGGTTTAAACCAGACAGGGTGGGTTGTTCCGGGTTATTTTGGGGTATTTCAGTACTTTTTTGGGTTTTGGATTTTCTAAAAAGTGTCCTTATCTCTTATTAGATGTGTGGACGCGATGTTGAGGGTTGGGACCTTCGAATCGATACCGATTTTGACATATGTTCATTTTCATTTTAAATCAGACCGGGTGGGTCGTTGGGGTTATGGGGGCATTTCTGTACTTCTTTGGGTTTGGTATTTTTTATAAAGTGCCCTTATCCCTTATTAGACGTGTGGATGCGATGTTGAGGGTCGTGTCCTTCAGAGCGATAGCTAATTCGGCATATGTGTATTTTCGGTTTAAACCAGACCGGGTGGGTCGTTTGGGGTTATTTGGGGGCATTTCTGTACTTTTTGGGGTTTGGGATTCTTTAAAAAGTGTCTGGATCTCTTATTAGATGTGTGGATGAGCTGTTGAGGGTCGTGACCTTCGAATCGATGCCAATTTCGGCATATGTTCATTTTTGGATTCAACTAGACCGGGTGGGTCGTTTGGGGTTATTTGGGGGCATTTCTGTACTATTTTGGGTTTAGGATTTTCTAAAAAGTGTCCTCATCTCTTATTAGACGTGTGGATGCAATGTTGAGGGTCGTTACCTTCGAATCAATACCTATTTCGACATATGTTCATTTTCGTTTTAATCAGACCAGGTGGGTCATTTAGGGTTATTTGGGGGCATTTTTGTACTTTTCTGGGTTGGGGGTTTTCTAAAAAGTGTCCTCATCTCTTATTAGACTTGTGGATGCGATGTTGAGGGTTGTGACCTTTGAATCGATACCTATTTCAGTTTCTGTTAATTTTCGATTTAAACCAGACCGGGTGGGTCGTTTGGGGTTATTTGGGGGTATTTCTGTACTTTTTTGGGTTTGGTATTTTTTATAAAGTGCCCTTATCTCTTATTAGACGTGTGTATGCGATGTTGAGGGTTGTGTCCTTGAAGCGATAGCTAATTCGGCATACGTTCATTTTCGGTTTAAACCAGGACTGTGGGTCATTTAGGGTAATTTGGGGGCATTTCCTTACTTTTTTGAATTTGGTATTTTCTAAAAACTATCCTTATCTCTTATCAGACGTATGGATGGGATGTTTAGGGTCATGACCTTCGAATCGATACCTATTTTGGCATATGTTCATTTTCGATTTAAACCAGATCGGGTGGGTCGTTTTGGGTTATTTGTAGGCATTTCTACACTTTTTTGGGTTGGGGATTTTCTAAAAAGTGTCCTTATCTCTTATTAGACTTGTGGATGCGATGTTGAGGGTCGTGACCTTTGAATCGATACCTATTTTGGCTTCTGTTCATTTTCAATTTAAACCAGATCGGGTGGGTCGTTTGGGGTTATTTGGGGGCATTTCTGCACTTTTTTGGGGTTGGGATTTTCTTAAAACGGTCCTTATCTCTTATTATACGTGTGGATGCGATGTTGAGGGTCGTGACCTTCGAATCGATACCTATTTCGACATATGTTCATTTTCGGTTTAAACCAGACTACGTGGGTCGTTTGGGGTTATTTGGAGGCATTTTTTTACTTTTTTGGGTTTGGTATTTCCTAAAAAGTGTCCTTATCTTTTATTAGACTTGTGGATGTGATGTTGAGGGTCGTGACCTTCGAATCGATACCTATTTTGACATATATTTATTTTCGATCTAAACCAGACAGGGTGGGTCGTTCGAGGTTATTTGGGGGCATTTCTGTATTTTTTTGGGTTTGGGATTTTCTAAAAAGTGTCCTTATCACTTATTAGACGTGTGGATGCGATGTTGAGGGTCGTGACCTTCGAATCGATACCTTTTTTGACATATGTTCATTTTTATTTTAAACTACACCGGGTGGGTCGTTTGGGGTTATTTGGGGGCATTTCTGTACTATTTTGGGTTTGGGATTTTCTAAAAAGTGTAGATACTATGTTGAGGGTCGTGACCTTCGAACCGATACCTATTTCGACATATGTTCATTTTTTGTTTAAACCCTACCAGGTGGGTCGTTTGGGGTTATTTGGGGCATTTCTGTACTTTTTTGGGTTTGGGATTTTTTAAAAAGTATACTTATCTTGAATTGCACATGTGGATGCGATCTTGAGGGTTGGGACCTTCGAATCGATACCTATTTCGACATATGTTCATTTTTGGTTTAAGCTAGACTGGGTGGGTCGTTCAGGGTTATTTGGGGGCATTTCTGTACATTTTTGGGTTTTGTATTTTCTAAAAAGTGTCATTTTCTCTTATTAGACATGTGGATGAAATGTTGAAGATCGTGACCTTTGAATCGATACCTATTTCGACAGATGTTCAGTTGGGGTAAACCAGACCGTTGAGGTAGTTTGGGGTTATTTGGGGGCTGTTTAGTACTTTTTTGGATTTGAGATTTTCGAAAAAGTGTCCTTATCTCTTATTAGACGTGTGGATGCAATGTTGAGGGTCAGGACCTTCAAATCGATACCTATTTTGATATATGTTTATTTTCGGTTTAAACTAGACAGGGTGGGTTGTTCCGGGTTATTTTGGGGTATTTCAGTACTTTTTTGGGTTTTGGATTTTCTAAAAAGTGTCCTTATCTCTTATTAGATGTGTGGATGCGATGTTGAGTGTTGGGACCTTCGAATCGATACCGATTTTGACATATGTTCATTTTCATTTTAAACCAGATCGGGTGGGTCGTTGGGGTTAGTTGGGGGCATTTCTGTACTTCATTGTGTTTGGTATTTTTTTTAAAAAAGTCCTTATCCCATATTAGACTTGTGGATGCGATGTTGAGGGTCGTGTCCTTCAGAGCGATAGCTAATTCGGCATATGTGTATTTTTGGTTTAAACCAGATTGGGTGGGTCGTTTGGGGTTATTTGGGGGCATTTCTACACTTTTTGGGGTTTGGGATTCTTTAAAAAGTGTCTGGATCTCTTATTAGACGTGTGGATGAGATGTTGGGGGTCGTGACCTTCGAATCAATGCCAATTTCGGCATATGTTCATTTTTGGATTCAACTAGACCGGGTGGGTCGTTTGGGGTTATTTGGGGGTATTTCTGTACTTTTTTGGGTTTAGGATTTTCTAAAAAGTGTCCTCATCTCTTATTAGACGTGTGGATACGATGTTGAGGGTCGTGACCTTTGAATCGATACCTATTTTGACATATGTTCATTTTCGTTTTAATCAGACCAGGTGGGTCATTTAGGGTTATTTGGGGGCATTTTTGTACTTTTCTGGGTTGGGGGTTTTCTAAAAGGTGTCCTTATCTCTTATTAGACTTGTGGATGCGATGTTGAGGGTTGTGACCTTTGAATCGATACCTATTTCGGTTTCTGTTAATTTTCGATTTAAACCAGACCGGGTGGGTCGTTTGGGGTTATTTGGGGGCATTTTGTACTTTTTTGGGTTTGGTATTTTTTACAAACTGCCCTTATCTCTTATTAGACGTGTGGATGCGATGTTGAGGGTTGTGTCCTTCGAAGCGATAGCTAATTCGGCATACGTTCATTTTTTGTTTAAACCAGACCAGGTGGGTCGTTTGAGGTTATTTGGGGGCATTTCTGTACTTTTTGGGGTTTGGGATTCTCTAAAAAGTGTCCTTATCTCTTATTAGACATGTGGATGCGATGTTGAGGGTCATGACCTTCGAATCGATACCAATTTCGATATATGTTCATTTTCGATTTACCCAACCGGGTGGGTCATTTAGGGTTATTTGGGGGCATTTCTGTTCTTTTTTGGGTTGGGGATTTTCTAAAAAGTGTCCTTATCTCTAATTTGACGTGTGGATGCGATGTTGAGGGTCATGACCTACGAATCGATACCTATTTCGACATATGTTCATTTTCGCTTTAAGCTTTACCGTTTGGGTCGTTTGGGGTTATTTGGGGGCATTTTTGTTCATTTTTGGGTTTGATAATTTTTTAAAAGTGTCCTTTTGTCTTATTAGATGTGTGGATGCAATGTTGAGGTTCTTGACCATCGAATCGATACCAATTTGGGCATATGTTCATTTTCGATTTAAACCAATCTAGGGTGGAGTTCGATTAGGGTTATTTGGGGGCATTTCTGTACTTTTTATGATTTTTGATTTTCTAAAATGTGTCATTATCTCTTATTAGACGTGTGGATGCGATATTGAGGGCCGTGACCTTCGAATCGATACCTATTTCAGCATATGTTCATTTTCGGTTTAAACCAGAACGGGTGGAATTCGTTTAGGGTTATTTGGGGGCATTTCCGTACTTTTTTGAGTTTGTGATTTTCTAAAAAGTGCAATTATCGCTTATTAGAAGTGTGAATGCGATGTTGAGGGCCGTGACCTTCGAATCGATACCTATTTTGGCATCTCTTCATTTTTTATTTAAATCAGACCGGGTGGGTCGTTTGGGGTTATTTGAGGGCATTTCTGTATTTTTTTGGGTCTGGTATTTTCTAAAAAGTGTCCTTATCTCTTATTAGACGTGTGGATGCGATGTTGGGGGTCATGACTTGCGAATCGATACCTATTTCGACATATGTTCACTTTCGGATTAAACCAGACCAGGTGGGTCGTTTGGGGTTTATTTGGGGTCATTTCTGCACTTTTTTGGGTTTTGTATTTTCTAAAAAGTGTCCTTATCTCTTATTAGATGTGTGGATGCGATATTTCGACAAATGTTCATTTTCGGTTAAAACCAGACCAGGTGGGTCATTTAGGGTAATTTGGGGGCATTTCCTTACTTTTTTGAATTTGGTATTTTCTAAAAACTATCCTTATCTCTTATTAGACGTATGGATGCGATGTTTAGGGTCATGACCTTCGAATCGATACCTATTTTGGCATATGTTCATTTTCGATTTAAACCAGACCGGGTGGGTCGTTTTGGGTTATTTGTTGGCATTTCTACACTTTTTTGGGTTGGGGATTTTCTAAAAAGTGTTATTATCTCTTATTAGACTTGTGGATGCGATGTTGAGGGTCGTGACCTTTGAATCGATACCTATTTTGGCTTTTGATCATTTTCGATTTAAACCAGATCGGGTGGGTCGTTTGGGGTTATTTGGGGGCATTTCTGCACTTTTTTTGGGTTGGGATTTTCTTAAAATGGTCCTTATCTCTTACTATACGTGTGGATGCGATGTTGAGGGTCGTGACCTTCGAATCGATACCTTTTTTGACATATGTTCATTTTTATTTTAAACTACACCGGGTGGGTCGTTTGGGGTTATTTGGGGGCATTTCTGTACTATTTTGGGTTTGGGATTTTCTAAAAAGTGTGGATACGATGTTGAGGGTCGTGACCTTGAACCGATACCTATTTCGACATATGTTCATTTTTTGTTTAAACCCTACCAGGTGGGTCGTTTGGGGTTATTTGGGGCATTTACGTACTTTTTTGGGTTTGGGATTTTTAAAAAGTATCCTTATCTTGAATTACACTTGTGGATACGATCTTGAGGGTTGTGACCATCGAATCGATACCTATTTCGACATATGTTCATTTTTGGTTTAAGCTAGACTGGGTGGGTTGTTCGGGGTTATTTGGGGGCATTTCTGTACATTTTTGGTTTTTGTATTTTCTAAAAAGTGTCATTTTCTCTTATTAGACATGTGGATGAAATGTTGAAGATCGTGACCTTTGAATCGATACCTATTTCGGCAGATGTTCAATTGGGGTAAACCAGATCGTTGAGGTCGTTTGGGGTTATTTGGGGGCAGTTTAGTATTTTTTTGGATTTGAGATTATCGAAAAAGTGTCCTTATCTCTTATTAGACGTGTGGATGCAATGTTGAGGGTCATGACCTTCAAATCGATACCTAGTTCGACATATGTTTATTTTCGGTTTAAACCAGACAGGGTGGGTTGTTCCGGGTTATTTTGGGGTATTTCAGTACTTTTTTGGGTTTTGGATTTTCTAAAAAGTGTCCTTATCTCTTATTAGATGTGTGGATGCGATGTTGAGGGTTGGGACCTTCGAATCGATACCGATTTTAACATATGTTCATTTTCATTTTAAACCAGACCGAGTGGGTCGTTGGGGTTATTTGGGGGCATTTCTGTACTTCTTTGGGTTTGGTATTTTTTATAAAGTGCCCTTATCCCTTATTAGACGTGTGGATGCGATGTTGAGGGTCGTGTCCCTCAGAGCGATAGCTAATTCGGCATATGTGTATTTTCGGTTTAAACCAGACCGGGTGGGTCGTTTGGGGTTATTTGGGGGCATTTCTGTACTTTTTGGGGTTTGGGATTCTTTAAAAAGTGTCTGGATCTCTTATTAGATGTGTGGATGAGATGTTGAGGGTCGTGACCTTCGAATCGATACCTATTTCGACATATGTTCATTTTCGGTTTAAACCAGACTACGTGGGTCGTTTGGGGTTATTTGGAGGCATTTTTTTACTTTTTTGGGTTTGGTATTTCCTAAAAAGTGTCCTTATCTCTTATTAGACTTGTGGATGCGACGTTGAGGGTCGTGACCTTCGAATCGATACCTATTTTGACATATATTTATTTTCGATCTAAACCAGACAGGGTGGGTCGTTCGAGGTTATTTGGGGGCATTTCTGTGTTTTTTTGGGTTTGGGATTTTCTAAAAAGTGTCCTTATCACTTATTAGACATGTGGATGCGATGTTGAGGGTTGTGACCTTCGAATCGATACCTTTTTTGACATATGTTCATTTTTATTTTAAACTACACCGGGTGGGTCGTTTGGGGTTATTTGGGGGCATTTCTGTACTATTTTGGGTTTTGTATTTTCTAAAAAGTGTCATTTTCTCTTATTAGACATGTGGATGAAATGTTGAAGATCGTGACCTTTGAATCGATACCTATTTAATGAGATGTTCGGATGGGGTAAACCGGACCGTTGAGGTCGTTTGGGGTTATTTGGGGGCAGTTTAGTACTTTTTTGGATTTGAGATTTTCGAAAAAGTGTCCTTATCACTTATTAGACGTGTGGATGCAATGTTGAGGGTCAGGACCTTCAAATCGATACCTATTTTGATATATGTTTATTTTCGGTTTAAACCAGACAGGGTGGGTTGTTCCGGGTTATTTTGGGGTATTTCAGTACTTTTTTGGGTTTTGGATTTTCTAAAAAGTGTCCTTATCTCTTATTAGATGTGTGGATGCGATGTTGAGGGTTGGGACCTTCGAATCGATACCGATTTTGACATATGTTCATTTTCATTTTAAACCAGATCGGGTGGGTCGTTGGGGTTAGTTGGGGGCATTTCTGTACTTCATTGTGTTTGGTATTTTTTTTAAAAAAGTCCTTATCCCATATTAGACTTGTGGATGCGATGTTGAGGGTCGTGTCCTTCAGAGCGATAGCTAATTCGGCATATGTGTATTTTCGGTTTAAACCAGATTGGGTGGGTTGTTTGGGGTTATTTGGGGGCATTTCTACACTTTTTGGGGTTTGGAATTCTTTAAAAAGTGTCTGGATCTCTTATTAGACGTGTGGATGAGATGTTGGGGGTCGTGACCTTCGAATCAATGCCAATTTCGGCATATGTTCATTTTTGGATTCAACTAGACCGGGTGGGTCGTTTGGGGTTATTTGGGGGTATTTCTGTACTTTTTTGGTTTAGGATTTTCTAAAAAGTGTCCTCATCTCTTATTAGACGTGTGGATGCGATGTTGAGGGTCGTGACCTTTGAATCGATACCTATTTTGACATATGTTCATTTTCGTTTTAATCAGACCAGGTGGGTCATTTAGGGTTATTTGGGGGCATTTTTGTACTTTTCTGGGTTGGGGGTTTTCTAAAAGGTGTCCTTATCTCTTATTAGACTTGTGGATGCGATGTTGAGGGTTGTGACCTTTGAATTGATACCTATTTCGGTTTCTGTTAATTTTCGATTTAAACCAGACCGAGTGGGTCGTTTGGGGTTATTTGGGGGCATTTTGTACTTTTTTGGGTTTGGTATTTTTTATAAAGTGCCCTTATCTCTTATTAGACGTGTGGATGCGATGTTGAGGGTTGTGTCCTTCGAAGCGATAGCTATTTCTGCATATGTTCATTTTTTGTTTAAACCAGACCAGGTGGGTCGTTTGAGGTTATTTGGGGGCATTTCTGTACTTTTTTGGGGTTTGGGATTCTCTAAAAAGTGTCCTTATCTCTTATTAGACATGTGGATGCGATGTTGAGGGTCATGACCTTCGAATCGATACCAATTTCGATATATGTTCATTTTCGGTTTACCTGACCCGGTGGGTCATTTAGGGTTATTTGGGGGCATTTCTGTTCTTTTTTTGGGTTGGGGATTTTCTAAAAAGTGTCCTTATCTCTAATTTGACGTGTGGATGCGATGTTGAGGGTCATGAGCTACGAATCGATACCTATTTCGACATATGTTCATTTTCAGTTTACGCCTGACTGGCTGGGTCGTTTGGGGTTATTTGGGGGCATTTTTGTTCATTTTTGGGTTTGATAATTTTTTAAAAGTGTCCTTTTGTCTTATTAGATGTGTGGATGCAATGTTGAGGTTCTTGACCATCGAATCGATACCAATTTGGGCATATGTTCATTTTCGATTTAAACCAGTCCGGGTGGAGTTCGATTAGGGTTATTTGGGGGCATTTCTGTACTTTTTATGATTTTTGATTTTCTAAAATGTGTCATTATCTCTTATTATACGTGTAGATGCGATATTGAGGGCCGTGACCTTCGAATCGATACCTATTTTGGCATCTCTTCATTTTTTATTTAAATCAGACCGGGTGGGTCGTTTGGGGTTATTTGAGGGCATTTCTGTATTTTTTTGGGTCTGGTATTTTCTAAAAAGTGTCCTTATCTCTTATTAGACGTGTGGATGCGATGTTGGGGGTCATGACTTGCGTATCGATACCTATTTCGACATATGTTCACTTTCGGATTAAACCAGACCAGGTGGGTCGTTTGGGGTTTATTTGGGGTCATTTCTGCACTTTTTTGGGTTTTGTATTTTCTAAAAAGTGTCCTTATCTCTTATTAGATGTGTGGATGCGATGTTTAGGGTCATGACCTTCGAATCTATACCTATTTTGGCATATGTTCATTTTCGATTTAAACCAGACCGGGTGGGTCGTTTTGGGTTATTTGTTGGCATTTCTACACTTTTTTGGGTTGGGGATTTTCTAAAAAGTGTTATTATCTCTTATTAGACTTGTGGATGCGATGTTGAGGGTCGTGACCTTTGAATCGATACCTATTTTGGCTTTTGATCATTTTCGATTTAAACCAGATTGGGTGGGTCGTTTGGGGTTATTTGGGGGCATTTCTGCACTTTTTTGGGGTTGGGATTTTCTTAAAATGGTCCTTATCTCTTACTATACGTGTGGATGCGATGTTGAGGGTCGTGACCTTCGAATCGATACCTTTTTTGACATATGTTCATTTTTATTTTAAACTACACCGGGTGGGTCGTTTGGGGTTATTTGGGGGCATTTCTGTACTATTTTGGGTTTGGGATTTTCTAAAAAGTGTGGATACGATGTTGAGGGTCGTGACCTTCGAACCGATACCTATTTCGACATATGTTCATTTTTTGTTTAAACCCTACCAGGTGGGTCGTTTGGGGTTATTTGGGGCATTTCTGTACTTTTTTGGGTTTGGGATTTTTTAAAAAGTATCCTTATCTTGAATTGCACTTGTGGATACGATCTTGAGGGTTGTGACCATCGAATCGATACCTATTTCGACATATGTTCATTTTTGGTTTAAGCTAGACTGGGTGGGTTGTTCGGGGTTATTTGGGGGCATTTCTGTACATTTTTGGTTTTTGTATTTTCTAAAAAGTGTCATTTTCTCTTATTAGACATGTGGATGAAATGTTGAAGATCGTGACCTTTGAATTGATACCTATTTCGGCAGATGTTCAATTGGGGTAAACCAGATCGTTGAGGTCGTTTGGGGTTATTTGGGGGCAGTTTAGTATTTTTTTGGATTTGAGATTATCGAAAAAGTGTCCTTATCTCTTATTAGACGTGTGGATGCAATGTTGAGGGTCAGGACCTTCAAATCGATACCTAGTTCGACATATGTTTATTTTCGGTTTAAACCAGACAGGGTGGGTTGTTCCGGGTTATTTTGGGGGTATTTCTGTACTTTTTTGGGTTTTGGATTTTCTAAAAAGTGTCCTTATCTCTTATTAGATGTGTGGATGCGATGTTGAGGGTTGGGACCTTCGAATCGATACCGATTTTAACATATGTTCATTTTCATTTTAAACCAGACCGGGTGGGTCGTTGGGGTTATTTGGGGGCATTTCTGTACTTCTTTGGGTTTGGTATTTTTTATAAAGTGCCCTTATCCCTTATTAGACGTGTGGATGCGATGTTGAGGGTCGTGTCCCTCAGAGCGATAGCTAATTCGGCATATGTGTATTTTCGGTTTAAACCAGACCGGGTGGGTCGTTTGGGGTTATTTGGGGGCATTTCTAAACTTTTTGGGGTTTGGGATTCTTTAAAAAGTGTCTGGATCTCTTATTAGACGTGTGGATGAGATGTTGAGGGTCGTGACCTTCGAATCGATGCCAATTTTGGCATATGTTCATTTTTTGATTCGACTAGACCGGGTGGGTCGTTTGGGGTTATTTGGGGGCATTTCTGTACTTTTTTGGGTTTTGGATTTTCGAAAAAGTGTCCTCATCTCTTATTAGACTTGTGGATGTGATGTTGAGGGTTGTGACCTTTGAATCGATACCTATTTCAGTTTCTGTTAATTTTCGATTTAAACCAGACCGGGTGGGTCGTTTGGGGTTATTTGGGGGTATTTCTGTACTTTTTTGGGTTTGGTATTTTTTATAAAGTGCCCTTATCTCTTATTAGACGTGTGGATGCGATGTTGAGGGTTGTGTTCTTCGAAGCGATAGCTAATTCGGCATACGTTCATTTTCGGTTTAAACCAGACCAGGTGGGTCATTTAGGGTAATTTGGGGGCATTTCCTTACTTTTTTGAATTTGGTATTTTCTAAAAACTATCCTTATCTCTTATTAGACGTATGGATGCGATGTTTAGGGTCATGACCTTCGAATCGATACCTATTTTGGCATATGTTCATTTTCGATTTAAACCAGACCGGGTGGGTCGTTTTGGGTTATTTGTAGGCATTTCTACACTTTTTTGGGTTGGGGATTTTCTAAAAAGTGTCCTTATCTCTTATTAGACTTGTGGATGCGATGTTGAGGGTCGTGACCTTTGAATCGATACCTATTTTGGCTTCTGTTCATTTTCAATTTAAACCAGATCGGGTGGATCATTTGGGGTTATTTGGGGGCATTACTGCACTTTTTTGGGGTTGGGATTTTCTTAAAACGGTCCTTATCTCTTATTATACGTGTGGATGCGATGTTGAGGGTCGTGACCTTTGAAACGATACCTATTTCGACATATGTTCATTTTCGGTTTAAACCAGACTACGTGGGTCGTTTGGGGTTATTTGGAGGCATTTTTTTACTTTTTTGGGTTTGGTATTTCCTAAAAAGTGTCCTTATCTCTTATTAGACTTGTGGATGGGATGTTGAGGGTCGTGACCTTCGAATCGATACCTATTTTGACATATATTTATTTTCGATCTAAACCAGACAGGGTGGGTCGTTCGAGGTTATTTGGGGGCATTTCTGTGTTTTTTTGGGTTTGGGATTTTCTAAAAAGTGTCCTTATCACTTATTAGACATGTGGATGCGATGTTGAGGGTTGTGACCTTCGAATCGATACCTTTTTTGACATATGTTCATTTTTATTTTAAACTACACTGGGTGGGTCGTTTGGGGTTATTTGGGGGCATTTTGTACTATTTTGGGTTTGGGATTTTCTAAAAAGTGTGGATGCGATGTTGAGGGGCGTGACCTTCGAACCGATACCTATTTCGACATATGTTCATTTTTTGTTTAAACCCTACCAGGTGGGTCGTTTGGGGTTATTTGGGGCATTTCTGTACTTTTTTGGGTTTGGGATTTTTTAAAAAGTATCCTTATCTTGAATTGCACATGTGGATGCGATCTTGAGGGTTGGGACCTTCGAATCGATACCTATTTCGACATATGTTCATTTTTGGTTTAAGCTAGACTGGGTGGGTCGTTCGGGGTTATTTGGGGGCATTTCTATACATTTTTGGGTTTTGTATTTTCTAAAAAGTGACATTTTCTCTTATTAGACATGTGGATGAAATGTTGAAGATCGTGACCTTTGAATCGATACCTATTTCGACAGATGTTCAGTTGGGGTAAACCAGACCGTTGAGGTCGTTTGGGGTTATTTGAGGGTAGTTTAAAAATTTTTTGGATTTGAGATTTTCGAAAAAGTGTCCTTATCTCTTATTAGACGTGTGGATGCAATGTTGAGGGTCAGGACCTTCAAATCGATACCTATTTTGATATATGTTTATTTTCGGTTTAAACCAGACAGGGTGGGTTGTTCCGGGTTATTTTGGGGTATTTCAGTACTTTTTTGGGTTTTGGATTTTCTAAAAAGTGTCCTTATCTCTTATTAGATGTGTGGATGCGATGTTGAGGGTTGGGACCTTCGAATCGATACCGATTTTGACATATGTTCATTTTCATTTTAAACCAGATCGGGTGGGTCGTTGGGGTTAGTTGGGGGCATTTCTGTACTTCTTTGTGTTTGGTATTTTTTTTAAAAAAGTCCTTATCCCATATTAGATGTGTGGATGCGATGTTGAGGGTCGTGTCCTTCAGAGCGATAGCAAATTCGGCATATGTGTATTTTCGGTTTGAACCAGATTGGGTGGGTCGTTTGGGGTTATTTGGGGGCATTTCTATACTTTTTGGGGTTTGGGATTCTTTAAAAAGTGTCTGGATCTCTTATTAGACGTGTAGATGAGATGTTGGGGGTCGTGACCTTCGAATCAATGCCAATTTCGGCATATTTTCATTTTTGGATTCAACTAGACCGGGTGGGTCGTTTGGGGTTATTTGGGGGTATTTCTGTACTTTTTTGGGTTTAGGATTTTCTAAAAAGTGTCCTCATCTCTTATTAGACGTGTGGATGCGATGTTGAGGGTCGTGACCTTTGAATCGATACCTATTTCGACATATGTTCATTTTCGTTTTAATTAGACCAGGTGGGTCATTTAGGGTTATTTGGGGGCATTTTTGTACTTTTCTGGGTTGGGGGTTTTCTAAAAAGTGTCCTTATCTCTTATTAGACTTGTGGATGCGTTGTTGAGGGTTGTGACCTTTGAATCGATACCTATTTCGGTTTCTGTTAATTTTCGATTTAAACCAGACCGGGTGGGTCGTTTGGGGTTATTTGGGGGCATTTTGCACTTTTTTGGGTTTGATATTTTTTATAAAGTGCCCTTATCTCTTATTAGACGTGTGGATACGATGTTGAGGGTTGTGTCCTTTGAAGCGATAGCTAATTCGACATACGTTCATTTTTTGTTTAAACCAGACCAGGTGGGTCGTTTGAGGTTATTTGGGGGAATTTCTGCACTTTTTGGGGTTTGGGATTCTCTAAAAAGTGTCCTTATCTCTTATTAGACATGTGGATGCGATGTTGAGGGTCATGACCTTCGAATCGATACCAATTTCAACATATGTTCATTTTCGGTTTACCTGACCGGGTGGGTCATTTAGGGTTATTTGGGGGCATTTCTGTTCTTTTTTGGGTTGGGGATTTTCTAAAAAGTGTCCTTATCTCTAATTTGACGTGTGGATGCGATGTTGAGGGTCATGACCTACGAATCGATACCTATTTCGACATATGTTCATTTTCAGTTTAAGCCTGACTGGCTGGGTTGTTTGGGGTTATTTGGGGGCATTTTTGTTCATTTTTGGGTTTGATAATTTTTTAAAAGTGTCCTTTTGTCTTATTAGATGTGTGGATGCAATGTTGAGGTTCTTGACCATCGAATCGATACCAATTTGGGCATATGTTCATTTTCGGTTTAAACCAGTCCGGGTGGAGTTCGTTTAGGGTTATTTGGGGGCATTTCTGTACTTTTTATGATTTTTGATTTTCTAAAATGTGTCATTATCTCTTATTAGACGTGTGGATGCGATATTGAGGGCCGTGACCTTCGAATCGATACCTATTTCAGCATATGTTCATTTTCGGTTTAAACCAGAACGGGTGGAATTCGTTTAGGGTTATTTGGGGGCATTTCCGTACTTTTTTGAGTTTGTGATTTTCTAAAAAGTGCAATTATCGCTTATTAGAAGTGTCAATGCGATGTTGAGGGCCGTGACCTTCGAATCGATACCTATTTTGGCATCTCTTCATTTTTTATTTAAATCAGACCGGGTGGGTCGTTTGGGGTTATTTGGGGGCATTTCTGTATTTTTTTGGGTCTGGTATTTTCTAAAAAGTGTCCTTATCTCTTATTAGACGTGTGGATGCGATGTTGGGGGTCATGACTTGCGAATCGATACCTATTTCGACATATGTTCACTTTCGGATTAAACCAGACCAGGTGGGTCGTTTGGGGTTTATTTGGGGTCATTTCTGTACTTTTTTGGGTTTTGTATTTTCTAAAAAGTGTCCTTATTTGTTATTAGACTTGTGGATGCGATGTTGAGGGTCGTGACCTTCCAACCGATACCTATTTCAACATATGTTCATTTTTGGTTTAAACCCTACCTGGTGGGTCGTTTGGGGTTATTTGGGGGCATTTTTGTACTTTTTTGGGTTTGGGGTTTTTTAAAAAATTTCCTTAGCTCTAATTAGACGTGTGGATGCGATGTTGAGGGTCGTGACCTTCAAATCGATACCTATTTTGACATATGTTCATTTTTTATTTAAACTAGACTGGGTGGGTCATTTGGGGTTATTTTGGGGCATTTCTGTACATTTTTGGGTTTGGTATGTTCTAAAAAGTGTCATTTTCTCTTATTAGACGTGTGGATGCCATGTTGAGGATCGTGACCTTCGAATCGATACCTATTTCGACATATGTTCATTTTCGGTTAAAACCAGACTGCGTGGGTCGTTTGGGGTTATTTGGAGGAATTTTTTTACTTTTTTGGGTTTGGTATTTCCTAAAAAGTGTCCTTATCTCTTATTAGATGTGTGGATGCGATATTTCGACAAATGTTCATTTTCGGTTAAAACCAGACCAGGTGGGTCATTTAGGGTAATTTGGGGGCATTTCCTTACTTTTTTGAATTTGGTATTTTCTAAAAACTATCCTTATCTCTTATTAGACTTATGGATATGATGTTTAGGGTCATGACCTTCGAATCGATACCTATTTTGGCATATGTTTATTTTCAATTTAAACCAAACCGGGTGGGTCGTTTTGGGTTATTTGTTGGCATTTCTACACTTTTTTGGGTTGGGGATTTTCTAAAAAGTGTCCTTATCTCTTATTAGACTTGTGGATGCGATGTTGAGGGTCGTGACCTTTGAATCGATGCCTATTTTGGCTTTTGTTCATTTTCGATTTAAACCAGATCGGGTGGGTCGTTTGGGGTTATTTGGGGGCATTTCTGCACTTTTTTTGGGTTGGGATTTTCTTAAAATGGTCCTTATCTCTTATTATACGTGTGGATGCGATGTTGAGGGTCGTGACCTTCGAATCGATACCTATTTCGACATATGTTCATTTTTGGTTTAAACCAGTCTACGTGGGTCGTTTGGGGTTATTTGGAGGCATTTTTTTACTTTTTTGGGATTGGTATTTCCTAAAGAGTCTCCTTATCTCTTATTAGACTTGTGGATGCGATGTTGAGGGTCGTGACCTTCGAATTGATACCTATTTTGACATATATTCATTTTCGATCTAAACCAGACAGGGTGGGTCGTTCGGGGTTATTTGGGGGCATTTCTGTACTTTTTTGGGTTTGGGATTTTCTAAAAAGTGTCCTTATCACTTATTAGACATGTGGATGCGATGTTGAGGGTCGTGACCTTCGAATCGATACCTTTTTTGACATATGTTCATTTTTATTTTAAACTACACCGGGTGGGTCGTTTGGGGTTATTTGGGGGCATTTCTGTACTATTTTGGGTTTGGGATTTTCTAAAAAGTGTGGATGCGATGTTGAGGGTCGTGACCTTCGAACCGATACCTATTTCGACATATGTTCATTTTTTGTTTAAACCCTACCAGGTGGGTCGTTTGGGGTTATTTGGGGCATTTCTGTACTTTTTTGGGTTTGGGATTTTTTAAAAAGTATCCTTATCTTGAATTGCACTTGTGGATACGATCTTGAGGGTTGTGACCATCGAATCGATACCTATTTCGACATATGTTCATTTTTGGTTTAAGCTAGACTGGGTGGGTTGTTCGGGGTTATTTGGGGGCATTTCTGTACATTTTTTGTTTTTGTATTTTCTAAAAAGTGTCATTTTCTCTTATTAGACATGTGGATGAAATGTTGAAGATCGTGACCTTTGAATCGATACCTATTTCGGCAGATGTTCAGTTGGGGTAAACCAGATCATTGAGGTCGTTTGGGGTTATTTAGGGGCAGTTTAGTACTTTTTTGGATTTGAGATTATCGAAAAAGTGTCCTTATCTCTTATTAGACGTGTGGATGCAATGTTGAGGGTCATGACCATCAAATCGATACCTAGTTCGACATATGTTTATTTTCGATTTAAACCAGACAGGGTGGGTTGTTCCGGGTTATTTTGGGGTATTTCAGTACTTTTTTGGGTTTTGGATTTTCTAAAAAGTGTCCTTATCTCTTATTAGATGTGTGGATGCGATGTTGAGGGTTGGGACCTTCGAATCGATACCGATTTTGACATATGTTCATTTTCATTTTAAACCAGACCGGGTGGGTCGTTGGGGTTATTTGGGGGCATTTCTGTACTTCTTTGGGTTTGGTATTTTTTATAAAGTGCCCTTATCCCTTATTAGACGTGTGGATGCGATGTTGAGGGTCGTGTCCTTGAGCGATAGCTAATTCGGCATATGTGTATTTTCGGTTTAAACCAGACCGGGTGGGTCGTTTGGGGTTATTTGGGGGCATTTCTGTACTTTTTGGGGTTTGGGATTCTTTAAAAAGTGTCTGGATCTCTTATTAGACGTGTGGATGAGATGTTGAGGGTCGTGACCTTCGAATCGATGCCAATTTCGGCATGCATATGTTCATTTTTAGATTCAACTAGACCGGGTGGGTCGTTCGGGAGTAATTTGGGGCATTTCTGTACTTTTTTGGGTTTAGGATTTTCTAAAAAGTGTCCTCATCTCTTATTAGACGTGTGGATGTAATGTTGAGGGTCGTGACCTTCGAATCAATACCTATTTCGACATATGTTTCTTTTCGTTTTAATCAGACCAGGTGGGTCATTTAGGGTTATTTGGGGGCATTTTTGTACTTTTCTGGGTTGGGGGTTTTCTAAAAAGTGTCCTCATCTCTTATTAGACTTGTGGATGGGATGTTGAGGGTCGTGACCTTTGAATCGATACCTATTTTGGTTTCTGTTAATTTTCGATTTAAACCAGACCGGGTGGGTCGTTTGGGGTTATTTGGGGGTATTTCTGTACTTTTTTGGGTTTGGTATTTTTTATAAAGTGCCCTTATCCCTTATTAGACGTGTGGATGCGATGTTGAGGGTTGGGACCTTCGAATCGATACCGATTTTGACATATGTTCATTTTCATTTTAAACTACACCGGGTGGGTCATTGGGGTTATTTGGGGGCATTTCTGTACTTCTTTGGGTTTGGTATTTTTTATAAAGTGCCCTTATCCCTTATTAGACGTGTGGCTGCAATGTTGAGGGTCGTGTCCTTCAGAGCGATAGCTAATTCGGCATATGTGTATTTTCGGTTTAAACCAGACCGGGTGGGTCGTTTGGGGTTATTTGGGGGCATTTCTGTACTTTTTGGGGTTTGGGATTCTTTAAAAAGTGTCTGGATCTCTTATTAGACGTGTGGATGAGATGTTGAGGGTCGTGACCTTCGAATCGATGCCAATTTCGGCATATGTTCATTTTTAGATTCAACTAGACCGGGTGGGTCGTTCGGGGTAATTTGGGGGCATTTCTGTACTTTTTTGGGTTTAGGATTTTCTAAAAAGTGTCCTCATCTCTTATTAGACGTGTGGATGTAATGTTGAGGGTCGTGACCTTCGAATCAATACCTATTTCGACATATGTTTCTTTTCGTTTTAATCAGACCAGGTGGGTCATTTAGGGTTATTTGGGGGCATTTTTGTTCTTTTCTGGGTTGGGGGTTTTCTAAAAAGTGTCCTCATCTCTTATTAGACTTGTGGATGCGATGTTGAGGGTCGTGACCTTTGAATCGATACCTATTTTGGTTTCTGTTAATTTTCGATTTAAACCAGACCGGGTGGGTCGTTTGGGGTTATTTGGGGGTATTTCTGTACTTTTTTGGGTTTGGTATTTTTAATAAAGTGCCCTTATCTCTTATTAGACGTGTGGATACGATGTTGAGGGTTGTGTCCTTCGAAGCGATAGCTAATTTGGCATACGTTCATTTTCGGTTTAAACCAGACCAGGTGGGTCGTTTGAGGTTATTTGGGGGCATTTCTGTATTTTTTGGGGTTGGGGATTCTCTAAAAAGTGTCCTTATCTCTTATTAGACATGTGGATGCGATGTTGAGGGTCGTGACCTTCGAATCGATACCAATTTCGACATATGTTCATTTTCGATTTACTTGACTGGGTGGGTCATTTAGGGTTATTTGGGGGCATTTCTGTACTTTTTTGGGTTGGGGATTTTCTAATAAGTGTCCTTATCTCTAGTTTGACGTGTGGATGCGATGTTGAGGGTCATGACCTTCGAATCGATACCTATTTCGACATATGCTCATTTTCGGTTTAAGCCTGATTGGCTGGGTCGTTTGGGGTTATTTGGGGGCATTTTTGTACATTTTTGGGTTTGATATTTTTTTAAAAGTATCCTTTTGTCTTATTAGACGTGTGGATGCAATGTTGAGGTTCTTGACCATCGAATCGATACTAATTTGGGCATATGTTCATTTTCGATTTAAACCAGTCTGGGTGGAGTTCGTTTAGGGTTATTTTGGGGCATTTCTGTACTTTTTTTGATTTGTGATTTTCTAAAATGTGTCATTATCTCTTATTAGACGTGTGGATGCGATATTGAGGGCCGTGACCTTTGAATCGAAACCCATTTCGACATATGTTCATTTCGGTTTAATCCAGAACGGGTGGAATTCGTTTAGGGTTATTTGGGGGCATTTCTGTACTTTTTTAAGTTTGTGATTTTCTAAAAAGTGCCATTATCGCGTATTGGAAGTGTGAATGCGATGTTGAGGGCCGTGACCTTCGAATCGATACCTATTTCGGCATCTCTTCATTTTCGATTTAAATCAAATCGGGTGGGTCGTTTTGGGTTATTTGGGGCCATTTCTGTACTTTTTTGGGTCTGGTATTTTATAAAAAGTGTCCTTATCTCTTATTAGACGAGTGGATGCGATGTTGAGGGTCATGACTTGCGAATCGATACCTATTTCGACATATGTTCACTTTCGGATTAAACCAGACCAGGTGGGTCATTTGGGGTTTATTTGGGGGCATTTCTGTACTTTTTTGGGTTTTGTATTTTCTAAAAAGTGTCCTTATTTATTATTAGACTTGTGGATGCGATGTTGAGGGTTGTGACCTTCCAACCGATATCTATTTCAACATATGTTCATTTTTGGTTTAAACCCTACCTGGTGGGTCGTTCGGGGTTATTTGGGGCATTTTTATACTTTTTTGGGTTTGGGGTTTTTAAAAAAAATGTCCTTACCTCTAATTAGACGTGTGGATACGATGTTGAGGGTCGTGACCTTCAAATCGATACCTATTTTGACATATGTTCTTTTTTTGTTAAAACTAGACTAGGTAGGTCGTTTGGGGTTATTTGGGGGCATTTCTGTACATTTTTGGGTTTGGTATGTTCTAAAAAGTGTCCTTTTCTCTTATTAGATGTGTGGATGCCATGCTGAGGATCGTGACCTTCGAATCGATACCTATTTCGATATATGTTCATTTTCGGTTTAAACCTGACTGCGTGGGTCGTTTGGGGTTATTTGGAGGCATTTTTTTACTTTTTTGGGTTTGGTATTTCCTAAAAACTGTCCTTATCTCTTATTAGATGTGTGGATGCGATATTTCGACAAATGTTCATTTTCGGTTTAAACCAGACCAGGTGGGTCGTTTAGGGTAATTTGGGAGCATTTCCTTACTTTTTTGAGTTTGGTATTTTCTAAAAACTATCCTTATCTCTTATTAGCCGTATGGATGCGATGTTTAGGGTCATGACCTTTGAATCGATACCTATTTTGGCATATGTTGATTTTCGATTTAAACCAGACCGGGTGGGTCGTTTTGGATTATTTGTAGGTATTTCTACACTTTTTTGGGTTGGGGATTTTCTAAAAAGTGTCCTTATCTCTTATTAGACTTGTGGATGCGATGTTGAGGGTTGTGACCTTTGAATCGATACCTATTTTGGCTTCTGTTCATTTTCGATTTAAACCAGATCGGGTGGGTCGTTTGGGGTTATTTGGGGGCATTTCTGTACTTTTTTAGGCTTGGCATTTTCTTAAAAGTGTCCTTTTCTCTTATTAGACGTGTGGATGCAAGGTTGAGGGTCGTGACCTTCAAATCGATACCTCTTTTGGCATATGTTCAGTTTCAGTTTGAACCAGACCTCGTGGGTCGTTTGGGGTTATTTAGGGGCATTTTTGTATTTTTTTGGGTTTGGTATTTTCTAAATAGTGTCTTTATCCCTTATTAGACGTGTGGATGCAATATTTCGACATATGTTCATTTTCAGTTTAAACCAGACCAGGTGGGTCGTTTGGGGTATTTTGAGGGCATTTTGTACTTTTTTGAGTTTGGTATTTTCTAAAAAGTGTCCTTATCTGTTATTAGACGTATGGACGCAATGTTGAGCGTCATGACCTTCGAATCGATACCTATTTTGGCATATGTTGATTTTCGGTTTAAACCAGACCGGGTGGGTCATTTTGGGTTATTTGGAGGCATTTCAACACTTTTTTCGGTTGGGGATTTTCTAAAAAGTGTCCTTATCACTTATTAGATGTGTGGATACGATATTGAGGGCTGTGACCTTCGAATCGGTACCTGTTTTGACATATGTTCATTTTTGGTTTAACCAGACCGGGTGGGTCATTTAGGCTTATTTGGGGGCATTTAAGCACTTTTTTGGGTTTGGGATTCTCTAAAAAGTGTCCATATCTCTTATTAGACGTCTGGATGCGATTTTGAGGGCCGTGACCTTCGAATTGATACCTATTTTGGCGTATGTTCATTTTTGGTTCAAACCAGAATGGGTGGTCGTTCGGGGTTATTTGGGGGCATTTCTGTACTTTTTGGTTTGGGATTTTCTAAAAAGTGTCCTTATCTATAATTAGGCGTGTAGATGCGATGTTGAGGGTCGTTACCTTCGAACCGATACCTATTTTGACATATGTTCATTTCCGATTTAAACAAGACCACGTGGGTCGTTTGGGGTTAGTTGGGGACATTTCTGTATTTTTTTGGGTTTGGGATTTTCTAAAAAGTGTCCTTATCTCTAATTAGACATGTGGATGCAATGGTGAGGGTCGTGACCTTCGAATCGATACCTATTTCGGTATATGTTTATTTTTTGTTTAGACCAGACCAGGTGGGTCGTTTGGGGTTATTTGGGGGCATTTCTATACTTTTTTGGGTTTTGTATTTTCTAAAAAGTGTCCTTATCTCTTATTAGACTTGTAGATGCAATGTTGAGGGTCGTGACCTTTGAATCGAGACCTATTTCGGCTTCTGTTCATTTTCGATTTAAACCAAACCGGGTGGGCCGTTTGGGGTTATTTGGGGGCATTTCTATACTTTTTTGGGCTTGGGATTAAAACTGTCCTTATCTCTTATTATACGTGTGGATGCATTGTTGAGGGTCATGACCTTCAAATCGATACCAATTTCGGGATATGTTCATTTTCGGTTTACACCAAACCGGGTGGAGTTCGGTTAGGGTTATTTGGGGGCATTTCTTTACTTTTTTGGGTTTTGGATTTTCTAAAAAGTATCCTTATCTCTAATTAGACGTGTGGATGCGATGTTGAGAGTCGTGAGCTTCGAATCGATACCTATTTTGACATATGTTCATTTTCGGTTTAAGCCAGACTTGGTGGGTCGTTTGGGGTTATTTGGGGACATTTCTGTACATTTTTGGGTTTGGTATTTTCTAAAAAGTGTCATTTTCTCTTATTAGACGTGTGGATGCAATGTTGAGGATCGTGACCTTCAAATCGATACCTATTTCGGCATACGTTCAGTTTCGGTTTGAACCAGACCTCGTGGGTCATTTGGGGTTATTTGGGGGCATTTTTGTATTTTTTTGGGTTTGGTATTTTCTAAACGGTGTCCTTATCCCTTATTAGACGTGTTGATTCGATATTTCGACATATGTTCATTTTCGATTTAAACTAGACCAGGTGGGTCGTTTGGGGTATTTTGGGGGCATTTTTGTACTTTTTTGAGTTTGGTATTTTCTAAAAAGTGTCGTTATCTGTTATTAGACGTATGGATGCGATGTTGAGGGTCATGACCTTCGAATCGATACCTATTTCGGCATATATTGATTTTCGATTTAAACCAGACCGGTGGGTCGTTTTGGGTTATTTGGAGGCATTTCAGCACTTTTTTCGGTTGGGGATTTTCTAAAAAGTGTCTTTATCACTTATTAGACGTGTGGATGCGATGTTGAGGGTTGTGACCTTTGAATCGATACCTGTTTCGACATATGTTCATTTTTGGTTTAACCAGACCGGGTGGGTCATTTAGGGTTATTTGGAGGCATTTCAGCACTTTTTTGGGTTTGGGATTCTCTAAAAAGTGTCCATATCTCTTATTAGATGTCTGGATGCGATGTTGAGGGTCGAGACCTACGAATTGATACCTATTTTGGCGTATGTTCATTTTTGGTTTAAACCAGAATAGGTTGGTCGTTCGGGGTTATTTGGGGGCATTTCTATACTTTTTTGGTTTGGGATCTTCTAAAAAGTGCCCTTATCTATAATTAGGCATGTGGATGCGATGTTGAGGGTCGTTACCTTTGAATCGATACCTATTTCGACAAATGTTCATGTCCGATTTAAACAAGACCAGGTGGGTCGTTTGGGGTTATTTGGGGACATTTTTGTACTTTTTTGGGTTTGGGATTTTCTAAAAAGTGTCCTTATCTCTAGTTAGACGTGTGGATGCGATGTTGAGGGTCGTGACCTTCGAATCGATACCTATTTTGACATATGTTTATTTCGACAAATGTTCATTTCCGATTTAAACAAGACCGGGTGGGTTGTTTGGGGTTAGTTGGGGGCATTTCTATACTTTTTTGGGTTTTGTATGTTCTAAAAAGTGTCCTTATCTCTTATTAGACGTGTGGAAGCGATGTTGAGGGTCGTAACCTACGAATCGATACCTATTTCGATATATGTTCACTTTCGGATTAAACCAGACTAGGTGGATCGTTTGGGGTTTATTTGGGGGCATTTCTGTACTTTTTTGGGTTTGGTATTTTCTAAAGAGTGTCGTTATCTCTTATTAGACTTATGGATGCGATGTTGAGGGTCGTGACCTTCGAATCGATGGTGTTGACGTGGCCCCACGATTTCTGGTGGGCCGTTAAGATAACTTTGGTAGAGGGCTCAGCCTCAGTGGTCGGCCGGCATCAGAACTCGGCCTTGGGGTAGCCATGCCCTTGGTGTTCGGCCT
This sequence comes from Telopea speciosissima, assembly GCF_018873765.1. Taxonomy (NCBI): domain Eukaryota; kingdom Viridiplantae; phylum Streptophyta; class Magnoliopsida; order Proteales; family Proteaceae; genus Telopea; species Telopea speciosissima. The sequence goes on along the minus strand of NC_057923.1, from coordinate 2,431 downwards.
CGGCCTTGGCCTATTGATGTGAGGTCAGCCCTGGGGCCGTTAGCTGACCTGGGTGGCGCTCTGTAGCGTGGGTGCTCGGTGCACTGGAGACGAAATGTCAAATCTATCAGTGGTCAAGTCGGCCCAACTCTTTATGGCTCGGTTCGGTTATCGAACTGTCCTCGGCGGGCTGGGAGGTCGACCTATGTGCTTGACCGGTCAAAAATGAAGTGTTGCTTCCTTCCGGGTAAACGATTCGGCCCGATCAGGCTCGTGCTCTGCTCAAGGCCTCGATCTCAGCACATCCATGTGGCGTCCTCCGGTTGGTTGGGTGATTTATGACTCATCACAGGCCCCCCACTCATCAAGGGTCGGTTCAGCCTTGATGTGTAGGACCATTTCTTTTGCTGGTGATTCTCCTCCGTGGCCGAGTCCGAGCTCTGTTCCTTCATCAATTGGATGTTGTACGGTCTGACAGTTGGGGTGTTAGTGCCACGTCACTCGACCTCATAATGGTGCTCAGGAATTCGAATCATCTTTTGATCTGGATTGTTGAATCGCACTGAACTCTCCTTGGCCGTCGGATTACTTCGGCTGGGAGGCTATAAATGGGAGACTCTTCTTCATTCATTCTTCACTGTTTCGAGCTTTTGAGTGCTCAGCTAGCTCGAATTCTTCAGCTCATCCAGTGCTCGGCGCTCTCAGCTTTCTAGTTCGTGCTCTGCTCGTCTCCGAAGCTTCTTCAACCAGTAAGTCCCCTCTGCCCATTATGTCAGTTGGTAGTAGTCACGCGGGCGAGGTGTTCGAAGGGGCGGCTGAGGGTGCGAGTCTGAGCCGAGAGTTCCCTGCTCGGTCCCCTACAATAGACCTGTTGGGCTCGACCTCGGACTAGCCTATCGTAGCGGAGCCACGTCAGGCCAATGTCGTCGAGCTTCCCTTGGCCATGGAGTCCGGCCTTGAGGCCCAGCCAATCCCTGAAAACCAAGCCGAGGGCTCGGGATCATCTTCGACAGATGACGAGGAGTCGGGTGAGGAGAGTTCTTCCCGAGATGTGTGGATGCGATGTTGAGGGTCGTGACCTTTAAATTGATACCTATTTCGACATATGTTCATTTTCAATTTAAACCAGATCGGGTGGATCGTTTGGGGTTATTTGGGGGCATTTCTGTAAGTTTTTGGATTTTGTATTTTCAAAAAAGTTTCCATATCACTTGTTAGACATGTGGATACGATGTTGAGGGTCATGACATTCGAATCGATGCCTATTTCGGCATATGTTCATTTTCAATTTAAACCAGATCGGGTGGGTCGTTTGGGGTTATTTGGGGGCATTTTTGTACCTTTTTGGGTTTGGGATTCTCTAAAAAGTGTCCTTATCTCTTATTAGACGTGTGGCTGTGATGTTGAGGGTGGTGACCCTTGAATCGCTACCTATTTCGGCATATGTTGATTTTCGATTTGATAGTTTGGACTAACAACCCGACAGGTATTTTCTCCAACAAATCTGCTTGGAACGCCACTCGTGTCAAGGCCAATTCCATGGATTGGAGTGAGGCTGTTTGGTTTGAAGGCAGCATTAAGTCCCATTCTTTTGTCTCTTGGAGGTGTTTGGTCAATGCCCTACCTACTAGGGATAATCTTATTCACAGGGGGTTCGTGGTATAGCATAGCTGTGAGTTTTGCTGGGCTAGAATTGAGAGCAGAAATCACATCTTTTTCGCATGCCCCTTTTCCATTGATATTTGGAGAAGGGTGTTAGGGCTTTGCTCTCTTCATGGCCAGATGCCCATGAACATATTTGACGCTGCGATCTGGGTCCTGTATGCGGCAAGAAGAGCTGGAGGCTTAGGTGTGGTTTTAAAGCTTGCTTTTTGTGCCACCGTCAAGCATATCTGGTTTGAAAGAAACTAATTTTCTGCCAAAAGGCTAGATCCAAGGATCAGATTTTGGATGCTATCAAAGGGGATGTTGGAGCTACAATTAAATCTGGTTCTTTGAGTGGGGATCCTAGCCCTACAAATTCCCATATTGCTTCAGCCTGGAATTTATTAGTTCACTGGATTGCTAGAACCCCGCGAGCTTGCTCTTGGTTCCTTCCTCCTAACAACATGTGTTCCCTTCATTGCGATGGTTCGTTGTCCGATAGTAGAGCTGCTTTTGGTGGGGTGATCCACAATGCGATTGGTCAACCTGTAGCTGCATTTTCTAACCCGGGGCTGGAACTTTGCATTCTCTCCATGGAGCTGGCTGCTATCCTTAAAGGCATCTCCCTTTGCATTGAGAGTGGGATCCTCGATGTCTCCATCAGATCCGATTCAAAGTTGGCGATTGACACCATTACTGGTAGGATTGTGGGTCTTTGGAAAGTTCAACCTACCAAAAGCAGAATTCTTGCTTTGGCTAATGATCTAAGGACAAAGGAATTTATCCATGTTTGGAGAGAGCAAAATCA